>NW_008825617.1:310258-330214 GCF_000699105.1 Pygoscelis adeliae
AAGGGAAGGGAAGGGAAGGGAAGGGAAGGGAAGGGAAGGAAAGGAAAGGAAAGGAAAGGAAAGGAAAGGAAAGGAAAGGAAAGGAAGTGATGTAAACGCACTCACTACCTCCCACAAGCAAACTGATCTCCAGACAGTCTCCAAGCTATAGCAATACCTCCCCTCCCAGCTTCCTGCACACATACTCACTGTGGGCACTGGGGTGGGTGGAGCAGAGTGAGAAACAGAGAAGGCCTTCAGACTGTGCAAACACTGTTCAACCATAGCTAAAATGTTGGTGTGTAATCAACACTGTTTTGATCACAAATCCAAAATATAGCACCATACGTGCTGCTATGAAGAAAATTAACACCATTGCAGCCAGACCCAGTACAGATCATAACTTCACAGATTCAGGATTAATTTTTCCACTTTCAGCAACATATTTTAACTTTGCAGATGTTTTAGAGTGTCCTGGTTTCGGCAGGGATAGAGTTAATTTCCTTCTTAGTAGCTGGTACAGTGCTGTGTTTTGGATTTAGGATGGGAACAAAATTGATAAGGCACCAATGTTTTAGTTGTTGCTAGGTAGTGCTTACACTAGTCAAGGACTTTTCAGTTTCTCTTGCTCTACCAACTGAGAAGGCTGGAGGTGCACAAGAAGCTGGGAGGGGACACAGCCAGGACAGCTGACCCAAACTGGCCAACGGGGTATTCCATACCATGGGACGTCATGCTCAGTATATAAAGCTGGGGGAAGAAGAAGGAAGGGGGGGACGTTTGGAGTGGTGGCGTTTGTCTTCCCAAGTAACCGTTAAGCGTGAGGGAGCCCTGCTTTCCTGGAGATGGCTGAACACCTGCCTGCCCATGGGAAGTAGTGAATGAATTCCTTGTTTTGCTTTGCTTGCGTGCGTGGCTTTTGCTTTACCTATTAAACTGTCTTTACCTCAACCCACGAGTTTTCTCACTTTTACCCTTCCGATTCTCTCCCCCTTCCCACTGCGGGGGGAGTGAGCGAGCGGCTGCGTGGTGCTCAGTTGCCAACTGAGGTTAAACCATGACACCTATCCAGGATGTTTTAAGAGTCTATAAGCCTGATCTTTCTAATATCGTTTTAAAATCTAGATGACAGAATATCCGTTTTGTTGTTTTGTTGTGAATAAAAAAAGGAAGCAGAGAAAACTTAGGTTCTGTGATACTGAAAATCGTTCCGAGGTAAGTCATTGCTCTGCTATGAAACTTTTTACTTTCTGAACATACTAAATATTGATTTTAACAATTCTCCCTTATCTCCCCAGTCACTCCTGAGTTATTAAGGCAAGTCCAAAGGACAAGTGGCAAGAAGAAAAAAAGGAAATTATCATCTTCTATCAGTAGCTGTGATAGATTCAACTTTATTAATACAAGATATTTATCTTTGAAGATGATACATGCCATTTATCTTCAGTCTTTCTCATTCAGAAAGGGTAAATGTTTTGCCATTTTATAAGCAGTCAGAAAAAATTTCCATACCTTTTTGTGAAACCACGTAACATTAGATACATTTTCAACACAGAGAAGTATTTCCCAGTTAGATCATAGCAATCTGACTTATTTATCACTTAGAAATGTTGACATCCTGATACATTAAAGTTTTACTTCACTAATTGGTATAATTAAAATATCACAGTGAGGGGGCTTAATTTGAAATGTCTCTGTGAGCTAAATTGGTTGTGTATTCTCAGGCTGAAAGTCATACAGATGGATTTATTCTGTACTGATCTAGTCTGAAATTAATTCTATATTGAAAGTACCTTGCAAGTGATTTTTCTGAGAGAGTAGGGTAATGTTCCTGCAGCAGGAGCTGCATGGTGCTTAATTGCTGGCTGGGGTTAAACCACGACATTACCCGAGACTTCTCTAGTTAGAAGGTAAGCTGGTTGTCTAATGACTCCAGGATATCCCAGAATCTCCAGATAATTATTTCTTTTTCAGAACACTGACTATATTCATTATGATTTGCAAATTCTCTATTCACAAAAGTAAGTGGTAACTGAAAAAAAAAAAAAAATTGGGCATTGTAGAAATGTTTAATATCTGCAATGCTTCCTTTGAGAGAATAATTTTCTAGGCCTTCTTAGATAACTATAAAAAAGTTAAAATCTACCAGTACATTCTTCCTTGTTTTTTTCCTCAATTCTGATAAGTGTTCTTTGTGATATTGTTACAGATCTGTAGCTTGTCCAGTGCTTCCTGAGGCTTCACATTGTGTGTATCCAGACATGAATAATCTTTTTCCTTGATTGTCACCTTTCGAGAGCTTCCTTTCTTCCTGATTCTTCTGGCAACTTTATTATTAAACAATAAATAGTAATTGTTCCTCTCTTTCAGCGTTATCAACTAATACCAGCTGAAAAGTATTACATTTCATTGTGTACCTGAAACTGTTTCTTCCACTTGTTCAAGCAAGCCTTCAAAGATTTGACCTCCTAAGAATTCTGCATGCATTCTGGACCTTTTTTTCATATTCATTACATCTTCGCATGCATGTAATAATAATTTTTCTCAATATATATTGGGGTTTTGAGCGTTAGTCCATAATCAGCAGGTTTTGGTATTAATTCTTTTTTTTGTTAACCATTTAACTGGTGTGAAAGCTTTTTATAACCCTCAATTTGATCATGAAAAATTAAATGAGAATTCTTTTGTAGTGAGTGACAGAGATGAATAACCTTTAATTTTGTCATAAATTACTAATTGATCACCAAGACTAGGTATCTGCCTTTTTCTGTCTTTCACAGAGGGCATAAATAGATCAATTCAAACTGTTATTTTTTAATCATATTTAGAGCATTTTGTTAAAAAAAATGGGTAAAGTCATCATTTTGGATTAGAATCATACCCTTATTTTCAAATGTCATTTTTTTTCTTATTGCATGGGAGCATTTACAGAATACCTAGCACAGACTGTGATCATTGTCTTCCTTGATGAGTCAGAAATTTCAATCACTTTCTCTTTCCTTGATATCTGCCTTCGTCTTTTGAAGTCCACTATAGAAAAATCTAACTGCTAATGCAATTTTATTATCATTTTCCAGACCAAAGGTTTAAAGGGGTTGACATTAATATTTGGCATGTATTTGGTTGTGATAGATATAGATGAACATTTACAGAAGGACTATAGGAATATATGCAGTGCACTAAATAGAGATATTAGATATAGCTGTCACTAAAGAAAGGAGTAAAACAGTGGAAACTGCACTTCCACAGTTATATTTCACTCAGTATCTAAACTAGCATGTTATGAATTCCTTTAAACATCTCTGTCATAAGCTCTATGGTTCACGGGTTATGCTGATGTTATCAAACTTAGAAACATACGTCTTATTTACTTCTAACAGATTTGAAGTATTATTGATCTTTAGGAAGTCATGTAGGAAGATTCCTAAATGCTCTAGGCTCTTTAAAACAGTTCAGTGATAGGTTTCCTGAATAAATTAGAGTGCTAAGGCTTTCAAACAGATTTGAAGTGGCTGATCCTCTTCTGTGTATGTTGGGCAGAAAGCTTATATTGTTTCTAGAAGAATAACAGTCTTAGTTTGAAAGTCTATGCCGTTTGAAAGTCTTATGCCTGAGACATAAGTATGAAAATTAAAATCTTGCATTAACAATAAAAAAGATGACTAATTACCCTTGACTTTTAAATACAGAGAACAGGTCAACAGAAAGAGTAAGCCTCTACAACAGTGACCAAATTTCTTACAGAACTTGTCACAGTTTATTTTCTCTGAAAATAACAGAGGAACTGAGTTTCTAGAAAAAGCATGTTTGTGACATTAAAAGCTAGCTAGCAGTATTCCTGAGAGGTGACTGGCTTATTTTTTCCAAGTTAACTTTTAATATCCATTTCCAATTTTTTTTCTAATCTATGATTATATTGCTGTGTGAGACCCATTTACACAGCTTTTCACACAGGGCTGACAACAGTAGTTGGAAGTAGAGGTTACTGACTCACTTAACATTAAAAAAGAGAAAGCATTTACCAAATATGTTGTTATTGTGATCCCCAGGTTCATCACTTACATAGCTGAAAGGTACAGAAAAATTCAAATAGCTACACTATGGGCAAAACTGGTGTTGATATAATTAAGCATGTGTAAGCAGCAGCCATGGAATATTTCTACTATTCAAATGGCCTTAACCACAGACTTTATTTGTCAATAGGTCCATTATTCAGCCTCAAGAATATTAGTTCTAGTACTGTTTCTCTGAAAATTTTCTTTTTCTGGGATAAAACTGAAATACCAGTTTGTGACTATTTTATAAGAGAAAAGTACTCCAGTACTTTTATAATTTAAAAATTGCTACAGTAAAAAAAGGGAAAAAAAAGAAAAAAAATCCAACACTTGGTGAAGACAATCAGTTTGTATTATCCCTTTTGTTCATATGCACCTGCAAAATCAGGAATTTTGCACTTATGCAATTTGATTTCCCTTTATTAGGGAAATAGTTAATTTTATTAGCGTCCCCATTTGCTTTTTCTTCCTTTTAATCTTTAGAGTAGCACAGATCTGAAGTCTCATTTATTTAACTATTCTATAATGCAAACAACTCATTTTCTCTTGGACACTACCAGTCTATTTAATAGACTGACTGTTATTTGTAAAGTTGCAGGATCACATTTCTCAGCTTTTACATTTTAGACCTCTCCAAACTTGCAATTTTAATATGGCAGCCTTTACATTTTTCTAATGTATAATGCTCATAGTACTTGTCTTTATTCATTTAACCCATTACAACTAATTTCATGCAATTTCAAACTGTGTGGCAAAAGTCTGAAACTTCTAAAGCTGTTCTATTCTTTTCCCTTGTTATGCTTTCCTTAGCTGTATATTCACATATTCCTTTGGTAAATCTGGGATCACATAAAAAGACAAAACTATGCTCAGCATGTGTGTTTTTCTCTTTCTTGCTGTGTATTTTTTTTATCATAGGGATGTAGAAATTCTGTTTCGTGACATAAAGTTCCCCATAGCACATTCCACTCATCTTCACTGCTGAAGTCAGACATGTATTTTTCAGTTGTGTTCACTTGTTTAATTTCCTTTCCAGAAAGTCCCATTTGTTTTTTTTTCAGTATTTTTTCTGCATTAAAATTACAATACTAAAATGACATGTCTTCTTTCTTGGATGATGGACTGTTTCTATCCATGCTTCCCATGTATAATATGACATGAAGTAGAATTAATATACTATACTTTCTGAAAAAATATAATTATACTGTATATTCTAATATGATGGCCCTCAACATTTCTGGGTTCTTTTTAGTATGCACCCCAACAAACTCTCCATTTTTTAAATCTGAATTTTCCATTCCTTCAGCTAGCTTCCAGATCCATCCCATACCTTTCTTCTATAAAGGGCAGCCTACTGAAGGGGAAACAGGGTATAAGTGGTGTTTTTCCAAATGTTATACAAGTGCCTTCATAAAAAACATCTCAGGAGTATGCACAATGGAAACTCAGACAATTTTTATTCCATTGTTTCAAACATTATTCCTAAGTCTAAAAATATATGCCCTTGTAACTATATGATCTCATCTTCAAACCACCCCTGTTAGGCAAGTTTACCTTAAAATAACTTGCTGTGTCCATTTTGACATTTCAGTGTTACTGATGACACCAATGGTTGCTTCCCAGATCTTGCTTTTGTACAACCCTCAGAATTTCTTCTCCTGCTGGCTCCCTTTTCCATGATATTAAAGACAACATCATCTTTGTGCTCCTTGTATTTCATGGCAAGGAGTTAGATGTCAACTTTGTCTCTCTCTTCATATATTTAAGATTTATGGGATTTTGTTGTGGGTTTTTTTGTTTGTTTGTTTCGTGGTTTTTGGTTTTGTTGTTTTGGGGTTTTTTTGTTTGTGTGTTTTGGGTTTTTTTTTTTTTTAATAGAAGTTTACAAGTTATCACAGTTGAACTTGTTCTGGAATACCAGCGTTCATATCCAGGTATTTTGTTTTTTTTTCAATCTCTCATTTTTATTATCAACAACCATGAATTTATGAGGTAGAAGTGTGGGGAAAGAGCAGGGGAGGACTTACTGGTGCTTGTGGAAGTACGGGTGGTAGTGGGCTATTCACAGAATTTACTGTTACAATTTAGTAGTTCTTTACTCAACAAGCATAATTCTTCAAATGATCATAAATTTGGAAATTTACATCCAATTACTTATAAAACTTTAATCTTTGTTCCAAGACACCTAGCACCAAAACAATGGAAATAAATAAATAAATAAATAAATATCCATAGAATTATGGATAACACAGTGCATCTTTTTCAGCCCCAAAGAGGTATTCTGGCAGAATTTCTTGCCACATTGTGGCGGTGTGCTCCCCCGCTCCCCGCGTAAGCAATGACCACTAGTAGGGGTCGTTGTGGCTGCATCCAGCTTATGCTGGACTTTGGGACGGATGATAACATAGTAGCCAAGGGCTGTCTGGACCCGTGACCCAAACATCTTGCTGATATGCAAATATGACTTTAAGTCAATAGTCTTACTCTATAAGTAGTGGACAGCCCAAGGCCTGTTGAGCTCTGCTGCACAGCAGCGGGCTGCACGCCAGGATCTCCCTTTGAGTAGGGACACTTCTCAAGGTTACTGCTTGAGGTTGAGAGATTCCTTGCTGCAACAGATCCTCAGTAAGTGACTAATAGCATGCTAAACTTTGAAATCTTAACTAAGTGATGTAAGGATTGATTGCACATATATAATCCTTTAGACATAAACCGTTGACGAAGTCTGGGCCTAGGATTGGGTCCAACCGCACCTAGACTCCTCTGTGAGAAGGAGTCTAGAAAGCAAGGGGGTCCTTTCTGAACCTCATGAGTCAAAGGGAGGGTCTCCCTGACAGTCCTGTCTGACCCTGTCCTCTATGCAGTAAATAATCAAGTGTACCTTGCCATTGAATCTTGTTAAACTGTTGCATTTACCATTGAACTTTGTTAATTCACACTCTAACTCAGTTTTTTATCAATAAACTGTATTGTTGCTTCTCTCTTGCGAGTGCAGTCTCACTCCATCTGTGACAGACGTGTAAATAAAAAATTGTCTTGAAGTGAAACATGCAAAACATGAAGTTTCAGCCCTCACATTAGGCTGTTAACAGCTTTATTAAGTTCTAGACAGAAAAAGAAAAGAATTTACAATAAGAACATTGTCTTAAGTAATGCTTAGGACTATCATCTTGCCATGTCTTCACTTTCAAAACTTAGATTTTAAACATGCTATGAGTACTTAAGCTATCAGGTGGAAACAAATAGCTGTGGTGTGACTGAATAATTCTTATCTGCATTTTTTTTTTCTTTTACAGATCAACCTTTGCCATCAGAAGGGAGACATTTTTAGTGGTCGTTCTCTACACATAAAACTGATTTTTCCATAAGGAACTGTTCTAATCACTTAGAATAAAATCCCATTAGTTCCTCAATTTCTATTATATCTTTGAAAGTAGAACATAACGATTACTGTAGGTACAGATACATGTCAGATAATTTTTACGTTGAATGTAGTCTAATTTTTGCTGCTAAGCCAACTGTGCTTTGGAAAGTGTCTGATTCAGAACTTCTAAAACTGCTGTTAATTTTGTGATTATTACAGAGTTCTCCTTCATTATTTTTATTATCAACCACCTTTTCAGAAATTAGCATGCTTTTTCTTAGAATGACATTGTGATTATTGAAGCACTGTCTGCATAAGTTTTCGGTCCATTCTTTTTCTTTTGTCAACATACATAGTTTTTAAAGTATATTGTAATATACATCTGTGTACACTAATTTCAGTTATGTACTTTTATGTCTCAGAAACTTCCAAAAAAAAGGGTAACAGGCTCAAAAACTTAAATGGTCTTTGAGATTATATATATATTTGTGTACACACACACACACACATATATGTATGTATATATACATATGTACCTATGTATATAAATCCAAGAAGGTATAATATCATTTTCAGAAACAATGTATATTTTAAGACTTTTGTTAAAGGTGGGTTTTTTTTTCATACTTCCTATTCACTCTTGCTATCAAAATGTCTTGAATAATATTAAATTTTAAAGAGATGAAGGGTTTGATACTATTATCAGTGAAATAAATACCATTGAATTCAATATATATAAGACAAAACTTATGGATAGGAGATGGTCAACGAATAAAGATTATAATTAAAAATATAATGGGCTAAATGTATGATAAATGAAACTAAAACTAGGTCAATATTTTGTAATAAGGTAATTAAATATTTAAACTGATCACATTTCCGGTGGCCAGATGACCATAGCAGAAGAGCAATATACAAAGCACCTTACTGGTTCTTTCAGCAAAGAGGCAATACTTTGGCTAAATTAATTTATTTATTCCTGAAATAGTCTTCATGACCTGTTTTAATCCTTTTTGTGGTCTGGGGTCATGTAGGTTGTACCACCCTTGCTGGGATCTTCAAACATACTCAGAATCACTGTTGTTCTGTACTCATTGAAGTCAACAGAAAAAAACCACAGTGGTGCTTTTGGGAATAGACTTGGGCTACGCTAAGTAGTTTTGAATGTCATTATGACACCCTTCTCTGCCTCAATAGTCATGAAATTAATTTCAGATTTGATGAAACAGAAGTATATCTGTGTTTGACTTCATGGATAGTCCTGTTCAGGAAGACAGAAAGAAAGAAAGAAAGAAAAAAAAAACAAAAAAACAAAACAAAAGTGTAAGGAGAAAGGGAGAAAGGAGAAGAAATAAGTCCTTTCTATAAGGTAGTGAACTGAGGATACTGTCGTCATCAGCAGTAGCATTGATCCATTTTACTATAAACCCTGATACTCCTATTTGTCCGTCCAACTTTATGTATAGTTGATTTAAGTGATGTATTCTTTTCTAACGTGCAAATATTCCATAATGCTCATAAATCAACATTGCTTTAATTTACCAGCTTCATTATCCAAGTAAGTATGAAGTTTTCACACCTACTGTTACTGCCTTTCAAACTGTGATGGTGACAAAAGTTTTGGCTCTCCTTGGAATGTTTGAAAATTCTATTGCTTCAACAGGGAAGTGAAAACCTTTGGAAACCACAGCATAAGTGAAGTTCTCTGTTTCCAATTTAGAAACAGGCACAGCTTTATTCTGTATTTATTTATGCACAAATACAAGGGAAAGGGCACCATAGAGTCCAGGCAGGAGGAATATCTGCTGAAAAAGCTAATATGCAGAATGGCACAATAAGGAAGAAAAACTAAAATGGAGTCCAAGTGCAATCACTGTCTTCACTTTATATATCAATAGAAAAGTACTGAATAGGAGATACCCACCCATCCTTTCTCTACACACATAACTGTCATCTTTTCTGTCTCCAGCCTGGTAAGAAAACAGACGAGCAGGCCGGAAATTCCAGTAGCTAAGAGTAGGTGCAGAGGAAGTTAGGGGCATTCAGAAGGTCCAATATAGACTGGACTTGCTCTGTGATAGGTTAGCGGGATAATTCCTTCAACCTCCTTCTTTTTCCACTTGTGCAGTCCCTTCACTGCTGTCCCATGTAGCATCTGCTTCTCTTTCCATTTTCTTCCTTTTTAATTCATTTTTGCCATTTATTTGATTTAACTCCTCACACCTCCCAAGCTTGACATTTATTACTTGTTTATTCTTGACACAATCCTGTTGTTTCCCATTTGAAGCTTTAAAGAACAAGAACAGTCTGGTGCTCTGGGTTGCACTATGCTTAGTATAATAGGGACCCTACTGACTGAGTCATAGACATGGCCATTTATAATAAGTAGCAACTGGGTTGCAATGAAGTAAAGGTGTTCTGTTATCTGGATCACTGTAATTACACCACAGAATATGTCACAAAACAAGCTAGTCTAAATATAATTAGTGAGATTGCTTTGGGGTTTATAAGGCAAAGTTGGGGGGGTGAGGGCTGCAGGGTGGCTGATGTGAGAAAAGATGAGGAGCTGCCTCCCTGTCAGACAGAGCCAATACCATCTGGCTCCAAGACGGACACACTGTTGGCCAAAGCTGAGCCAATCTGCAATGCTGGTGGTGCCTCTCTGATAACATATTTAAGAAAGGGTAAAAAAATGCTGTGCAGCAGCTGTGAGACAAGAATGAGAAAATGAGAAGAGTTCAACGAAACAACTCTGCAGACAAGAGAAGCAGGAGGGGGAGGAGGTGCTCCAGGCACCCAAGCAGAGATTCACCTGAAGCCCGTGAAGACCATGGTGAAGCAGGTTGTTCCCCTGCATCCCATGGAGGACCACGGTGGAGCAGATATCCACCCTGCAGCCCATGGAGGACCTCATGCTGGAGCAGGTGGATGTGCCTGAAGGAGGCTGTGACCCTGTGGAGATCCCACGCTGGAGCAGGCTCTTGGCAGGACCTGTGGCCCCATGGAGAGGAGTCCACACTGGAACAGGTCTTCTGACAGGACTTGTGACCCCGTGGAGGATCCACGCTGGAGAAGTCCATTCCTGAAGGACTGTACCCCATGGAAAAGACCCATGCTGGAGCAGTTCTTGAAGAACTGCAGCCTGTGGGAAAGACCCACACTGGAGCAGGATAACAGCATGAGGAAGAAGGATTCGCAGAGACGAAGCATTATGAACTGACTGAAACCTCTCCATTCCCCATCCCCCTGGGCCACTCAGGGGGAGGAGGTGGGAGAGTCATGAATGAAGTTGAGCCTGGGAAGAAGAAGGGTGTGGAAGGAAGGGGTTTTTTAGTTTTCTTTTTATTTCTTGCTATCCTGCTCTGTTATTAATTGGCAATAAATTAAATAAACCTTCCCCAAGTCGAGTCTGTTTTTCCCATGATGGTAACTGGTGAGTGATCACCCTCTCCTTATCTCAACCCACAAGCTTTTCATCTTATTTTCTTCCCCTGTCTTGCTGGGGAGGTGGAGTGATAGAGCAGCTTGGTGGGCATGTGACAACCAGCCAAGATTAATCCACCACAGAAATTCAAGTCATTTCACTTCAGACATCAAAAATGTACCAAAGTTAATTTTCCTGTAGTTTGTATTCTGTTCTCAGGCCAAACCACTATTTTTTATGATTTCCATGTTGATCATAATTCTTTCTTCAAAAAGATAAATTGTTTACTTTTTATATTATACAATGTTTTTTGTTCAGGTTTTTTTTTCTTTTAATCAGAGAATATTCAATATTTCCTCCATTTAGAGGTTAACAAAAGTAGGACTGTTTTTATTTTTTGCAAAATTCTGCGGTCTGCATTGTAGTTTAGCAAAAACAAACTCAGAAGTAATTCCGATCTGTGAGCAATATTTGCCTATTTCCAGGCTGTTATGATCCCTCTATATTCTATCCCAAGTGATTAAGAATTAGTTTACCAGCTAGATACAGGCACAAACTCCTCAGCTTTTACATAAACCATGAGGCAACTGAATGAATGTAGCTTTCAATTTAATTATCAGTCACGTGTATCTAATTTTGCACACCATTTGCATCTGTTTCTACCATTCTTGTTCCTAAAGAGACATAAATTGGTCTAGTTGAAGATTGTTTTTATACAACTTAGAAAATACAGAAGAAACAGTGATGATTTTCAGTCTCACGGGAAAAAAAAGTCTCTTCTCTTGTGCTATTGCCATCCTGTAATAAAATGTCTCATAAATCAAATGTTGTTTTTGGGGGGTGTTGCAGTGTAACTTTTATTGTTGAACACTTACATACAGCACTTACTTATATTTTTATTTTGTATATGAAAAAAAAATCTGTTGCTTTACTCTTAGTGTCTTTTCATTTTGACCCTGCTCAGAATCTGCAGTTTTGTTTCTTTATTTTGATCATCCAGCAGTTGCTTAGGAGGTCACTTTTCCTAGTTTCCTTATTAATGTAAAGAAGAAGATTGCTGATATAGAGTGAGAATGAAAGGGGGAAGAACCTTGAGGGGAATGATAAGAGCGGGATATGACATAAGCAAAATTATTCCATTTATCTGTTGTGTGACAGTTGAATAGTTTCACCCTAAACTCATAAATAGTCTTTATGCCTCCTGGCTGTAACTCTGAGTAAAGGTTGGAATATAACATGAAGAATACACGTAAGCTGTGTATATGTCTCATCTGAAACAAATGGTTATGGCTACAGTTTATTTACCAAGTGGAGTCCCATTCTGGTGCCATGCAATTAGTACACTAGCGCAAAGAGCATTTGAGATGTATTGCTAATTAATTGTTAATAACCTGCTGGGAACATAACCAAGACAGACACTAAATTGCAAAGCTAGTTATCAGGAGAGGCAGAGAAAATGATTTAAAGTTTTTAATCAGAATTCTGCATACAGCTTTCTGCCTCTCATTATAATGTATACATATATCATACAATATCAAGAAATTTGTGTCCATAATGTGAATTGCATCTGAAAAGTTTTATATTGCAAGTTCTGTGAACCTCAGCACACTTAGGACTATGCTCAGTTACCAAGACAGGCAATTATATATACATATAGATAATTAACAATACACTTTAAGTAGAATTCAGTCAGAGTCAGAAAGTCTGTCAGAAGGACACTGATAAGTGAGATCACCAAATTCTGTAGGGAGAAATAGTGAGTTGATGATGATAAAGACAAAGAATCAGAATAACTTTGACATAACTTACAATCATCTTTTGAAGTTTAAGGATATGGTCAGGATAAGAAAAGAATACTTCTCATGCATTTAAAGCTACCCCTAACCCTCAAGCTTTTGCTGTTGAAACATATTCTCATAGTTCTAATGCCTTTTGTAGAAGAATAAAGTATCTGTAAAGGGCACCAGATATCCATGATGAAGTAGATTATAATTATTGCCTACCTGCAGAAATTCTTTTCATGTAACAAGGTGATTATAGCCCTTTGAACATGTCAATTTTCAAAAATGCAAGAACCAGCTCTAGGGAGGTGGAGAAATAATAGAACTGGTTGGAGGCAGTTGAGATTTTTGTTCTGGTCCTGCCAGGTATAACGGCATAATAAAAGCGGGGAAGGGGAGGGACAGAGACAAAAGGAAAGAAAGTCAGGGGGGCAGAGAGAGAGAAGGATCTCTCATAAGACATACCCATGCTGAATGTCAAGTATTTGAAGAAATATTGAAAACTAGAATATCTTTTTTGAAAACTGGACTTTTAACTAATCTGGCACTGCTGAATATAGAGGGAGACCCACTTTGAATGCCTTTTATTCCCATTCACTTATATGGTTGAATTATTGTGAGTCAGACAACTCCGAAAACAACCTTTTGAGAAGTCCATGACGCTGGCTAACCAAGAAATGGCCTAAGCAAGGGAGCAGAAAACCCAGAACTCATGAATCTAAAACCTATCCAGGAAATTAAAAAAATGCTTGTTTAATAAACTGGAGAGCAATGGAAGCTGGGCAGTCTCTGAATGGGCTATTAAGAGGTTCAGACAGACTGTGTGGGAAAAAGCTGGATATTTAACTGAAAGGCATTTAAGACAGTAATTCAAGGGAGGTACTCACAATCTAGAGAGAGGCCAGACAAAAAAGGATGCTGGCCATCCAACCCCAAGATTTCATGCAACTGGTTTATTCTCTCCCATCATTATAGACTGATTCAATTAACATTATCTATTACAAAACTGCTCTTTCATAGCATTTATGCTCAACTATATATGTCCATGTTTGAACACTCTGCTTTTCTCTGTCAATACTTTCTGATACAGAAAATGCCACTTCATATAAAAAGAAAATGAAAAAAAACCCAGTTAAAAATCATGCTCTATGCTGAAGAAGAGTTTTTACATTGTAGATTCCATTAAAACTATCAAGTTCTTTCACTTTTTTTTCTACTTCCTCATTTTAACCACAGAAGTTGTGGTAAAGTTCTGTTAAAAATAAATACACATACACTCAGGGTACCAAAGGAAGGGAAAATAAGGGATCCTAATTCTAAGCAAGACCCTTCAGCTGGAAAAAGAAAGATGTGAGTCATTGTTCATGCTGTACAGTTCATCTATTCTATTTATACTGGACATATATAAACATTGTTTTTAAAGAAACAACCAAGTCACAAAGAAAGGATATAGGAATTCCTCCCCCAAAATTGGGGCTGTTCTTCCCCTAACTTTGTGTCACATCCACTGTGAAAGTCCAGTTTCTTCTTGCCTCCTTGTCCACTGACTAGTATTTCTGGAGCTCAGTGGTCCAGCTTCCATAGGAAAAGAAAACATTATCCTTCTTGAACAACTCCATGACCTGGAATTTATGGTATTTTGGGGAGATCTGAGTGTTCCAGTGTTCCACTTCAGCCTGAAACCACTACACTAGGTTTAGAGCTCTAATACATAATTAGGAATTACATAAAAGACATTAATTAATACAGAAATAGTTTTGAAAGGGTGAGGACTATACATCTAACCAACTGTGAGCACATGGAATCAGATATCACAGGGGCACTTAGGGTAGGGTAGCCACAAGAAAGACCCATACCTCTCAATGACATATAATCTAAAATTTATTGAGTGAGATGGGTATAGCAGGTAGATGGCAATTTGTGCTTCAAGACTGCTATTCTACAACACCCATACCCTTCACACTCACACCAATCAAAGCCTCAGCCCCTCCAGTTCAGCTGTGACCAGCAACATGGACCCAGGGGAGAGGTCACTCTCTAGCTATCATTCAACATGTCAGGTGGTCTAGAAGTTCCACCATGGGCTCAAACATCTACAGGGTGTTGGATGCCCATATTGGATGTTCCCCATGATCAGGCACTATTGTCTTCGCTACTTACTGCTTTTCTAACTTAGATGGTTTGATGCAGATGACCTCACTGATCACATCACTCTAGGCCAACTTATTTGACTTTCTCCGTATCTAAAAGCCTCTTAGAAGGTGCTACTGGGATTCCTATTACCCACTGGTCTCACTCCACAGTTGTGCCACAAGGAAGTAAAGTTGTGAACAGGTCATCTGTGCTTGTTTGGTTTTTTTGCCCTACACATAGCTAAACCATTAGCGCAGCACAGACATAGTCCAGACATCACTGGTAGTGCTTTGAGGTAGGCCTCCTCATAATAAGTATTTGCGTTTGGTTTGTTTTTCCAGTGCATACCAGAATCATCTAATGAATTCAAGCTAGGCAGCTGTCTCCAAGCTCTCACTTATTTGGTCAGTGTTTCAGGCAGGCTTTAACCTCTGACAATGTGGGATCTGAATTGCTATCTGGATGCCTATCTGCTTCTGTCATCTACAGAAAGTGCATGGTGTCAGTGGGTGGGTTCAGCTAAATGTCTATAATTCAGCAGTATGAATGTAAATTCTTATGTGTAGCCTTCAATCAAATATCTAAAATCCAAGGAAATACTGTACTCTCTAACATATAAGTTTTCTGAATTGCTCCTAAAACGCTTCAATTTCTTCCTGCTTGGGCCCTGTGTGACTGTGCCTACCTTCCACAGGCCAGTGAACGCTGGCCGTTATTCCCATATCTTATGATAAAGCAGTACTGCACTTTATTTTAGACTTTATATGTACACTGCTATGGGGAACTTAACTTAGACTATCTGTCTGGGCTGCTTTCTTCAATTCCAGTTTTAAAATTTTTTTGCAATACCTGTGGTTGGCATTTAAAATTAGTGGTCTGGATCTCGTGTGTTTAGATTTTAGAAATATCTATTATCTTTAAATAAGTGATGACAGTAACTCAAATCCAAACTGATTTAATGTCAGAGTATAACACAGTTCTGAGAAGACATTTTTCAACCCCTTAAGTTGTTTTCTCAACCCCTTTAGCTATTTGCTAAAATAGCCCAAGGGAAGTGAAACAGTCCTGAATCATTTAGTCCTGAGTAATCCAGAGAGATTGGTGGCTAAAGTTACAGTCACTGAAGTTAAAGCACTAAATAGTAGTAATCATTGTAGAATTTATCTAGCAGTCTGTTGGATCATGTAAAAATCATGCTATGACTCTTTACTTAGATTTAAAAAAATAAACAAGAAAATGAAAAAGACATTTTCAGTCTCTTTGGTATAAAAGAGATTACTATTTATAATAAGTAATGATAATCAGTATTCAGTATCTAGAGAAATGAAATCTCCATATACTTGAGATCTATAGTAGGAAGAAAAAAGAAATTTTAATTATTATTTTTGGAGTGAATGCTACACATTAGAACAGACTCATGGGAGGCATGTAGTGAAACAAACAACCCACTCTCCCCCTAAATCATAAAGATAAGAGAAAATAATTATATCTTCATTGTACATGGGTTATTTGAGCAAATCAGATATGATTCAAAGGCTGGATTCAAAGCTCAAATAAAAAAAAAAAGGAAGATTTTCTATCTGAAATAATAATGTAATTTAGAAATTACAAAAGTTTCTACTTCAAAGAACCAACTAACTACAAGAACTAATCAATACATAGTTATCAGAAACAGGAAACCCGCAACAAAATTTGTGGAAAATACCTGGAATAATGTTACAGATAGGAGATGAGATTCTGGCTCTGGCCAGCTCTGATTATTCACAGAATGTGTGAATGAAAGATCAAAAAGTTTCCCCCACCCCCATTCCCCTTCTCTGCTCTTCTTTTGGACACATCACATGCATTGGTGTAAATTTTGTCTTTTCTCTGTTTCCATTAGACAATGTGAATTTGAGATGCTAAGGCTGCAGAAGATTAAATAAACTATGCTAAAAAAGGTTAGCAAGGTACAAGAGAGATGTGTAGGTCTTATATGAATTCCAAAAGCAAGAAAGTCTATAATAGAAAGAAGTAGTTTTAGCTACTCAGACATATTTCTGAGCTAAAGTTAATTGTGGTTATTAATGAAAAGTTCGCTTGTGATTTAGATAACTTTAATAAAGCATTTACCAAATATTATGAATAAGGATACACTAGATTTTTTTTCTGAATTGTTACATGAGTCAATGTAAATAAAAGCAAGAACATTGAACTGATGCTTCTCGCATACATTAGTTTCTTTTACCTTTTTCTCAAACTAATTAACTTTCTCTTTTATTTGAGACATAATTTTTAACTAGATGGACTGCTGATCTGATGAACTGAAGTAGCTTTTGGATTTTTGTAGGGTTTCTGTCTTCAGAGATCTTTTTTAGAAGCTTTTTTTCCTCACCGCTATGTTGGATTTTTTCCCTAGAAAAGCCCACATACAACAACAACAACAAAAAAAGAACAAAAAAAGAGTAAAACTTGTTTTGGAAGTAGACATATGTTTTTTAGAAAAGTAAACATTCAAGGAGAGAACACTCTAGCCAATATGATTTTACAAGCTAGACATATTTGTGCCAGGAATTCATTAAGTTCATACTTAGAATGGGTTTAGCACTAACTCTATTGCCTTCAAAAATGTTGATTTCCAAAGTTGGAGGGATCTAATTCCTCTATTATATTTTAGCATGTGCAATATATTTGGCCTAAGATCTGTCATATCCAATGAAATATGTTTCTGACCTGGAAGAAGAAAAAAGGGAGCTCTTTCTGCAAACAAGAAAAAATTTAAAATGAAAAAAATGAAAACAAAATTTGGTCTGGTTGGTGAGATAATATTCATGTCATAGGACTTGGCAAAACTCTAAAAGACTGTAAGAGAATTTCTGGTGTACCTGAAAGGAATAGCAAAGATACTATTGGCTTCAGTGGGGCCGACATATTCCCTCCTACTAAGGAAGTAACGCTAGACTATGAGAGGTCTAAGTTTTTGATCACTTTAAATAACATAAATTTTAAGTCCAATATGTTTATTGCAAGCTATTTCATTACTTGTTTGTAAATGATTGTGTCATTTTCTGACTATTAAAGAAAATAAAACAGAAAAAAAGAAAAACAAAAAATCTGAATTTTTTTCAAGCCTCAAACGTCTACTTCTCAGTACAGATGGACACAAAGGATGGACACAAAATGTTAATTGCTACATAATACTGTATATCATCACTTCTGTGGTGGCTATATGCCATATCAATGGTGTTACAGTAAGAATCACCCTGATTAATGAAGAATGAACTTTGATGAAACCGAGCAAAGTGCAGCGATGATAGAACCAGACAGGCACGGCCATTATGGAACCAAAACTGGCTTCAGCATGCAACAATCCAACACCACACACCATCTCTCCCGCCCTGAAGGACTGTTATGAGAGATGGAGCCCAAAGTCATGGACTAAATGAACTCAACAGATATTTTATAGGGATGGCCCATAGACTAAGGGAATTATATCAGCATGTATATATCAAAAAACAAGAAAAGTGGTAGTTATTAAGTAAAAGGTATTGGAAAGTATGGAATCCGGGCATGACATAGATGGTGTAGAATAAGGGTGGATACTGTTCTAGTTTCAGTTGGGATAGAGTTAATTTTCTTCCTAGTAGCTGTATTTTGGATTTAGCATGAGAATAATGTGATAACACATTGATGTATTAGTTGTTGCTAAGCAGCGTTTGTACTAAGTCAAGGACTTTTCAGCTTCCCGTACTCTGCCAGCGAAGAGGTGCATAAGAAGCTGGGAGAGAGTATAGCCAGGACAGCTGATCCAAACTGGCCAAAGGGATATTCCGTACCATGTGAATTCATGCTCAGTATATAAACTGGGGGCAGTTGGCTGGGGGGCAGTGACCGCTGCTCGGGGACTGGCTGAGCATCGGTCAGCGGGTAGTGAGCAATTGCATCGTGCATCACTTGCTTTGTATATTATTCTATTACTATTACTACTACTATTTTACTTTATTATATTTAAATTATTCTCTGCTCCATCGCACCGGGGCTGGGGGGGAGTAAGCAGGCGGCTGTGTGGTGCTCAGTTGCCAGCTGAGGTTAAACCACAACAATAGAACACATCCTTTCGTACTGTGTTTTTTCTTCTTTTTTTTCTAGGTAAAGATCAGGATTTGTACAAGTCTTTGGTTTGAAATATTTTAAATGTTTCAAAATCTTAGAATTTCTTTCATAATTACCACTTAGGAAATACGATATTTGAATTTCACTTTGTTCATGTTTTATCAAAACTGTGACACCTTCAAATTTGTAATTCACAATTTGTTAAGTTACTGAGGAAAGAATGCACAGGGAAATGCTATTGACAATGCTACGGACCTTGTAAATCAATATTAATAAATCAGTGTCATTACTGTGATATTCAAAACTTCTTGTATTAAGCAAATAAAAACTCAACCCACATATACAAATTAGCTATAGGATTGTGCTAATTTCCATTTCAAATTCTCAAATTACCATTTTGATAATAATCTTAAAAAGATAACATTTTAAATTACTTCATTTAAAAATAAAATCCTCCATTAACAGGTGTCGTGGTTTAACCCCAGTTGGCAACTGAGCACGACGCAGCCGCTCGCTCACTCCCCCCCGTGGGATGGGGGAGAGAATCGGAAGGGTAAAAGTGAGAAAACTCGTGGGTTGAGATAAAAACAGTTTAATAGGTAAAGCAAAAGCTGCGCACGCAAGCAAAGCAAAACAAAGGAATTAATTCACTACTTCCCATGGGCAGGCAGGTGTTCAGCCATCTCCAGGAAAGCAGGGCTCCCTCACGCGTAACGGTTACTTGGGAAGACAAACGCCACCACTCCAAACGTCCTCCCCCCTTCCTTCTTCTTCCCCCAGCTTTATATACTGAGCATGATGTCACAGGGTATGGAATATCCCGTTGGCCAGTTGGGGTCAGCTGTCCTGGCTGTGCCCCCTCCCAGCTTCTTGTGCACCTCCAGCCTTCTCAGTCGGTAGAGCATGGGAAGCTGGAAAGTCCTTGACTAGTATAAACACTACCTAGCAACAACTAAAAACATCAATGTCTTATCAACATTGTTCTCACCCTAAATCCAAAACACAGCACTGTACCAGCTACTAGGAAGGAAATTAACTCTATCCCTGCTGAAACCAGGACACACACCAATGTTTTAGTTGTTGCTCATACTAAATCCAAAACACAGCCCTGTACCAGCTACTAGGAAG
>NW_008825617.1:336067-336926 GCF_000699105.1 Pygoscelis adeliae
TAACGGTTACTTGGGAAGACAAACGCCACCACTCCAAACGTCCTCCCCCCTTCCTTCTTCTTCCCCCAGCTTTATATACTGAGCATGATGTCACAGGGTATGGAATATCCCGTTGGCCAGTTTGGGTCAGCTGTCCTGGCTGTGCCCCCTCCCAGCTTCTTGTACCCCTCCAGCCTTCTCAGTCGGTAGAGCATGGGAAGCTGGAAAGTCCTTGACTAGTATAAACACTACCTAGCAACAACTAAAAACATCAATGTGTTATCAACATTGTTCTCACCCTAAATCCACAACACAGCACTGTACCAGCTACTAGGAAGGAAATTAAATCTATCCCTGCCGAAACCAGGACAACAGGTTATACTTCCATATATATATACACACACCCATATGATTCCATTCCAAGAAGATGACAGGCTTGATCTATGGAATAACAATCAATTTCCTAAAATAACAAATTATGCCTTTGTTTTACTGAGACTTGTTCAACCCTATCTTAGATCTGCAAAAATGGAAAAAAAAAAGTGTAAACAAATTGGTGGTCTCTGTAGAGCAGGATTCAATGTTCTGAGAGGCTTCATGGTATAATGTTCCAGTTTCAAAATGTTTTTGTTAAAATAATATTACTGTATTATCCTTAAATAGATTATATTTTGATTTAAAACATAAGAAAGGATATAGAACCCCCAAAATCTTTTTTTCATCAACTCAGAAAGATTTCAGGAAAGTTCTCATTTTCAAAATCAGAATGACTACATCAGTGAATTTAGTTTATTATTCATGTTTCAGTTTGCTCTAGTTTTTTATTTTCCTGAGTCCTTATTCTTACAGTTGCTTATTGCTTTAATAACCTCACATTCTC
>NW_008825617.1:336941-359229 GCF_000699105.1 Pygoscelis adeliae
GACAAAGAGTAATTAAATATTAAAACATTCAGTATTGGACTTCTAGTATTGTGTCCAAAAGGTTCAATTGTTAACTTCTCAATAAAAGGATTGCAATTCCAAGAAATATACTGACATTTTTAACCCCAAAATAGCTAGCACTTTTATATCCTAAATATAATAGATAAAAAGAATTCTTTTTTCAATTTGTTATCATTATCATTATCGTTATTATTATATATTCTGGTATATTCTGGTTTGGTATATTATTGTTATTACTACTACTACTACTGCTGCTGCTGCTGCTGCTACTACTACTACAGCTTCTACTACTACTACTGCTGCTACTACTACTACTACTACTATAGGCAGAAGTACTTTACCTATGTGTATGGAAATGCCTGTCTTTTATTTACAACAGAGATTATATATTCCGGAGAACGAATGAAGCTCAGAGGACTTATTCCCCAAGTTTTTTCTGGTTGCCACTCTACTGCTTGAAGGCTTTGGCATGTTCATCTGGCCCCTTGTTGACTATTATCATTGTCTTTTTTCACCGAGCTGCCATTCCCACTGATTTTTTTAAGCACTAGTCTTTGCATTACCTATCTCAACTTAGATGCCATCAACTGGCTTCACATCTCCCTAAGTAAAATTTTTGAATTTTGGCTGTCTCTCATGGTACACTGAAAAAGAGTTGATTTTGAAATATGATACCGAAGATTACACTTCCAAGTACTGAACTTCTCAGACAGAGTTTGAGTGGGTTATTGAGAAGCCTCTGCTGTTAGACTGAGCCAGCTGGAACGAGCACAGTAAAACAGAGCTTTTCCAAATATCCTAGGCAATAAACAATTATTGAAAATCCAGATGAGACCACAGCTTTATAATCTTGATTCCGCTCATGCAAAAAGTGAAATTTTCTTATTTTCCAGGATAAAGAGGTAAATAGAAAGCAATTGTTTTCTTCTAAATTTCTGTTTCTGATTTCATTGAAAGAAGCAGACTTAAATTTTTCATTAATTGGGGGGGGGGGGGGGAAAATGGAGAAAAGGGCTGTTTATTTGTATTCCCTTCATGGACTTGCCTGCTTTTGTCTTTTAGTAGACAACATAATGATAGTTGAGTCTCTGACCTACCCATTTCCTTCTTTAGTGTTTATATCAACAGTTTTTCAGGAACAAAGTTTTTTTTAAGACAGTTGTAGTGACTGCTTCTTATGTTTTCTAAAGCTGGGTCCTTTCACTATTTCTGACTGAATATTTCAATGTTACATCAGATTACTACAGTGAAGTAGAATGAAAAGAATACTTGTTTTCTTAGGTTGATCACATAACTGAAAAGAAGCTAACAGCAGGCTAATGTACTCCTACTCTCTACATGAAAAAATATTGAAAGATAAATCACTAGAAATGTTTCAAGGTGAAATGATTTTTTTTTTCCTCTCAAGTTTAGATTTGTTTTGATTACTAACAGCTACACTGCCTAATATGCTGAATCAGGTGGCAAAATCAGTGAATTCTATGTATGATTTTTAGTACCTTTTTTTCTGTTACCAGCAGAAAACATCTAGTTCGTGAGGTGGGGGAATCATAGACCTATAAAAATATACCTAGAAGTGATGCCAGAAGGTCATCTACTTCAGTTTCTGTCTTTGAAAACATTCACTTTCTCTATTTCTTTTCCAGTGATAGTGGACTCCCCAGTTTTCACAGGCATTCTGTTTCACCATTATTCTAGCCTAATGATTGTATTCTGTTTCTTCTAAAATTTATCCAATGTCTTCCTTTCTGCAACTTAAACACATTATTATTTTATTTTTTTCTTGTCTTGTCTTGTCTTGTTTTACCCTACCCTGTCCTATCCTGTCCCTCATGGAACAGAGAACAGAGAAGTCCCTACATCTTTGCAACCTACTGCGTAACTGAAAACAATTTTCATACTGCCATCCCCTCCTCATGTTCTGTAGACTAACCAAACCATTCAATCCCATGTAAATAATGCCCATTAATCTCTTTGACCTACTTTCTGTTGGCTCATACCTTTCTTGAAGAGAGAAGTTCAACAAACAGAAGATTGAGGTTGAGTATACAGACTTTTCTGTACCTTTTTCAGAGTATCTCCATACTTCTAAGAGATAAATCTCATGACTATCAGTACATTGTTGGTAATCTGACTAGAAATTTTTCCAGAACATTAAGGTTTCTCCTTATCAGCAATTTTTTCATTCCTCTATGCAAACAGAAGAGAGAATATTTTCCTGAATCTTAGTTAATCACTGATATTTTTTCTTTTAACTGCTTTATTTCTTGTTAATTTCAGAGGTTTCAAATGTGTTTCATGATTGTTCTTCCACCTGTGAAGTATTCAATCTATCTCTGATAGTTGAAGACCCCTTATGATTTATGCACACCACGTATAAATTCCACAATGCAAGGCTTCTAATACGCAACATTAATATTTATAGGCCTTTTCCTGAAAGGTGCTGAACATTCACAGTTATGATTTATTTCTGTTTCAGTGAGTATTGATGATACTCAAAACTCTGCAGGAGATACTAAGCTTTTTCAGGATTATGTTAACTTTCCCTAAGGAGGACACAGCTGGTCAGACCTGGAGGGCACTCATGAGTGTGACATTGTAAAAGAATACTTTTTTTAATCCAGTAAGATCCAAGAATATCATAAAAGCAGAAGAAATAAAGTTTATATAAAGGTTAAGTGCAATGAATATTATTTTTATTATTATAATTTTATTTAGCAAAGCTTTTTATTTTCTGTTTGTTATTCAAGTCCTTTTAATAGCTTCTTCTGTTACTGGTACAGGTTTTTATTTGGAATGAAACATTTTTGGTAGTAATTTCTGACTTTCATCTGACTGCAAACTATCTGCCCAAACTTAAATTTTATCATTTTCTGAACTTCATACATCTCATGCATAGCTGGCATAGTCCTAACTTCAGTATTGTTGGAAGTATAACGCATTATAGACTAGAATGTATTTCCAGAACAACCTTGAAAATTTTGCCCGTTATCTCT
Source organism: Pygoscelis adeliae (assembly GCF_000699105.1). Classification (NCBI taxonomy): domain Eukaryota; kingdom Metazoa; phylum Chordata; class Aves; order Sphenisciformes; family Spheniscidae; genus Pygoscelis; species Pygoscelis adeliae. The sequence goes on from NW_008825617.1 coordinate 339,959, forward strand.
CATATTCAACTTTCTACTTCCTTTTTCCTCCCTCCATTTTTTATTTATTTTTTCTTCTTCATTCATACCATTATTTAGGACACTATATTTTCTTGCAAACATAATTTTTTCAAAGAAATTTCCAGATTTCTATAAAAATCACATTTTCATATAATTTGAATTGCTTACTAATAAATCACAAAATTCATGCTGTTCTAGCTTTTTAATACAATCTGTCACTAAAATCATGCAGGCTCTTTAGCACTTTGGGGTTTCATGTTGAAGCATTGCTGTGTCTGACACCGAAAAAAGTTGCATTAGTGAAGAATAAGCATACATCTGTTTCGTAAGGGCCATTTTAGGACTTTGCAACATTTCATTTTGTGCACCTGATCAATATGGAAAGCCAAAGCCTGAGAAAGCCCTTTGAACAACTAAGTCATTTTGTTCAACATTGTGCTTAAGCATTCTTTATGGCTGAGAGTATGAAAATTAAATACATAAAATATTTGAAAAATAATCTTTCCTGTATTACTCAACCATATACAATTCCAGACTCAGTGGCCACATGCTGAAACAGCATTTTTTATTACTATATACTGCTTGAAACATTACATTTATTACAAGCGTGAGTAGTAGAAAAGGTGGCAGCTGTGTGTATTCAGTTTGTCATTTGCTTCTCAAGGTTACCAGAACAAGGACAGCCAGCCATTTGCATACTTCACTTATAGAATAGCTCATAGCATACATTTCTCAGTACATTCTGGGAGCCAGAGGTCCATCCCACTTCACTTTTGTAAGATGAAAGAGATGCAGATATTTCTAGAAAATCATTCTCTGTCTCTGGCAGAAGCATTTGATAAGTGCTTTGATATTGGACTAACAAGTAATATGCCACTTTTAGTAGAAGAACAGCCAGGTCTTTTTTGTTTGTTTGTTTGAAGAAGCCATGAGAAGTTCAACAAAGAAACTTCTAACTTGTCTTACTCACGAGAAAGGAGGTCAACCAGCCATATCCTGTCTGAAAGCTGCAGAATTTCAAACCTGATAAATTACTTTCACAGTCAAAGACACAGCTGATTGTAGAGCTATTCCCAATCCCATTCCTAAAATGGAGTTGTTCTACACTCATGTGCTTGCCCCAGATGCTATTTTTTATCAGTACTCAAATGGAAGAGTTCAGACTGAGTTTATTCAGGCTGGTAGTGGGAAACCATCTGCTGTATTTAGTGAGCATTGCAATACAATATAAAGTTATTCTGAACAATTCAACCAAATGATTCACTTCGAGCACTGGCAATCCAACCAACAGTGACATCTGCCAGAAAATGAGTATAAGGCATTGATGTACTTTGATTATGATTTGGTATTGGAAAGAAAAAAAAAAGAGAATGAGTGGCAATACAAAGACAATCACTACAATTTCTATCCACCTCCTAATCAAATACTAAAATTCTTCTTTCACAGGATTAAAATATCCTTGTCACAAAGCTGGAAGACCTTCCAGTTGTGGAATAATATTACAAAACTGCACCAGTGTCATTAAAACTTTTTGTCTTGAAAATTCCTTAGGGACAAATTTCTCAATAAAGTGTAAAAACACTATCTGTAAATATATAGATAAACTCACGTACACAGACTGTACATTAACACCTAATAAAATGTGTGCTAGCACAGTAAAATATGTACTGCTGGAGAACATTTAATAAGTGAACTTGAAGTGACATATCTGAAATGGAATAAAACACAAAAATAGTTTTCACCTGCAAGAAATAAGACCCTTCTTCCCTTAATGACAATCCATTACTATAGATATGTTTCGAAACAAAAAAATCATGAAAAAGATCAATTATTTCTGTAGACTTTAATCAGCTTTTTAAAAGATTTTCCACTACTTTTGACAAAAAATGAAATTGAAAGCAGAACACATTCAGCTTTTTTTAAAACTCTCAATAAAATGCTTCTATGTCCAAGAAAATAGAAACAGTTTCAGGGATTAAAATAATACAACAATAAAACAAAAGTGTGCTCTATTTCCTTTCTTAATGAGAAATACTACAGCTTCTTTCTCTTTGTTAATGTTTAGAAGACAATTTTCTTTACAAAATAGTGGTTAGCCTTTTTTCTTACAAAACAAAACAAAACAAAACAAACAAAGAACAACTTTTAGGCTGTGTATATTTGTGTGGCTGTGTTTGTATGTATTTCCCTTTGGCAGGTTCAATAAAATTTCTGAAATGAGTGCATATTCCAAAATACTTATGTTCCTACAAGTACTGGGAAAACTCATGAAGTTTTTCTCAATAGAGAGTAAGACTTGATTTTTCCCATGAATACCACTAATGATTTTTTTTTTCTTTTGCCTTAGTTGGTTAAAATGAAACAGTCCATATATTGCCTATATATACTCCCTAAACCTTTCTTTTTTCCAAAATAATGACAAGGTTTATATTTAGGAAGTGTATCTGTGATAGAAAGGAAAAGAACTGATTTCAACAGTTTTTGAACAATATGAACAATTTCAAAGAAAGCCTGGAATGTGGAGAAATGAGGAAATAATAAAGCTAAGTTGGGAACATGGCAATGCAGAGAGGCTAACAATGTAAGGATAAGGAGACTAACTGTTGTGGTTTAACCTCAGTTGGCAACTGAGCACCACACAGCCGCTTGCTCACTCCTCCCCTCCCGATGGGTGGGGGAGAGAATTGGAAGAGCACAAGTGAGAAAAACTCGTGGGTTGAGATAAAAAAAGTTTAATAATTGAAATAAAATAATAATAACAATAATGATGATGATAATAGAATACACAAAGCAAGTGATGCACAGCGCAAGTGCTCACCACCAGCTGACCAATGCCCAGCCAGTCCCCGAGCAGCGGCCCCCCCCGGCCAGCTTTCCCCGGTTTATGTACTGAGCATGACGTCACATGGTATGGAATGTCCCTTTGGCCAGTTTGGCTGTGCCCCCTCCCAGCTTCTTGTGCACCTCCAGCCTTCTCAGTCGGTAGAGCATGGGAAGCTGAAAAGTCCTTGACTAGTGTAAGCACTACCTAGCAACAACTAAAACATCGGTGCGTTATCAACATTGTTCTCCTCCTAAATCCAAAACACAGCACTGTACCAGCTACTAGGAAGGAAATTAACTCTATCCCTGCCGAAACCAGGACACTAACAAGTGATGAAGGAAGGAAAAGAGAACAAATGAACAATAAAACTAAAAGGAAAAATTAAAATGAGCAAATTAAAAATTGATGCTAAATATGAGGCTGCTGTGAAAGCAGCTATCTGCTTTGAGTACTGATAAATATACCTATTATCTGCCTCTTTATCCAAAATGTGCCTCTTTTCTCCTGGTATTCAATAAAATAATAATACACGTAAGTAGAGATATTACTAAGTATTCATATCATTCTACTGAAAATCAAACAAACAGGGGAGATACACCCGGAGAAAAGCAAAAATCCTTAGCTCTCATGTTCATTGAGCTAGTTAGTTTTGTTTCTTAAAAAAAAAAAATCCCTTTAAAATATTTTGATAAAAATTATTTTGCACAATTTGTTTTTAAACATCTGTAGTGTCCTTAGATAAGCCAGTCTTATTCTTTGATGTAACTATCCATATCTTCTTTAGTATGGCTTTATGATGGTGTTGTTACAGCTCTACAGCTAGTGTTGACTGAAAGAGATGTCAGTCTTGGAAGGGGAAAATGAATATATCCTGAGAAAAGATCACCTCATTTAGAGTTTCAGAATTCAAGTTCTTACCAATACAAGTTGCAGAGAACATGTTATGTGAAGCTGGTATTCTCAGCCACAATTTCATGTTGGATATAAAGTCTAGCTTGAATTTTTAGTCTTGATTTTCAAAACAATGCATGAAATTACTGTCATATGCGTATCTGTGAAAGATGTCACAGTTGAACCATTTCCCCAACATATTCCCACAGAATAACGGAAGTATAAGACTGAACCTATTTCTGCATTTCTTTTGTAATTTCCTACAGTTCACCTTTGTTCTTCTTTTAGAATATCTCTTCTTCTAGAATGAGATATTTTCATTTGTTTTGCAGAATGAAATAAACCTTCCCAGAAATAAACTTGATTTTTTTTAGAATTAAGAGCTGAATATGTTTTACTCTCAGAACCATATGTTTGGACTGGGCTGCTGGTGAGCCAAGGAAAGATAATGAACACTGTCAGGGAAGGTATTTAGATGTCAGAGAGGTCTCTCAATCAGTTTTACAATGCCTAAACCACCAAGCACGATTGGAGTTTAAGCACTATCTCCTCGAAACCAAGTGATCACAACTCTTAGAAATGGTAAAGAACAACTGTTACTTGAATGTCATTACCCCTTTCTCCCTACCTAAAGCAACATTTAATTCATGTTCTAAGTGTGTCTTTTATTTTATAGACCTTTCTGTACAATGATTTTTCAAGTGAACAGGGTTTGCTAATCAGTAGAGACATCTGTGCTCCTCAGTGAGGTGAAGTTCTGCATCTCAGGAAGTGTTTGAACTCTTTAGCCTGAACCTGCACTGAGCATATGTCGTCTGTAGGGTGAGTCATGGGAACTCTCTCCTGTTCCTGGCTTTAGTTTTTAAGGCTTTTAAACATAATATTATTGTGGTGTATAGCAGGAAAAAGAGGATGGTACTTGCAATATTGCTTATGTTAATGCACTAGTATATCTTTCATGTCCTGAACTTCTCTTGAGAAGAATAAAAAAAAGCTGTTCAAGAAGTCATTTTTGTATGAGCTGCAAAACTTATAAAAACCCCCACAATTCTCTATCACCCTGTTGGAATTTCTGAGCTAGCAGGATGTGCATTTATCTTAAAGAGAGTCATTATTTTAACTACTTCCATCACTTTTTGCAAAATATCCAGAAATGCATCATTGACAGCCAGTACAGAAAGAAAAAAAAAAAAAAAATTATTCTGGTTTAATAACTCTTATGTTGATTTTCATGCTTTCAGTGGTGCATTATTATTTTGCTCACAAACACACACACACACACACACAAAAACCCAACCAACAACTGCTGGTAATGAGGGGGATGCCATGAAGGAGCACTGTTGAAGACTGTTTCTGATAAACAGTGAGCTATTTCTTGCAAGCACACACATACCTGTGCTTACATAAATAGTCTTATGTATGTGCTCTAGCCAGACCAAGTTAGGATGAACACAAATATGTTAACTGAGCAGCATTAACATTGATTAATGTCCTGGTTTCAGCTGGGATAGAGTTAATTTTCTTCCTAGTAGCTGGTATAGTGCTGTGTTTGGGATTTAGTATGAGAATAATGTTGACAACACACCGATATTTTAGTTGTTGTTAAGTAGTGCTTACACTAGTCAAGGACTTTTCAGCTTCCCATGCTCTACCAACTGAGAAGGCTGGAGGTGCACAAGAAGCTGGGAGGTGGGTGGTGAGCAATTGCATTGTGCATCACTTGCTTTGTATATTCTTCTATTATTATTGGTCCTATTATTACTATTTTATTTTATTTCAATTCTTAAACTGTTTTTATCTCAACCCACAAGTTTTCTCACTTTTACTCTTCTGATTCTCTCCCTCATCCCACCGGGGTGGGGGGAGTGAGCAAGTGGCTGTGTGGTGCTCAGTTGCTGGCTGATGTTAAACCACAACAATTAGAAAGGTTCATTTAGCATGAATGCAATTGTTACTCCAGATGATTTATACTGAAATCTGACCATAATTTAATTGCTCTATTATACATTGACCCAACATTTATACACGCTTTTTTCTGTTGTTGTTGTTGTTGTTGTTGTTACTGTTACTGTTACTGTTACTATTACTATTAATTTGGGATATTCCAAGGACAGGGCTCTGAGTAACCTGGTCTAGTTGAAGATGTCCCTGCTCATTGCAGGGGTGTGGACTAGATGACCTTTAAAAGTCCCTTCAAACCTAAACTGCTTTATGATTCTATGATAAGTTCTGTTCCAATCACTCTAGGTTATAATGCAAAATTTTAGAATAGACTGTTTTTTAACACAGGGGACTATATAAAAACCTATAGCCACTTACTGCCGGTAAATTAACAGCTTATTTTAGTGATAAATATGCTGCCCCCCTGTACAAACAAAAAGTAAACTTTTTTCAATTTATCTTACTTTTTATCTTAAAATTTTTGACAGTTAAAAGTCAGAGTAAAAATGAGCCAGATTTGTATGATAAACTCACTACTTCATTTGACCAATTATCTGTTTTCTACTTGAAATTATGCAAAAACTATAGCTTATTTTTTATACCAGAAACACACACAACAAAATATAACTGTTAAAGAAATAACACTATGTATATTGACACTGCATGGAATAAGCACACACTGCTTATTCTTCTTATGAATAGTAGGCAGTACAGAAAACATCATGTTATTCCCAAGGGCAGGCTTCACAGAACAAGTGTAAGAATCATCAACCTTATTTGGAGTCAGATTATTGGGATATGTGTATTTAATATAATGAATTAGTTTCACATGCACATCCAGGTGAGCATGTTGCTTATTCACACACAAACATTAGTTTGATTTCTCTGTCCTGGCCTTTAGGAAGAAGGAATATGATTGAGCACACCTTGCCATGGTTTCTTATAGCCTGTTTAAATTTGTTGCATCAATGCTTCTTTCTTTTTACGTTTCTGTTTTATCAGATAAAACACGTTCACATTAATATCAAGTAAGTAGCGTTGTTAAAGGTTGGATAAATTCAGAACTTCTGTCTCATTGGAAAGACTATGCTGCCATACCTATGTCATCCTTTACTAATGCAGAACTAGCTAAGAAAAGGTCTATCTCCTTATCTGACTTGAGTAATTTGAATGTCCGCAAGAGCAGTGCAAATTTTAAAACTTAACTAACCTTAGACTGACAAATCAGAATAAGAGAAGAAGGAAGGGGAAGGAAGTCTATATCTAGAAATAATAGTAATTTAGCAATGTGATAGAATGGGAATTTGGAATAGATGACTAAAAGAATGCAAATGAATATGTTATTATTTAAGCCAAAAAGCTTGAACAGCTGTGGGACAAACTTATGAATAAAGTGTTTCTATAAAAACATATCTATAATCTTATAACACAGAAAAAAAACATGTCAAACACCAAAAGGATTTGCCAAAAAATAATTATAACTTTGATGATGAAGAATTAAGTATTCAAAATCCTCCATCAATTGTTTTCAGCTTTATTTCAGATACCTATTTATTATACTACTTCTTTCACTATAAACAGCTTGTGTATTTATGCTATGAGAACATTTTCTATTTATATGGCTTTCTGCGGTCTCCAAAAGTGACATGGCTTTAAGTCCGCTTCCATGTATTGCAAAATTTTTAACTATCTTCTTATGATACAGCCTTTGGAAACTTAGTAAGTACCCACATGTGTTCTTGAAGAGTGTCTTGAAATTGCCTAGGTCATTCAGATCTTGAAAACTGATTGATTTCTGTTTTGTCCTTTATATGTTTCTACTTAGAAGAATAATGTACACCTGTTATAGATTGCAGAGACAGTCTGCAAGGCAGGCATAGAATGACTGCCTTCTGTTGTTCTTAGTGTATTCATGCCTATTGGTACTGAAATCAGTGGATGTTTTGAGAATGACTTTCAAAAGAATAGGAAGGAGAAGAGAAAAAAAGAAAAGAAAAGAAAAGAAAAGGAGGGAAGAGCTAGATACATAACATGGCCATTATTTTTATGTTCTCATCTCCAGTTTCATGATTTCCCCAAAATTACAGTTAAGTCTCTCAGACAAAAACAAGTGAAAGCAACCTCGAGGTGACCTTGACTTGGACTAAAATATCACATCAGTGGTACAGATGTCGAGAGTAGCTTATTTGCTAACAAATACTTTTTTGTATGGCTAACCATCACCATTCCCATCACTGCTGACTTCTGATAGTGTAATAATGAAATAGGTATAAATATCTCTCTTACTTTTTCAAATGTAAGTGATTTTCAGATGATGAACAGAATTTTATAGTCTATACCAGTTACAGATCAGACAGTAACTTAAATTTAGGACATGAGGAAATGGAATGAAGGTGTGTTAGGGGAAGTTCAGATTGGACTTTAGGAAAAGGTTCTTCACTGACTGGGTGGTCGGTCACTGGAACGGGCTCCCCAGGGAAGTGGTCATGGCACAAAGCCTGTCAGAGTTCAAGAAGTGTCTGGATGATGCTCTTAGTCATATGGCTTAGTTTTAGGTACTCCTGCGAGGAGCAAGGAGTTGGATTTGATGATCCTTATGGGTCCCTTCCAACTTGAGATATTCTATGATTCTATGAAATAGAATCAAGTGTATGTTTTAACCAGAACATTTATAGTGAGGCTTAATAAATAAAACATAAATTTCTTGGCTTATTCTGGGTATCTTCACGTAGGTGAAGTTGTCATTGCAATACCTAACTCCTAGGATATTGTGTCACTGTGAAAATTTAAGTGTCTTGCAATATGGTTTACAGAAACCAGCACAGGGAAGAAAGTAACAGTGATGTGATCACAGTATAAAAGCTGAGGAGAACAGCTAGAAAGGTATGCCTTAAATATATTTTATATTTGGAATTCCAAATGTTAATCTTGTCCTAAAGCACCTAAAGTAGATTAGATCTTTCTTTCCCTTCTTTTCAATGAAGGCATTGCATAATTCCTTTTAAACTCCAGAATATTAATCATTTTTTCTGAGACAAGATAAGGTTTTCGATCTGATTGATTTTATTTCATTTCCTATCACTCAGTATTCAAATACTGAGCTATGTGGTATTCTGAGTGAAGTTCTCCCAATCTTTTCTTGCAGAAACTGTTCCAGTGTGTATAAATATTTTAAAAATTATTGGAGCAGGAACTAAAGTGTAAACATCCCAAATGTGCCTTCAACTTTTTAGATTACACCTTCCCTGATAAAAAAAAAAAAGCCACCCCCTCAGAAAAAAAACCAAACAAAAAACAGTCTTTAAATAATACATAGACTGTTCTTGAAACAATAAATTCAGGCCAGGTAGTCCTACACTCCGTTTAGGTGTGCATTCTAAGGATTAAAATGCAGAATCATGTATTCCAATGTGTACTCTGTTCCATTTTAGAACAGCTTCAAAAGAAGAAACTGCAAGAAGCCTGTGTTAATATATTCCACAGCTGAAGAGGTAGAATATTTTTCTGCTTTTCCAAAATCCAAGTTCAAATCTGCTCAGAATTGAATAATACAGATAAGTCTGGGTCCCGTACATTTGGTGAACTGTGCAGTTGCAAGGCATTAGGAAGCATTAGAGAGATACCATCACACTACTTTTATGGTCTCTTGGCTAAGGTTGTTCAGAGGATACATAGCATGCCTAATGGTCTGCAGGTTGGATGGTAACTCAGCTTACTCAATATTTAGACATTTTTCTGCATTCTCACTGTTAGACATCTAATTGTCCAGAGATGGTAAACTGCTACATAGCTCAGTGAAAATGGGTAAGACTTTTATGAATACTAGAAACTCATAAATTTTGTATGTAGGTGCTTAAATGGGTATGTGTAAGCTTAATTCTACCTTTTGAAGTAATTATCAAATTGCAATATAACTGTGAGAATACCACCAACTGCATACTGTATCTCATAACTTCTTCCCTGACTTTCTAAAAATGTCCCCCTTTTTTTCTAACTCTCTAATATCACTTCTCTCTAACTCTCAAAATGTATTTCCTTCTACATCTTAAATATTCATAAAAAGTGCTGATGAAATGTCAGTCCTTTATCTCACTTTTCAGGCAGATGAATTACCTTTTCCTTTTAGACAGTCTATAATGTAAATTAGATTTTTTTTAAATGTCACTCCATTACTTAATTGGAAATACTTGTGATGCATCTAAAGAAATACAGAAAAGTCAAGTAAAATTCATATTATATTCATTCAGAAAATTTTAATTTATAAGTAGCTTAACTGGTAACAAAAATTATTAAGTTACATGGAACACCATGCATTAGGTAAGCAGTGGCTATCATTAAGAACTTTGAAAATTGCCATTTTCAGGCAAACTAAATTTTCTATAGTCTTTATGATACCTCTGTAATTACAATGCATTTAGAGTATTGACAAAAATACAGAACACTGAGTTTATGGTACTATCAATACTCCAGTAGATGCATATTTAGAACACTGATCCTTGTGAAAGAAATGTATGAAGGTGTCCAGAGACCCATTTGTATTGTTGGCAACCAAATCTATAGTAAGAAGTAATATAGTAAAAATTAAAGTAACTTACAATAAATCATTAGTTAAATAGTTTACATATATATTTGCAATATAATACTAATGCATTTACACCTGATACAAGCCTTAGAATATATGCTGAACTAGCAAGTGGCCAACCATAACTTGTAGACTAGAACTTCTCAGAAAGTTTTCACTTGAGAATTAGGATCTGTAGCTCATTTTGGCCAGACTGCAGCTTTTTTTCAGAACAAAGCAAAGATTCACATTTAGTTGAAGGAAAGTTGGATTGGGACATAGGATTCAAATCTTTCTTTGCCTCCTCTCCTTTAATTTTTTTTGAGCTTTTATACGTAAAAAGTCCTCTTTTTCAATAATTAGTCAAACAGAATATACATTCATGCATCTAATCAATCACACAGGGTAGGTTTTTTTATTTCAAAGTTCTTTATAAAAAAGTCCCCAACACTTCTAGATTAATAGGTTTACTACATTTCAAATGTTATAGTAGAGGAAAAAATAACTACTAAGTTTGCATATATCATGTGACAACATTTTGATGCAAAATAATGGTTACTAGTTATTTTTATGGTGCTGTTATTTTTTCATTTTTTTCCCAGACAGAACACATGTCTGGAATCTCAGGAATTCTTATAAAATGGAACTTCCATCTTACTCACAGCTCCAGATATAAGCCTGCAGCAGAAATTTGTGGGTGATGGCCTATGCCAGTCTGTACAATAGATGAGGTCAAATTAAGTGTACATAATCGGTACTTCTGGCCTTTGACTCTATGAATCACTTAGACAAATAATACTCTCTAATGAATGCAGTTCTTTATAAGTTATTTGTATTTCATACCTTATATTTATACTAACTAATTAAAGGAATATACAAATACATATATTAACAGCATGCATCTAGAGTATCAAAAAATTCCTTCAAGTGGAAAAAAAACCCCAAACAGTTGTCAATATGCCTGTTTTTTCACTGTTTCTTCTTTACATAGCATACATTAAGCAGCAAGTATGAATAAAATGCCTATGCTTGGATTCAAACCACTGCAGCACTTAATATTAATTGTTGTTGACAAAATGGGTGTCAGAAAAGAACAAAACAAAACAAAAAAACCTGACTGAACATCTTTTGTTCAAGTCTCAGCTCTATTAAATCTTCCAGACAGAACTTCTTTTGTGGAAAATTTATAATTCCCACTTTCCCCTTTAAAACAGTAGGTGTCCCTTGCATGAGCTATAACTCTTGCATAATTGGGCAGCCTAGGACTCTTTCCAAATTTTCTGTGACAGGCATAATTTTTCATGAACACATCTGCCGTAAGTTTACAAAAATCTAGGAACAATTATCCAAAAGAAGTAAATTGTGATTTATGCAGTGCCTATAAGATATGATAGAGAAAACCTTGTATTTTTCTTTTTATCACAAAATATTTGTTCTGTCAGTTTGCACTTTAAACACCTCCTAATAATATATAACATAGGTGTCTTTCTGTTATTTGTTTCCTCATTCACTACTGGTTTATTGATGAAAATGTGTAGTTTCATAAGGAAAACATATGGCCATTTGGAAAAGAGCACTCTATATTACTCCAAAGAAAAGTTTATTCTCTGAATAAACTATTTTTTCCCATACTGATTTGGCAAGACAAAAGGTAGAAAGAGATTTTGGTAGCTGCTTTGTTGTTCATAGGTTTAAGTCAAACTCCAGTACGACCAACATGAACACTTCTGTTGATGAGCTGACATAGAAACTGGATTTGTTTTCATGGTGACATCATGGTTCAGATTTAAGAAAATAAGTAGGTATTATAAGGCCTTATTCTTCTGTTACCTGTACTACCTCAAAGAAACCTCACTTAGTACTTTGGCTTATGGATCTCCAGAAACCAACTAAGCAAGAAGTTAACTAGGTGTAACTGAGATGCAAATGAAAACAGAAGGATTTTGGACACTAAGGAAATTAGTCAGAAAAAGACTAACCTATCCGTATTTGAGATTATGAACATTTTTCTGGTGTTAGATCCCTGGTTTTAGATGAGAAAATGAAGGTTAGTGGTTGTTTCTATACTGTGGAGAAAATGCTTTCTGTGTCATTCTGTTCAGCCCTAATTCAAGCTTCACGTATTGGTCATTGGTTAATTAGGAAGGTATAATCTGCAATAAATTTTGCACCTTTTAATTGATTCTGAGGTTTGTACAATCACAGTGTGCTACAAAACTGCTGTCTGTTCTGCAGGAGTCCTTGCACTAAACTTAAATACATTGGCTGGCTCTTCTCCAGAGAGAGCTCCTGAGGGGTCACAAATACTGGGTGTATCAATGGAAACTTAGTTACCCCTCCTAAAGTATATACACTGTTAAATAAATCATAATGAAATTTGGTCCTTGCTGATGGCATGTAGCTCCTCAGACTATATTATGTTTCAACATAGAAATGTAGATGCTGAAGGTACTGGTTCAGAATGCCAGCAATAAACAAATATACTTGACTTGAAGGTGGTGACTGATGAAATGTTGGCTTTCTGATTATTTTTCTTGTCATTAGGTGCTTCAGTTCTACCCAAGTCTCCCTTTAGGTAACAAAATTAAGCATCCTGACTCTTTTTATTTTCCTTTCTATTCTGTGCTAGAAGAAAACATATTTTATTAAATAAAATATAACAACTCTTTAAGAAAAAATTGAGCATTGCCAGCATTAACTCATCTACCAGTCAGATGATAAGGACTCTTTCTTAGGTAAGGGTTTATATGTTTGATCTCATCGGCATCTGAGTATTCCCTCATGTCTTATGTTATTGTTCCATCTGCCAGGTTATTGGCTGATTTTAATCAGAAAGGGATCGAACAGATCCCACTGTTTTAATCTAACCTGATGGTCAGCTGCACTCTTCAGTGAAGCCACTCAGTTCTGGCCCAGGGAATCCAGCCTTTCCACCTTCTATCTCCTTTTCAGGATAAGGCATTGTCCTGGTTTCGGCAGGGATAGAGCGCTCTCTGGCTGTGAATACTTCAGTTAACTTCTCTTGGTCTTGATTTACCTGCCAGTTAAAAAGGGAGATATAAAACCTTAATAAGAGATATAATACTTTAAACAATATGTATCGATATTATTAATCAATTCTGTGACCCTGGAATGAGGCAATTATAGCCATCCAGAACATAGGTGAAGGAATAAGAAAGTTTGTTGGTTTTTTTGCAGGAAATGTTTTTTACCTAACTTTGCAGACAAAACACTTCTGCCCTAGTTGGAGTTGACTGTAATTTTTATGACAAATAAATTAAGTCTCATCATGATTATATTTTACTGTTCAGAGAGGTCCCTGCAGACTGACTGCAAGTTGTTCATCATTTAGTAGAGCTGATTTGACATAAGTTCTAAATTCCATAATAGCAAACATGTCATTTAAACCACTCTTGACCAGGGTGACTTAAAGTATCTTCAACCTGAATGCAGTCAGAGGTCTAGTGCATTTATTCTAAGACCGTTTTCTGGTACAGATAAAATTAATAACAAAATAAATAAACAAAAAAATAAAAAAGACTGAACTAACAATTCATCAGGAAAAGCTCTAGGGTAAAATTTAAAAAAAAGTACAAAAAGTAGAATGTTATGCATCAAACAGCTTTAAATACTGTAAGGATGTCTGAGTACGCTGTTCTTTCTTTTTTTTTTTTCCTAGGGCATTGTACCAAAAAAAGCTTTCCAACTCATATGTGCCAATTAATATATGCATTTGTATATGGCGTCATAAAGGAGATCATTTTAGTTCAGAATAATTTTCCACTAGTTCTAACACAAAAGTGAAAAAATCTGGTGTGAAAAGTTGTTTAGCAGATGTAAAACTGTCATATATAATCTATAAAACATTATATCAGTGACAGGGCCCTTGTTGATAAAATGAACAGTGTCTGCTTGGGCTTTAGCTAACTGTCCCAGTTCTGCCAATTACAAGGTGACAAAGTTAATTCCCTTAAAGTCAGTACTCTGAAATACATTGCTGTAATACCATTAAAAACCATTCAAGTCCATATTCCCTGGAAAGTGACAGAATTATGAAGATTTGAATTCTATGTCAAGGACTGGATTTTGGAATGAATTTAAAATGCCCTATGGGAATTTTAAAACTTGGAGACTGAATGTGACATGCCCCATTATTAGGAAATCCCACCCCTTCTCAATTCATTTAAAAGCAAGTGATAAAACAGCATACGTTGACTCACAAGCTGAAGTGTTTTTCTGCTGTCAGTATGGAAGACTAAGTTTCCTAAAGATATAGATCTTGAAGAAATTGTTAAGAAAAAGAAAATCAATTGAAACAATTAAATCTTCAATTTCTCTGTAAGTTCACATAAACCTACTGTTTCATGTTTCTGCAAATCAGTGAATAAAATTTCTACCACCAGCCTTAGTTGTCCTAGATGTCTTAGTTACCACCATGCTGATACATGGTGCTTTGAACTCCAACGAAAAGGGACATTATTAAGGACTTGATGGAGCAGACTGACTATATTATTCAAAGATTCACTTCTATATAGAATTTATTTTTCTTAGGTGCTATAGATCCTTTGGTCAAGCTTTGGACTAAACCAGAACTGAAGTAAAGGGGAAAAAGTGATTGCTAGGGTCAGGGTGAATAAAGAACAGCGAGAAATCTAATGCAGGCAGGAAAGATATAAGATCTTGGGAATAAGGACAGACTTGTGGTGAAGAAATCAGAGGAAAAGGCGGCGATCAGTTTGGCCATGATGAAATAATGGCAAAAGACCAAAGTGATTTGTGTAGATGTTTTTTGCAAACAGATCAAAGAAGTGAATGTTAAGAAGCAAGGAGGGTGGGGAAGGAAAAGTTGAAACATGAGAAATGATCCAGCTGAATACGAGCAAAACTGGGGCTTTACCACAAACTAAAGCTTTTTTCTATCAATGTTAAAGAATGTGGGAAACTACTGTGATTACTTGCAAAATATTCATTTTGGTAAGGATGAAGAAATAAAGCTAGTCCCTGATGACTTCAGTGTAACACAGATGATAATGGTTTGAACAGGTGAGAAAAAAAAAAGTACCTCCTGTAATTATTTAGTTATGTATTTTGTCATGTGTACAGATATCCACATAAGGATGAATGCAGGTAATCAACAGACATGTTGATGTAGAGAACTAACAATACTTTGCAGAAGAAGTACAAGTTGTTCACTATATATGAGATTACACATACATTCTACAAAATGTCAAAAGTCTATTTTATTCTGAGAAGTTAAGAACTAAAATTAGCATTCAAATGTGACCAACCATACAAGAGACCTAGAGGCACTGCGAAACTACACACTAGATGTGCCAAGAAGCCAGATGCTGCCTTTGGAATAATATTTTTCAGGCCTTGGCATCAGAAATCTGTAATGCCATCCAAATGATTCCTACACGCTATAAAAGCTGTTTTCTTCAAACAATTTACTAGCCATATTAACTATCCAGCTATAGAATAAAAATAAATGAGGTTTAAGATATAAGCAATCTATGTGAAGTAATCTCACATGAAAGAAATTGTACGTGCTTATAATACCCGAGACTGTTCTTTTAAAATGACACTTAAGTAAGAGGATGGATATGTGAAAGTTAAAAGACAGGCATTTTTCTGTGTGCTCCATAAATCTTGTTTTCTCTTTCTAATACAGTGCCATCAATTTCACCCTGTGTAATGTTAATAATAAATAGGTTTGAAGACAGTAATCACAAACACCTCTTATGAAACCAGGCTAATTACACATGAACATTGTTTTATATTATTTCCATGATGAAAGACCTGTTTTTTTACTACAGGAATTTGAGGTCTGCTGATTAGCTAGCCACTGAGGTAGTGGGAATTTTGCTCTTACTTCAAGAGGCTTGAGATCAGTCCATAAAGTTCTCACTGTAAGATTTCTCTAGGCTTGATTTTTGGTATACCTTCATGATCTTTACTGAATATCTTCCACACATCTCAAGGCATAGCAAAGACCCATTGGAAGTTCTAGATAAAACAAGGAGGCAGAGTGTCAAAGAAGGTAAAACTGGTCCAGCTGCAGCTGTGTGAATGGAAGGACTTTGTTCAGCAGCTTCCCTCCCTGAACTGCTCATCTCCAGTCCTCAGGAATGCTCATCACCCTTCTGATTTGTTAATTGTGTGATCTCTCCCTAAACCATTTCAGTTTAGTTGGCAAACACCTGCTATTTAAACTGCTTAAACTAACTTTGGTTTGTTTTTCCTGAAAAAGGTCACAAAGAGCTTAAACAAGGAGCTTAATGGGCAGATCTGACAGGGGGTAGTGATGAGCAACTGGGGCAGAATGAAGGCTGGGGACAGCAATTCCTTTTCCTGAAAGAAGTGCAGCTGGAAGAGCTATACACTGAGGCTATAACCTGAACTGTACGAGCTGGATAGCAAGAGTTGGATACTAAATGAAAGGTAAAAAATCAGTTTTGAAAGAACTGGTAAAATTCAGTACAAAAGTATTTTATCAGAACTGATTAATTCAATTACCTCTCTTTTGTGTTGCTTACTTACATTTCAGTTAGTTTTTTCTTTGTTGGCAAGAAATAACCAAAAGGCTTCATCTATTCTATATCAAATTTGTAAAATCAAGTATGAGTGTATTAAGAAATACTTGAGTTAATATTACTCAAGCAAGCGTATACTTACTACATGTAAGTATACACTACAACAGCATTTGTCATTAAAATCAGTATTTCGTGATATTAAGTGGGACTCTGCCTTTCTCACTATAAAAGAGGAGCTTGTCCGAGACATGAACATTAATTCTATCATCTGCACAGTCCACAGTCCATTTGCACAGGGGGTTGTGGAAGAAGTTTACCAGTGGAAATAATGAACAACAGGATAGTAATTCTTAATTAAAACAGTTGAATTTCTCATGGAATGTAAGTGCAAAAGAGGCAACTGTATCATGTTACCAGAATTCTCCATTCTCCTCTATACCTTTTCCATGGATAGTTGAAAACAACAATAAGATCTCCCCTTAGATTTATTTTCTAGGACTGAACACACCCAGATTCTACTTGTACGCCATGTGCTCCAGTGTCCTGGCTGTCTTAGTGGCCTCTGCTAGGCATGCTCTATTGTATCAATATCTTGTCTTGTACTGGAGAGTCCAAACGTGGATCCAGAACTTCAGGTGTGGCTTCACAAGTGCTGTATATAGGGTAAGGCTCTCCCTGGACCTCCTTGGATCTGCTGGCTACTCTTGCTAATACAGTCCAGTATGCGGTTGGCTTTCTTCACTGAAGGTCACATATGGCCTTTAAATATAACTTCCTTTGTTTCTCATTGTCTGACTCGAGAGCTCAGGGGCATGATTTGCAGAAAGGATGAGCCTAGAGCTCAAAACCAAATAGATCAAAGGCATTTCATACAGAAGGATAAAATAAATGGAAAAATTTTACTTTCATTTCTCTATGTCTCTGTTCATCACCTGTAAAATAATACCACTCCACCTCTCAGGGATGCTGCAAAAATAAATTAATTAATGTTTATGATACACTTACATTCCCCAGAGGAAAAGCTCACAAGAATGTAAATAATTCTGTCTTTGGAGCAACATTTGATTAGCGCGCAGAAAAGAAAAAGGTTGAATAGATATAAAATATATTGCAAAAACTGCTTGGTAACCGAACTCCATGCAGCTTGGATACCGAATAAGGGACCCTGTGGGAGGAAAGAAAAGTGTGTTTGTATTACATGGGCTGTGTCATAATGCATATGAAGGACTCAAGCTATTAATTATGAAGAAACATTTCTAACTGCTTAACTTTGGGTTGTAGTTTTTTAAAAAATGTTATATACAAGGGTGTAGGTGCTCTTAAAAGCAGAAGGAAAATCTATGATAAAAGTGTTAATTTCTGTGTATCAAGTTGTTAATATGGCACCAAATGAATTGATCTTTTTCTATTGCAATAAACTTCATACACACACACCTTTGTGCACTAACATGCATAACAGCAATAATTAACTTTTTGTGCTTCTACCAACTTAGAGTTAGAAAGTATTATCCGAAGCATCATCTTCTGTTGCAGGTAGCTGTATTGATATGCTGACACACTAGTTTGCTTGAATATAATCAAAGTTTTTGTTAACTTAGCCCTTAAATGTTATCATAACTAAATACTCTGCTGAACAATAAGTGAATTAGAACTAAGTAAAATATGGAGATATCTGTCCTAAATGTCTTACACTCTGAGACTTTTAACTTACAGTCTCTAAATTACATAACTCACAGTACAATAGGAAAAATTCTCATTAAAATAGTTCAAAACTAGAACATCTTATACAAAGAGAGAGTTTCAGTTCTACATCTTTTTAAATGAGACTAAAAGTATATCTAGCACAAAATATGGCATCAGTACCTTTCAGTCTTTTTGTTTGGATTTGTTTGTTTGTCTTGCTGTTGTTACTGAGAACTTGGCTAGGAACAAAGGCCAGGAAATGGGCTTGATTCCAGGCTGCCCCTCAAGTCAACTCTACCTAAAGTTGCTGCTGGCTGCAGCATCTCTGTAGCTTGCCGTCATACTGCACAAACTGTGATAAAGGCAGATATAGCTTGGGTTGCTCATTATTGTCCACATGAGTATGCTGTAGGGGCAGTTGAGATGCTAACAGTATGCATGGCTGAGCAGACTGTGCCAAAACATTTGGCCAAAACATTTCCTTCTGCTCCACAGTTCACCTAAAATACAATAACTGTCCATAGCTTTCAACCCTGTCATGACAACATAAGGGGAATCTGGGCTTGAACAAGAGCTGACGTTCACATTTAATGTACAGTAAAGTCATATCCATGATAATTCTTCTTATATATTTTTGCTTAAAGATTCAGCTCTAATTCTAGCTCTAATTGCTTGAATATTTGTCAGGTGGAGATAATGCCTGGTTGACAAAGTCCCTTGGGAGGCAGTCCTGAAGGGCAAAGGACTCCAGGAAGGCTGGACATTCTTCCAGAAGGAAATCTTCAAGGCAAAGAAATAGGCCATCCCCATGTGCCAAAAGACGAGCTGGCAGGAAAGA
>NW_008825617.1:360331-370525 GCF_000699105.1 Pygoscelis adeliae
GATCTGCTCGAGGGTAGGAAGGCTCTGCAGAGGGACCTGGACAGGCTGGATCGATGGGCCGAGGCCAACTGTATGAGGTTCAACAAGGCCAAGTGCGGGGTCCTGCACTTTGGCCACAACAACCCCATGCAGCGCTACCGGCTTGGGGAAGAGTGGTTGGAAAGCTGCGTGGCAGAAAAGGACCTGGGGATGTTGGTCAACAGCCGGGTGAATATGAGCTGGCGGTGTGCCCAGGTGGCCAGGAAGGCCAATGGCATCCTGGCCTGTATCAGAAATAGTGTGGCCAGCAGGAGCAGGGAAGTGATCGTGCCCCTGTACTCGGCACTGGTGAGGCCGCACCTCAACTACTGTGTTCAGTGTTGGGTCCCTTACTACAAGAAGGATGTTGAGATGTTGGAGCGTGTCCAGAGAAGGGCAACGAGGCTGGTGAAGGGTCTGGAGAACAAGTCCTGTGAGGAGCATTGGAATTGGCTGCCCAGGGAAGTGGTTGAGTCACCATCCCTGGAAGTATTTAAAAGATGTGTAGACGTAGCGCTTGGGGACGTGGTTTAGTCATGGTCTTGGCAGTGTTAAGTTAATGGTTGGACTTGATGATCTTACAGGTCTTTTCCAACCTAAATGATTCTATGCTTCTATGTTTTATTCTCTCTCCTAAATTCCAATAAAATATATTATTAAAAGACAGCAAAAGAGCTAAAGATTGTTATTAAAATTTGTACGGTTTCTAAAATATTTTCTCCCTTTTGTTTTTAAAAGAAGCATATTTTCATTCATGTTGGTATTTTCTTGGGGTTTTTTTGACTTGTTATTTGGTTTCACAGATATTCATCATCAATATATCGGTGTTATATCGGTATTCAAAAGCTCATACCATTGCTATTAGGATCTTGCTACAATACAGTAATGTGCCCTCCTAAGAAAACTGTTGCATCAGCTGTTATAAAAGTCAACTGTTTTCTAAATGACAGTAGTATAAATAAAATGTGAAATGGCAGAATCATGCAAATAACAAGGCTGGGGAGAACTTACTAGTATATCTAATCTAAACCTACAAATCCATAATCTAAAAACCTAAATCTAATTTATCAATGTACAATAGTTGCTCAAAATATATTTCCTAGCACTTGATATAATCTATTTTTATACATCCCAGGAGATATTCATCCCTTTTGTCCTTTTGGATGAAACTTCAGCTGTTTTAAGAAAAAGAAAAAAAAAATCTTCTGATCTGTAACAATGTTAAGAAAAATCTTTCCTGAATAGATAGTCGGTATATTCTTACCAGTCCATATAGCTGTTTATGCATTAAATTACTGGGAATACTATTTAGAGAAGATAAATTAGAAGCCAAACAATGAATAGGGTAATAGATATTTTATCCAACTTCTATAATATATTAGTAATACGAATACTAGCAGAAAGTTGTCAAGGAATACTCAGAAAATAGGTTGCTGATTGTCCATCTTATGGGTTTTTTTTTTCAGTTCTGGCACTAGTGTATCACCTGTGGATATGAAGCTAGTAGTCAGTGTCAGCATAGACCTAGTTTGACACAAAAGAAGAAAGAAGAAGAAAGAAAGTGTTTACAGTGTCCTCTCTGGTAGTACAAAATCTCAGTACCTAAGAGACTCACTACTGATCCAAACTCATACTTTGCTTGGCTTAGATCACATATTCAGCTTTCTTAGCTCTTGTGAGAGCATCATAGCCAACAAATATACAATATTTTGAAATTATTTTCTTTCAGTCTTATGGACTAACAGTATTTGAATTTGCATACAATACTTAAATAAATAAAAGTCTGTATCAAGAAGTATCAGACAGATTTTGAAGTTTAATAAGTAGGTGATGATTTGGGAGACCCTTGGTGGACACTGCTTCATAAAATATTGAATGTATTTCCTTCTTATTCTTCCAGAAAGGAAAAAATTAACTTGTCTTAAGCAATTAGGTCTGGAATATGACTGTCATTCTGAACAAAGCATTATTAATTTCTAATCCTGTTTGAAAAACCTAACTCTTTGGAAGGAGTCCAACATAAGCACTCCACATCTGCACAGCGTTTATAACTGGTAACTATGTAACAGCCACCTAGCTGCCTATCATTGATATCTATGAATCTTATTCTTAGATGCATCAATCTTTCCTTGCATTTAATAGATAATATTAACCTATATCTCAGGTATCTAACCTATGTGAGAGGACACCTAAGAGTCAGATGCCTCAATCTTGACCTAATCTCACCTTTGTGTCTGACATTAGATGTATTAGACATCTGACATTAGGTATTAGGTATTAGAATTAGATATTCAGATCTGCTTTTTTGTTTTATATTCTTCCCCTCTACATAGATTTTTTTTTTCCTCATTTAAAGTATCCCAATGAAGTTACTGAGTTTAATCCTCTTTTTTTATTATTATTTCTCCTCTGTGGAAGAAACTGTACTCTGAGGCAAGCCAAAACCCTGCTTGCCCAATCTTGGAGAAAATTAGAGCGGTGCAAACACTGTTTCATTCTGTTTCCAATAACTTGAGGCTTTCAGTCACACACCGTCCCTTTTCTCAGCCACTCCATTGACCTGCTCCGTATGCCCTAATATTCCCTGTTGGCAATGTTTACTATATTTGCAGGCATTTTATATCACCAAAATGTGTAAAGAAACCCAAGGGAATTGAACAATCAAGCCCTGAGGGGTTACTGTATTTCTGTGTGTAAAGGGAGCAGGATTTCTCCTAGGCAAAGCATCACCCTGTCTTTACTATTCATCTTCAAGAATGCATTTGAAAAGTAAGTCTGCAGAAACTGAATATTAGTATTTTGGCTAATATTCAGTTGAATAGTCATTACGAGCCCATGGCAAAACCAGAGAGTCTGAGTGACTACAGGCAGAGTTCACAGGACACAAGTTTAAATACATGCAAACGTCCTTTGGGACTTAGGATCTATTTAAGGAGTCCTTGTATTAAAAACAGAAGCATAAGCTTGTACTTTTGCCAATAAAGAGTTACCTGCCCTGCTTTCTGATGAGCCAACCACACATTTAGAAAACAGTTCTCTGTGGGACACACTTAGGCATTTTAGGAAAGGTTGAGGTGATTAGCAAATTAAAACCGGAGACTGCACCCGTTGCAATCATATTAAATGCTGTGCAAAAAAAGGAGAAAACAAACAAAAAAAAAAGACTCAAAATATGAATCTTCTTAGGCAATTCTAAGACATTTAACAGCACTGCTTTTTTTTTATAAAAAACAGGAAACCAGACAGTTTTCTCTATGTTCGGTAAGATAATGAACATTCTGTTCTGAAATTCATAACACACTAAAGTGAATGATGACTCCGCAGTCTGTGCTCTCCAGAATTTTTCACTTTCTGACATCTTTAGTATTTCCAGTGGCTTGAGGAGATGTTATATCCAAAACCAATGTGACTTTACAACAGACTGCAAAATATTCCTTTGGCAGCATCAATTGGCCTTGCATACACTGAACTTGTGAGCATTTGTTCAGGGGCTTTTCTTTCAAATAAGGAGCAAACCCCTCCAGCTGCAGGTCACTCAAAGCTAAAAAAAGATCCCAGGGACAAGGCAAGCCAGCAAGTTTATCAGCAGTTTAACTCCCCAAGAGGGCACCAGGGGCCATTACATGGCCATTAGCATAGCCAGCACTAGAGTCACAGACAGAGCAGAGGCAGCCAAGCAGCCAGCCAAGAAATCAGCCAAGGGCTTTGCAACAGACACAGATGTTGCTGCTAAAAAATTTATTCTAGACCTTGGCATCCGAGTCCTTTATCTGTCAGTTGTGTGTCCTGTATAAGGCCCCAGCTGTTAAGTTTGCTGATGAAAGGAGAAGAAGGGAAAAAGCTGAGCTGCATTTAGATGACCAGCGATATGATTCCTTCTGAAGAACTGTTAGTTATTATCTTAAAGAGTTGATGTCTCTTTTAATAGAAGTCTTTTAACCTTTCCTGGCAAAGTTTTCAAAAATTCCCCATAAGTTAGTTGTAATGGTTCTTACTGGGAACTCTGGGTCCAGTAGTAGTCAATGGCAAACTGTGTTCTCTCACACAGGGGAAGGATTAGTCCTATAGGGAAAAGAACCACAGCAGAACGGGCATCATGAATTAGCTGCTTCTAAACTTGGTTGCCCGACCGATGGTGTGAGAATACTTTAGCCTGCAAGGAAGAGAGTAGCTGAATAGCTTTCACTGCTTATTTCTTGCCCTTCAAAGATTCCACATTTGGATAAATGGTCTGGTTTCCTCAAGAAGCTTGCCAGTTGTTTGACCTTTCTCTGCTTTCCTTCCCATTTCCAAAGACCACACTATTTTAGCTACAGTCCCAAGATCTGTTTATGATTTGAAGGCTCTGGTATGTACTCTTGCCTTAGTTTTCCTTCCCTACAACACTTAAGTCAGCGAACACCATTCCTCTCCTATATGCAATAATCAATATTTTCTTTTGAAAAATACATTAGATTATATTGCTAATTTTTACCATATCATGAAAAAGTAACAATAGCACATATCTGTTCTTTAAAATTATTATTTAACATTATCATACAATAATACAGGCAGATAGCAGCAGATATAGTTGTGTGTTAATATATATTATCATAGGACATACAGGTAATAGAAATTGGTTTTAGTGAAAACATATTCATTTGTATCCAGATATATATAAATACATGTTTTGTTCTAGAATTTTACTTACTCATGAGTAGATGGCAACACTTTTTTTTCCCTTTGTTCCGTCTACTTCTGCTTTGCAAAACATAGCAAGAGTTTCTAATTTAAACTCCTTTTACCTTAACCATCATTTTCAGTTAAAACCCATCTTTTTTTCCTTTCCTAGCTGTGCTATTAATGCAGCTAGACCGAATTTCTTCCCTTTCTGTAACAAATAACTTACTGCACTCTGACCCTTTTAAGGCTTTATCCAGCTGCTCTTTCTTATCTTTTAGAGATAATCCCTGAGGACTTGAGGACAACTGCTCCATTCTGCTTGGGTTAATACTGTTGTCATAAATTCCTGCACTGTTTTGTCATCTAGCCTGCTCTTAATCAAACTACTCCAGAGTATATTGGGCACCAAGAAGGTGTGTTACACAGAGTATGACACAACAAACCTTCAGGCAGTTATAATGGTTCGAAAGAGTGAATTCAAGAACAGAGAGCAGTTTCTCTTTGGTCCATCAGAGAAAACCTCTGATTTGGCTGATAAATTAAGATTAAATGACTACACTCCTCTTGCTTTTAAAACAAGCAAGAGGCTAGTTATTATTACCAAAATCCATAGGAACTTTTTCAGGTAATGCCCTTGTCATCAGCCTAAAATATCAGATTCTTTCCTTCCTTCCTTCCTTCCTTCCTTCCTTCCTTCCTTCCTTCCTTCCTTCCTTCCCTCCCTCCTTCCTTCCTTCCTTCCTTCCTTCCTTCCTTCCTTCCTTCCTTCCTTCCTTCCTTCCTTCCTTCTCTCCCCCTCTCCCATGGCCCAATGACTCTTGAACTACTTTTTGCACTATAACTCAGTGCCAAAGAGAAGAGGGGGGAAAAAATCCCAAGAAATAATTTAGTTATTAAAACAGTCTCCTAGAAAAGACAAATTTGATCATCTCAACTCAAAATAAAGCAAGAATTGAATCAATGTAATCCACTTCCCAAACAGTTGTTCTAACTGGCAGGCTATTGTACAAAAAATGAGAAACAGTACAATTAATGATTCTTTTCTGGCTGTGCTTTCTGAAGATAAATAATTTGTCAGTTCTTTTCAAAAACAGTTGTACACAGCTACTCTGGGAAGGATATAGTAACCTGAAGTCAGTCACTGGGTCACTATTCTGGAACCTTGGGTAAATCACCAAACCCAGAGGACTGTTTTCTTTGAGATTATCTTTTTTTCATATTTCTTCTTGCTTTTGTCTAAGTAGCTGTCCGTGATGAATGTACCTTCAAGGATTCTGCTATTCATAGAAGCACTGGATGCTCTTCATCCAGTCAAAAAATCCTAAACCTCCTTATTCACTTTTTACAGAGGTGGGACTCTAAAGCAACTTTTCTGGATTTCACTCAGAAACAATAACAAAAACAAAAAAACCCCACCCCAATCTTTCAAGGCAATTGCATCCTTTGTATCATTGTGTTAGTTTTTATAATTGCCACGTTAGGTGCCAGTTCTGATATTTAGGCACTGACTACCAGCGCTTACTCTGCAGGATGTTTGCTCTGCTGTGTGCTCAGTCATCCTGCTGAGTACACATCTTACCTGTGTCCCAAGTATGGGGCAGGTGTATGCCACGTTTTTGCCTGCAGTGCTGGTCTTCAGACATCCAGAGAGGAATTTACTGGAGTGTTGACTTCTTATATGCCAGGATTTCTTTTTTTCCTTCACAAAGAATCAGGACATCTCGGGAGGAACAGGAAGAAGCTGGATACAGAGACAGCTGAGATGTGAGCTTACCCACACCCAGGGATGAGGATACAAGCATGGAAAGCATCTGTCAATGCTGTAAACACAGCTGAAGGACAAACTCAGAAACTTTGCTTGCCTCCAACTTCTCCAGAAGAAAATCTAACCAATATGAAAATTGGAGGCCTGGATAAATAGGCTAGTGATTAGGAAAACACTAATGGATAAGAAACTGAATTCTTACTGCACCAGACTTGAATTTAGACCTCACATTTCCTGAGTAATTTGTCCCTGTGAAAAAGAGGAAACAAAACAATGTGGATTAATTGCATTCTCATTTTTCTTTAGAAAACTGTTCTGCTGCTTTGTTTTACCAATACTTAATGGCAGAGAGAGAGAGAGACTGGGAGAATCAAAATGACTCCTTAGAGCTGTGGGTAATACATTCATCAGGAGTGTCTCTCCTAGGAATTTTAAATTGTTTTATGAGAGAGGGAACAGATTTGATAAGGAGAGCCTTTGATCAGTTCTGCATTATGGCCAGCTACAAGACAATGTGGATAGGAAACAGTCTTTGAAATTTTGACTCAGAGAAGGAAAGTTACTCTGTTTAAGTAGAGAAATGTAGGTAAGACAGACAACTGTTTGCCAGTATGAATAGCCCATCCTCATACAAAAAGGGCTGTGATAAATCAGTTTAAAGACTATTCAGATTTAAAGATTTCAAAGCTATTAATTTTCTTACCTGAACTAGGCTGAATATGCTGTAATGAAACCTCATGCTTTAAACTCCAGCAAGCAGAGCAGGGACAAATCTAATTAGCATTTGAATAAAGCATTTAAAAAGAAAAGAAAAAAAATGAATACTTCTGTAAGTGCTGGTGATGAGTCAGCAAATTGTACTGTCCCCTTTTCAGACTTGATTCAATGCACTTGAGTATGTCCTTAGCTTTAAGAATATGTATAATCCTATTCTTACATAGAAAATAGCTTAATGCTGGTCAATATTCCTTATTTAAGTCAATTACATGCTTGAGTGCTTCACACAGTTGAGCTTCATATAAATATGTGTATGGGTATTAACCAATGAATCTATATATTGCTACTAAGCCACTGGAAACAACAACTTTTCAATAAAAAAAATGCAGCCACTGTGTTTTACACCAGTGTAGGCATATAACCCCTTATAATCTGGAACCTAATAATTGCATACTTAATTTTAGTTTGAAAGTCATACTAATTCTATGATAAATAGACATTTACATCTATAGTTGATTCTAATATTTTTGCTCACTAAATTTCTGCCATGCCTTGTATTCAAACAATTTTTGAGTGGAATTTAAGCAGTAATGTAACTTGCAATGTGGA
The DNA here is from genome assembly GCF_000699105.1 of Pygoscelis adeliae. NCBI lineage: Eukaryota > Metazoa > Chordata > Aves > Sphenisciformes > Spheniscidae > Pygoscelis > Pygoscelis adeliae. Next base: position 368,103 of record NW_008825617.1, read on the forward strand.
AATGCAACATCTGAAGAAAATAATTCTGAAATGAAATTTCCTCAATATTTCCATTTCACAGACAATTTTGACAAATGATCTATGTCAAGTTCTTTCTTTTTTTAAAAACAACACCCTCTAAGAAACAGAATTTTCATTTTTCTCACCTCTATTCTTATGTAAACACACTTTAATCTAGAAGCAATTTACCCATATCTTGACCTATTTGTTGAGCTGTAATTGTGTTAAAATTTGTAAAATTCTTCACATTTCTAGAAAAGGTGGAGTCAAGTTGATGGGAAGGAAAGTTAGTTTCCATATGAGTTTTTCTGTCCTGTTTTACTTATAACTATTCTGAAAAATAGAGGTTTAATACTCTTCAGATTAAAACACATGAGAAATTATTTAATTAATATATCTAAAATAATTAAAAAACATGCATAAATCAGAATTGTTTGTTGGATCAAGTTCAAACAGGTAAGTAAATGTAGTCTAAGAATATAATTGGATCATTGCCTTACCCTCCGTGCCTTAGTTCTCCATCACTGAAATACAGTAAGTATAAATATAATTCTCTACCATGCAAAGCACCTATTTACATAGATGACTGAGAGGTGTTAATTTATTATGATGGGACAATATTTAAGTATTTAATGAAGGAAATATGTAAGTATACAGATGGATCAAATGTTTAACCTGAATCTGTATTACCACTTCCCAGTCACTAGAAATCAATTCTCTATAATGTTCAGTTGTAAGAACAGTCCCTGACATAGTTTTGCCTGAGCCAAGTAACACTTTTCCCAGTTATTCCCAAGTATGTTCTGGGAGATACCATAGAAGAAGGAGGATTCTTAATTAGGATGTGGCCATACTGTTTGCATATGTGTGTGAACCAATGAATCTGTATATTGCTACTAAGCCACTGGAATTTATACGAGCCAGAGAATTTAATAATATGAATGCAAGCTGTTCTATGCCAGCTGGCCTCAACACCAAAAACCAGTCCTAGACATGTTTAGTTTACTAGCCTAAATGTAGATTTTGTGCTCTTCCACAGTGCTTATGCAGTAGTACATTCCTAAACAAAGGGTAGGTTCCTTAGCAAAGGAGAAAAAGCAACATTTTTAATAGGAAAAAAACCCCAATGTTTAATAGCAATTGTACATATGGTAGACAAAAGGAATAACAATTTACCTTTCCTCAAGTAAGCTGATCTAATGACCATGAAAATAAATACCAAGTCCAGATGACCTAAGCAGAGATCGGGGCTTTCTTGAGATTTAGACAGAGTAATGTCATATTTATTGAAACAGTTATGCTTAAAATTTTTCTGTGTGCAGAGGAGAGCATAACTGATGTGTTCTATAATTTGTTATTAGTCTAAATAAAATCTTAACAGTCTAATTAAAACACAACAAACACTTATTATTGGTCCAATTACAATGAAAGTAACATTCACAAATCATTGACACAGTGAAGACATGGGCTTCCTAGTTTCAATCCCTTTTCCCTGGGATTAGGCTCACCCGTGGTGCACCTGTGAGTCGTAACATCTGCAGGTTCACTCCTCCCAAAGGATGGGGGTTAGGGAGGTAAAGAGGAGTCATCAGCTTCATTAGGTCTTCATATAAAAGAATAGGGTGCTGATGGTGGGTCCGCTTCGGACTGTTTTTACAGATTTTCTTAACACAATCTGCTTACCTGCTCTTTTTTTCCCTTGGTTTCCATCAAACTTTTGGCTGTTTGCACCACTTAGCTATTAGTTATAAAAGCATAATAGCTTCTCAAAACACTATAAAGGGCTAATGTATTTTTTTCTTAGTGACTACATAGGGTTGTCAGATCTTTACCTTATAGGGTAATCACAGAGCTAAACCAAGCCAAGCCAAGTTAGGCAATAGTCACCTTCTCCCAGATAATTACTATAACAGTTAAAAATATCAGCTCAGACTCAGACAGGCCAGACAAGTCCTGAGGGCCTTCTTTGTCAGGCCAATGAAATGACTGCACTAGGAATAACAACATCATATTTTCTAGCCCCCAAAATAGAATCATAGAATCATAGAATCATAGAATCATTAAGGTTGGAAAGAGACCTCTAAGATCATCGAGTCCAACCATCAATGCAACACCACCGTGCCCACTAAACCATGTCCCTAAGCGCATCATCTACCCATCTTTTAAATACCTCCAGGGATGGTGACTCAACCACTTCCCTGGGCAGCCTGTTCCAATGTTTCACCACTCTTTCAGTAAAGACATTTTTTCCTCATGTCTAATCTAAACCTCCCCTGGCACAACTTGAGGCTATTTCCTCTCGTCCTATCGCTTGTTATTTGGGAGAAGAGACCGACACCCACCTCGTTACAACCTCCTTTCAGGTAGTTGTAGAGAGCGATGAGGTCTCCCCTCAGCCTCCTTTACTCCAGGCTGAACAACCC
>NW_008825617.1:372115-383515 GCF_000699105.1 Pygoscelis adeliae
GTCGTCTTCCCCGCCCGTTCTTCTTGCGGCGTACAGGGACAGCCTGCTCCTGCGCCTTTAAGACTTCCTTCTTGAAGATCGTCCAGCCTTCCTGGACCTCTTTGCCCTTCAGGACTGTCTCCCAAGGGACTCTCTCAACCACATAAACAAAGTCTTCTTTTTACTTTGGGGGCATGAGTTCAAACCACAGAGAAGAAGAGAAAAGAAAGTATCCTATGGGCTCTAGGGAAAAAAAAAATCATATAAAAATATTATTTCTTTGATTATTTCAGTTTGCTCTTTCATCAGAGTCTATAATATAGAAAGAATAAGAAACTTTTATGTAAAATCACAGCTCAAAGAGTCTGGTCTTAAACCAGTGAAATCAATGGCTATTTTTTCATTTACTTTCATATGTTTTGAATAAAGATCTACACTAACAAAAAAATAAGGTACTGCAACATTGTGTGATTAACTATAAGTCCAAAATTAAGATTGTATTTTGAAACCTCAGAATGATGAGCCTTATGTGACTTAATAAGCCATGTGTGAGTATATACTTTCTTCCTGTTCATAGTTTATTTTAAACATTCTTCCTTCTAAATTCTTTTTCTCTTTCCAGGACATCTGGTGCCTAAGAAGCACAGCAGAACCGCTCCAGACTTTCTCATTTTGTAATTAAAGAGGGTCTGGATTTTTAGGTCTTGCTGTGAAGATCACAGTATGTGTATTTATGAGTCTGGCATATCCCTCTCACTGACTAGCCTCGTTGCAATTTTTTTATCTTCTCATAAGCTCACAGCTGATAATTCACAGAGTGTTTGTGATGCTGTGAAGGGACCTAGTTCCTTAAAAAGCTGACCTTGAAATCAGTTTTGAGGGACAAGATCTAAGACAGAGGGAAGGCACGTTGTTGATTTCAGCGAGCTATGGCACGTGGATTCATCTAAACAATCCACATTGTGTCTAAAGTATAGACATCTGTGGCATCTGAGCTAGCCACCATAGCTTTCCTTTACAGCCAATAGAGAGAATTATACTTCATATACCAACTTAAGATGCTATAAATACCAGCTTATATGTTTTATACTAACTTACATATCTAAAACTCAGAAATTTATTTCTCTTCCTTGAATATTAAGGCCACCTAAAGTAATTAACTGAGATGTAGATGTTTCTTCTATAAACTTCTAGATTCCTGCTAAAGTCTGGTATGGCCAAGGATCCCTGCACAGCTATTTTGTACAAGCATGGCATTGCTAGACAACTTGAGCAGCAGGAACTGCACTAGATGATAATTTCCTAGATATTTCAATGAAGGTAATGTTGGTTTCTGGCCAGTTTAAACTTATTTCCAGTTCCTTGTGTCATTTTCTCTGTTGTAAAATACAAATTGACTTTTTGACTGTAAAACCATAAGAAAAATTCAAGCTAATTTGAATATTTCCATTCCTTGCCAATTACACAAAAACTTAGAGCACTTTTTTTTTCTTCCACACTTGCTTTTCAATGTCCTTTCAATTTATTTTAAAAATAAATAAATAAATAAATAAATCATATTATACATCAAATCCCCCTACTAGAATACAAGGGCTAAGAACATGTGTTAATAAAAAAAGGAATTTGAATTCCATCTTTTTACTTTTTCTATCTTTATATAATTAATATCTAAAGAACTGCTTTGAAAAAATAATTTAATTATATTCCCTATGGGATCATTTTAAGAATTGGAAGTCTTCACCATTAACATTCAAATAAATGTTTGATTTGGGTTGTCAAAACAGTGACAGAAATGACAGAACCTTCAATTTAGCTTCCACAAAACTTTTTATGTCTCTGGAGATTTATGAATACATTTAGAAACACAAAGGAAGATGGGAATTACCAAGAACCATTAATGTTAATTTTCTAAGTGAAACCTCTCAGCTCCTGTCAGTTACACCGCCTGTGGATAAGTTTTCCAGCTTTATAGATGGCTATCATGGTCATCCTGTAGGTATGGGTAATAAGGTAATAATATCTGTATGTGATCTGCTGTGCTCAAGTAATGATCTCCAAGAAGTTAACTCTTAGGAAACCTTTTCAGCAAAGCACTGTTTGTTGCTGTAAATTACCACATTCAAATGCAGGAACAATTTCTGATACTTACTTCACCCCAAATAAAGTTTCTTCAGCAGAACTGCTTTTAAGTCACTACACAACAGCAGGAAAAGTTGTCCTGCTTCCTCCTAAGACTGACAAAAAAAAAATTCATTGTAGGAAATTGATTTCTTAGCAATGAGTCAATCTATTTTAAAGGGGGTGGGGGTTTGAGTTTTTAAGCTTTCATATTTTTTTGCTAGATCAAGCCCAAATAATTCTAAATTAAGCTCTATTTTAGTCAAGTTAAAATCCCCACCAGTTCCTTGATTTCCTTATGGAGGTTGTTTCCCCCCAGTTCTTTCTTTTTTTTAATGTTCAGGTTTTTTAAGGCAGGTCATGAATAACAGTATGTTACACCTGCTTTTGTGCGTGATGATACTGAGCAAAAAATAAGTTTCTTCCCAATAAATTATCAGTAGATTTGAGATATTTTCAATCTAGTTCTCACTCAAAGAAATTATTGTATTTTTAACATTTTGTAGAAGACTAAAATGGAGACAGCATTTAAACTGAAATTTATGAATAAAAATTTCAGAGTGCTAGTTAATCTAAAATTTTTATTGATGGTCAATTATTTTTTTTTTATTTTTACAATAAAGTTTAATTCAGAGGGAACTTACATTAAAAATCCTTGATGAAATTTGCATAAATCCATAGTACATGAAAGAACAAAATCTTGTCATTGTCTAAAAGTAGACAAAGTTCTGCTGTTACCCAAGGGAACTAACAATGTTTGTTTTAATAATATCTGGCTACTGTCACCTGTATTTTATTAAATGATATGTAACTGCAGAAAGTCTTTATCACATGAAATTCATTCTAGTTTTGTGAAACTGACAGACACCATCATTGCAGGGTTTATCATTATTGCAATAACTTTGAAGAAACTTAGGATGGCTTTGAAGTGCCAGGAAAAAAAGAATTGTAGACATTACTATTAAATATGTTGGGTTTTTTTACACATTGAGTGAAAGTTGCTGCTTCTCTGTTTTGGAGGGCTAAGGACTACATAAAATAAACCATGACCAGGCTTTAAAAATCTTCTTACCAATATTTTTATTGGCCAAATTTTTTATGCTGCGGGTTGTGAAACACTGGAACAGGTTGCCCAGAGAGGTGGTGGATGCCCCATCCCTGGAAACATTCAAGGTCAGGTTGGACGGGGCTCTGAGCAACCTGATCTAGTTGAAGATGTTCCTGCCCATGGCAGGGGGGTTGGGCTAGATGACCTTTAGAGGTCCCTTCCAACCCAAACTATTCTATGATTCTGTGCTTCTATATTAAAATAAACATCTGAGTTTTGTGCCATATAGGGTCCCCCTCTATTGTCTTGCTAAGTAGTAAGAGAAATATAATGTATTTCTAGTCTCTTTTGGTGTATTCAGCATTTCTTTCTCTCAGCATGAGTTGTCTGTCTTCTGTCAACACTTTTCTCTCTGTCTAAATATTTTTTCCTACTGTATATTAATTAATGTATAGGAAATAAACATTGCTAAGGGATTTGCAGACAGGAAGTCTTCTGTGATCCCTGGAATTTACCAAGAATACAGCTGATCTCAAGTCCCAGTGTGGTTTTGTGGAGTTTTTAAACTAATGCTGTTACAGAAAATGCTGCTTTTTAATTACATTCAAAATGCATATGTGGGACAGGGGATTCAGCAGCATCATTGGCACCAAAGTCGTGTAAATTGTTTCCTCTGAGTCTTGTGAAAGAAATCTTGTTCAGGATTAGGTATTAAACCTGAGGGGCTTTATGGAATTGTAAGATATTTCATAACACAATTACAGCAATATAAGAAATCTTTTTTGTAACCGAAGCAAATTTTATTATCATACATTGTCATGATAGTTGTTGCCAAAAATTCTTTCCACATATCTTAAACTTCTCTTAGGATTTAATCTCTTCCCTGAAAGAAATAAATTGTCCTCTGAGCATAGAAAAAGACTAGAAAACTGAATTAAACCAGACACCTAACTTCAGGCATTTGAAGCTAGGTGAAATAAATGGTATTCAAAATGACTTAAGAATATAGTGTACATTTTTAGGTAAATGTAGAGGTACTGGGAATAATCAGTCATTAATTCTGACACATTATCATTCAGATTACTGATCAGGATGATATCCCAAGTAAGATGAAGAAAGGTATATATTGGTTTATATGTAGGTAGGGAGATGGCAAAAATAGTGTTTTTAAAGGTAAACAATGAAAAACGTGGTTGATGCTTTCAGCGATTCTCCTAAAGTATTTTAGAGGCTTATTAGCTTGTAGACGTGGCAATTAGGGACATGGTTTAGTGGTGGACTTGGTAGTGTCAGGTTGACAGTTGGACTCGATGATCTCAAGGCTCTTTTCCAACCTAAATGATTCTATGATTCTAAAACCAAACAAGATTAATTTCATCATTCATCATCCATATGCTCATTCCTCAGGGTAAGCTTTCCCCGGCTTGAGAAAGTCATAGCAACTTTGGGAAAGTAAATGCATATAGATATTTCCAAATCATAAGTTGCTACCTTTCTGACCGATCTTTTCTAGATGTGCATTTTGTGTTATCTCCTTCCTCTTGTGGAAAGAGAATGGACTATACCATAAACAAGCAGTAGGAAACAGAATAAACTGGAGATATTTTACATGTGTTGCTATTAGGAAACAGCGAGTTTGAGGTCAGTGCATTGATGAATACTGAACCAATGAGCTGAATAACCATAACTGACCATGTATGTGTTAAATCCTCCTCAATAGTAAAGTTTAATGCAATAATTTAAACCTTGGTTAAGGTTGCTAAGCCAGTATAGATATGGGATGTACAGCAACCCTTGCCCCACACTGGTGAGTGCAAATGGGGAGAGGAGGGTGAAATTACCTTCAACCTACTACAGTTTATCTTGTGTTTAAAATATGCAAAACAATTGTATCAGGTAAATCATGAGGGCCTTGGGAAGAGAAACTTTAAAAGGAGAGACAAAATAAAAAAAACTACAAAATAGACAGAAACATCTTCACAAATGAGGATGCCAAGATGACTGTTAGTATCACCTTATCTTTTGCTTGTATATTCTATTTCTGTGTTCCAGTGGGAAGCTCCTAGAGACAGTAAATATATATGGGTTATTTTAGTGTTGTTGTTTCCATACAACATCCATCAATGCTTCTGGGCACTGGAAAAACAGTGATAATAAAAATGCATGAGTTTGTGGGAAGACAAAACTCCATGGGACATGTTTCTGAAATTATTCTAGAGAAATGATAATTTTCAACTTTATTGCTCCTTGACTGACCTGACTGTTGAAAGTTTCAAACAAAATGTAACAGTAACCTCAAATTTAAAGTAGAGTGGGTATGTCTGTTATCAATCAAGAAAACAATCAAAAAGAACAAAAGAAGTCTAGGAAACAAGTGTGCCAATAGTTCAGACATTATAATTTTATTTAATAAAGTGCAGGAAGATACCTCTGAACACATAGCAGACAGACATGATATATGGTGCACCCAAAGCCCTGGTAAATCAACATGGACTATACGATTGTCATTTTTTCTGTATATATAACAAAGAGACAAACAAAACTGCCATCTGTCTACTTATCAATATACATTGGTGCAATTTAAAGTTTTTCTTTGCTTTTCTTTTTCTTCCTTGTATGTGACCTTTTTTTTTTTTTAAATGATGTGCATCTTGGATCCTGAAAGATCACACAATACCACAGAAGCTTTTTATTGCTGACTTCTGGGTCATTTTCACCTGAAAATTCATGCTAACATGAAAAAAGCAAATGCAGTGTTGCATCTCTGTTCCCTCAGCTTTTCCCTCCTAATCTTTCCTTTAAAATGACATGTAAAGACTTCTGTATGCAGAACCACTTTCTGTATATATAAATTCAGTAAATTTTATTGAATCTTCAAATCTTAAAGAACCATGTCATATATCTGTAAGACTGAGCAGCAATTTTCAAATACACTTTTATCTTTCATTTTTACTTTAATCTTAAAACAGCTATTTCTCATTATGCTGAATGTGTTCTCTTGCTACAAGAGAGGGCTGTGATTACAAGGTATATATCACTATATAGGAATCTTGACAGTTTGCCTTAGTCTGCAAAATCCCACACTCCAAGATAGTACCTAATTTGAAGCACTACCTAATTTGAAATATTTCAGTAATAGCAAAGCTCTCTGCTTGGAGACTTTTGCATTATTTCATTTCCATTCTTTGGGTAAGGAATCTTGTTTTTGAGAGGGTTTTGGTGTGTGTGTCTTTTTTTTTTTTCTCTTTTTTTCTGAAGCAGGCTAATTTATTCAACTCTTTAAAATTAAATTCCAAATTTACTCCTTTTTTTTGTACTGCTGTTCTTACATCTCTTCAAAAATGAGAAACATTTTGTTTCAGAAGCTTGTCCTCACCAGAGTTTTTGTCAAAAAACTTGCCCTACAGTTTAGCAGGACTATTTTTTCTGAGCTGAACACAAATAGTTCATAAAAATTAGTGTAAGAAAACATAAAAACTTTTTTGTGTCTTTTGGGTGCTTAGAAAAGGTTTACATATTTCAGTGGCCAAGTCATTCATTTTTTCTATTTATTTGTTATATGCACTTGAATCTTGAGGTTCTATGGATGAATGGAGCATTACTGGAATTAAGACATGCAAACAATCTGATGGAGAGCAAGTGAGAGAGTTATTTTGTCTGTTTGACTATTCCTTTGGCACTTTTGAGACTTCTCCGATACATTACCATACTCAAATGTCTGGTAACCGGGTGACAAGTTGTTTTTTTGGGGTTGTTTGTTTTTTGTTTGTTTGTAGTTTTGGTTTGGGAGAAGGGTGTTTGGGTTTTTTTGTTGTTTGGTTGTTCGGTTGTTTTTACGGTGGATTCAATAGTAAAATCTCTGTAGCTAATGTGTAAGTGAACTCTGAAAGGGCAAGTGGAAGGAGATAGTATCTGCTTTAAGGTTATCTGGTCAAGGACCTTTTTCAATGCAAAAAAGGGGTAATAAGAAAAGGGATAATAAACAAGAACACACAGGGACACAAACCTGAGGGACAAATGATAAGGGAGGTAGTGAGAGACACAGACCTGACAAAACACACATGGAGACAAGACACTAACCTCACCACTTACACTCATTGATGAGCTATCAAGAAACTACAGGTGCCAATTCCAGGAAGATCAACCTGGACTTTGCAACTGAAAGACTGTAAACCAGGGGACACCTGGACTGGGAGGGGTGTGGGTATCAAAAGAGCTGTACAGACCCATGGTGGAACGTGCAGGGGAAGGGGAAGCAGAGGGGAACAAAGGATGGTAGACAGAAAGTGTTATAAAAAGCATTAGCCACATGTAAAACAAGGCCGGTCAGTACGCTTGTCTGGCTGAGCCCTATGCTTGATCACTGCATTTTGTCCTATCTTATTAAATCTTCTCATAACGATCTCTCAGTGTAATCTTGCTCCCTATCCCATCTGTGTCAGTGCTGCAAGGGCTCAGTGCCGGCTACCAGGGGGACCAGCATGAGCGGACTGGGTGCCAGCTCCTGGGGTCAGACCGGGCAGTGGTGGCCCACCCCTGGCCTGTGGTGTCAGCTACTGGAGACACTGGGGTCTTTAACCTCCAGCCACTAGGGCCGGAACACTGTGTGTCTCAAAAACCAGTGTCGTGGTTTAACCCCAGTTGGCAACTGAGCACGACGCAGCCACTCGCTCACTCCCCCCACGTGGGATGGGGGAGAGAATCGGAAGGGTAAAAGTGAGAAAACTCGTGGGTTGAGATAAAAACAGTTTAATAGGTAAAGCAAAAGGATAGATTTACAACCGGACTTCAAACAGGTATAAGACTAAAAAAGCTCTTACATTCAAGAGAGGTCTTATAAACATTTTGCCATATTCCTGAAAGTGAAAGATTAACTAGTGCAAATGTGTTAGATTTTTCTCCCATCGATGTCGGTAAATTCAATGAACATATTGGATAAAATTGCAAACGTATGTAAATCAATGTAGCTCAGCTGTACTTCTATAGAAACATGCTGATCTATTGGTGAGATTCTGTCCCATTATCCAAAAGTCTTTTGTAAGGGTATGAGGAAGGAGAGTGTCTGTTCCTCCTTTAAGGGTATCTGGTCAAGGACCTTCTTCACTGCAACAAAGGATAGTAAGAAAAGGAGGAAGCCATAAACAAGAATATACAGGGACACAGACCTGAGGGACAAATGATAAGGGAGGAAGTGTGAGACACAAACCTTACAAAGCAAACATGGAGACAATGTGAAGACACAAACCTTGCCATTTACACTGATCGGTGGGCTATCAAGAAACTATAGGCACCACTTCCAGGAGATCAACCTGGACTTTACAACTGATAAGACTGTAAAGGAGCGGGACCCCGACTAGGAGGGGTGCAGGAATTGATACAGCTGTACAGACCCATGGGGGGATGTGCAGGGGAAAGGGGAGCAGAGAGGAACAAAGGGTGGAGGTAGACAGAAAGTGGTGTAAAAGGGGGCTGGTCGCTTGTAAAATGGGGCTGGTCAGCAGGCTTGTCTGGCTGAGCTCTGCGCCTCATCACCCCAGTCTGTCCTGTCTTCTTATGTCTTCTTGTTAAATTTTCTCTTAACTGTGTCAGGGGATCCATGAATGTGTGTGTGCTTGTGAACCTGGCGAGTGTGGTGTGTGTGCTGCACCAGTGACCTTCTGCCTCTGCCAGCCCAAGAGGAGGAGGGGACGTGTCTGTCTGTGCCTGTGTCTGGTGCGAGTCCTGAATGTGGGTGCTGCTGGGGGCAGTGCCTTGTGTGTGGCTGTCTGCCTGACCAGCCATGTTTTGTGTGTGTGTGTGTGTGTACACACAGCAGGCTGGGCTCCAGCAGCTGGGCAGGAGTGGTCCTGGGATGGAGCAGCTGGAGAAGGCAGCAGCTGCTCTTAACATCCCTTAGCTACCTCCTCATCTTCATTTCTGAATTTTCTAAGTGAAAGCTCTAGCATAAGAGGGAAGCTATTTTTTGTACTGTAAAGTCAAACAGAATCAGGGATATTTAAAACAAAGGAAAAGAGTCCTTTCAGAGTAAGATCTGATATGCTTTACTTCAGCACCTAGCTTAAGCTTGAACCTGAGCTTCAGTAAGCTGGTTCAAGAAAGTGCTGAGATTTATCCACCCATTTTCAGCTGTTGAAAAGTACAGTCCTGAAGTCTCGTCATCGACATTCCCTGTACAATTCTGCAAGAAGCATTAGATTTTTAAAGTAGAAATAAGTTAAATCCTCGTTTCAGTTGTCTGCACACAGCTAATTAACCACAATTCTTTCTGCAGCCAATACACTACCAGTGACCAATTTACCCTATTTTAAGGTAGGTGTCTAGTTTAGGTAGAATGAGGTGCCCCCTGAGGTGCCTATTTCTCTCCAGACAACAGAGGGAGTTAGAAAAAGACAGCAAAAGTTAGGTATCCATGCAGCCATCTAATTTGTGGTACAAGGTAGTTGTATAAGAAAGGCAGATTGGCTCCTACCTTCAAGTTTTATTCCTTTTATATCACTATAAGTAGAAGACACCCAAAGAATATTAATATATCCTGAAAACCTCATCCAGTCACAATATCTTTTGTTAGCTTCTAACACAGCATTTAACTTACTGCTAGTTTTAGCAGAGCTGTGAGGCTGTGATAATATCACAGCCTCCCTGGAAGGGAAATTGCCATAGATTTTGAAGACATTGATTACCCCTTAAACTACCACCTACTTTGGTCTCCTTTTTGCTACATTTGCTCTTTAGTTTTCTAACAGTGATTAATTCCAATTTAATTACACAAACAAACAAACAAGCAAACAAATAAATCATCTTGGCATGAAAAACTAAAAAACAAACAAACAAAAAAGCCCACACATGAGTCAGGGATACATGTTAAAAAAATTAAATATTAAAATATGGTTTTAATTCTCATTTAAAGAATAAAACAGCATATTATGAACACAATTCCATCAAAGAATGAGGAAATGTTGTCAACAGAATGAAATATTGTCATACGTTCATGGTTTCCTGTTCTTCTCCAAATGCTGTGTAATATATTCAGTTCCAAAGCAGGAAACATGGATTGTATGACAATGTTCTATTAAACTGCTTTTTTTCTCCATTACACAAAATGACTTATAGTTGTACTCATTTGTTCTAAGTCCTAGTATTCATGTCAAACTTACTCATCACTGTAGTTGAATATGAGATTTACAGTTGGTTTATAAAAACACATCAATTTTATGCCAGACTATTTTATTATGAAAACTAAAGTTTTCTTATGACTAACTGAATTGATATGCTTGCTTTGGTATAGTTCTCTCATTATAAGGACTGTTGATTCTGGTAGCAAATCTAGGGGGAAGAGTTGAAAGCAGTTACTACCAAATCTTCAAATTTGCATTTTTTCTTTCATGTTTTGGTACTCGCATGTTAATGAATTCTGCAGTGTCTTAGGTAAGGAGCTAAGAGATTACAATGTAAACTAAGTTTTATGGTTTTCAGATTTTTTTTTTTTTTCAAAAATCAGACAAACACAGTCTTTTTGGACAGTTGAAGATACCTTTTCTGTTAAAAGAATGTGTCCGATGAATATTTTTGACAAGCTCTACTTAATAACATTTCAGAAAATGTCCTTAAACCCAGAGGAAAATGAGAACTTAAAGCCAAAAAGAGATTTGTACAATAAAGAAACATGAGAGTATAGAGCAGCTATATACAAAGCAGTCTGGATTATGCTTCATGTCACTGTTCTAGCAAAGCTTTGTGTGACAATAAAAATATGTAACATCCATGAGTGATGACCTGATCTGAGAAACACCTAATATATGATTTGCTCCTTAACAAGTCAGTGATAGAAGAGACAGGAATAAAGATCTGTGGTTTTCTACCAGGAAGCCCTTCTCCTTTTCTAAGGAGGTTAGTATTAATCATAGAATCATAGAATCATTTAGGTTGGAAAAGACCTTTAAGATCATTGAGTCCAACCATTAACCTAGCACTGCCAAATCCATCACTAAACCATGTCCTTAAGCGCCATGTCTACCCGTCTTTTAAATACCTCCAAGGATGGTGAATCAACCACTTCCCTGGGCAGCCAGTTCCAATGCTTGACAACTCTTTCACTGAAGAAATAATTCCTAAGCCTCCTTTTCTCCAGACTAAACAACCCCAGTTCCCTCAGCTGCTCCTCATAAGACTTGTACTCTAGACCCTTCGCCAGCTTCGTTGCCTGTCTCTGGACATGCTACAGCACCTCAACGTCCTTCTTGTAGTGGGGGGCCCAA
>NW_008825617.1:383650-389843 GCF_000699105.1 Pygoscelis adeliae
GCTCATGTTCAGCCGGCTGTCAACCAGCACCCCCGGGTCCTTTTCCGCCAGGCAGCTTTCCGGCCACTCTTCCCCAAGCCTGTAGTGTTGCATGGGGTTGTTGTGGCCGAAGTGCAGGACCGGGCACTTAGCTTTGTGGGACCTCGTACACTTGGCCTCAGCCCATTGATCCAGCCTGTCCAGATCTCCCTGCAGATCCTTCCTACCCTCAAGCAGGTCAACACTCCAGCCCAGCTTGGTGTCATCTGCAAACTTACTGAGTTAACTTCATATAATCTTGAACCTAAATACAGATGATTTAAATTTTGTATTCAGTCTACAAAGAGGGGAGCAATTAAGGGGAAGCATTCTCCTTTACATTTTCCTTCCTGATATTTGCTGGTTTTCAACGCAGTCAGAAACACAGTAATATCTAAGTATTTTCCAGCATTGTAATAATACTAATTGCATAACCAGCAACAAGTATTTTATGACACAGTTAAACATAAATGTATAAATAGTATGTAACTGAAAAGGAGCAAAGGGAAGCTTGTGGTACAGATGAACAAACGGCATACAGGAAACGACGTGTAAGTAGTAAAATCTGCAAGATAGCACAAGACTGTGATAATAGACAGGAAAGGTGTTTGATGGAACCCCAACAATCTTGCTGAATGAACAGGAAAGATGCTTAGTGAAACCCAGATAAGATCCAATCATAAAAATAAGACAAACTGTGTCAGGAGCAGATGAGATCACCCCCTTTGCTTCTGAGGAGTGCAAAGCTTATAAATACTAAAGATGAGAGAGGAAAGATGGTGAAGACAGAAGACCATTTCAGTTCCAGCCTCCTTCCTCAAAGAGCTCTTGATCCTCCATCTCTGCCTCTGTGGGTAAGAACAATCCAGTACCACAACGTTAATGGTAACTGTATGGCCTCTGCCCAGTGGTATTGTACAATCACAGCTTATTTAAAATAAGTTTGTTAAGAATTAGTTGGGTTTTATGCATAATGATAGTGACTGATAATGCTTAAGGACTTACCATGTGAAATATGCATTAATGAATGTCAATCCGGTCAATTCAGTTTTGAAGTTTGAAACTAGACTGATTCACCAGCCTTCTAAATGCTCCCATCACAGCAATCTCTGATTTCCTAACTGGTATACATATTAAATATAAATATACATAGATGTATACACACATTGATATTTATGTGTTTATATCTGCAAAAAGGGCAAAAAGCAGGATCCAGGGAACTACAGGATGGTCAGCCTCACCTCCATTCCTGGGAAGGTGAGCAACTAATTCTGGAAACTGTTTCCAGGTACATTAAGGACAAGGCAGTCATCAAATGTAGTCAGCGTGAATTTACCAAAGGGAAGTCATGCTTAACCAATCCGATAACCTTCTATGATGAAATGATTGGCTTGGTAGGTGAAGGGAGATCACTGGATATTGTCTGCCTTGACTTCATTAAGGCTTTTGACGTTGTCTCCCATAAGATCCTCAAAGAGAAGTTGATGAAGGATGGGCTGGATGAGCAGACAGTGAGATGGATTGAACACTGGCTGAATGGACAGACCCAGAGAGTGGTGATCAGTAACATGAAGTCTAGTTGGAGACCTAGTTGTGTACCCTAAGGGTTAATACTGGGTCCAATCCTGATCAACATCTTCACTAATGATCTGGTTGATGAGGCAGAGTTCATCCTCAACAAGTTTGCTGATGACACAAAACTGGGAGGAGTAGCTGATAGAACAGAGGGTCGTGCTGCCATCCAGAGGTACCTTGACAGGCTGGACAAATGGGCTGACAGGAACCTCATGAAGATCAACAAGGAGAAGTGCAAAGTCCTGCACCTGGGGAGGAACAACCCCAGGCACCAGTATATGCCAGGTGCTGTCCAGCTAGAAGGCAGCTTGGCAGAAAAGAACCTGGTGGTCCTGATGGACAACAAGTTGAACATGTGCCAGATGTGTACCCTGGCTGCAAAGAAAGTTAATGGGCTACATTAGGCAAAGCATTGCCAGCAGGTCGAGGGAAGTGATCCTTCCCCTCTACTCAGCCCTGGTGAGGCCACACCTGGAATACTATGTCCAGTTCTGGGCTCCTCAGTGTGAGAGAGAGACATGGACATACTAGAGAGAACCCAACAAAGGGTCACAAAGATGATGAAGGGACTGGAGCATCTCTCCAGGAGAGGATGGAGAAGAGAAGGCTCAAGAGGATCTTATTAATATATATAAATACCTGAAGAAAGGGTTCATAGAGGCCAGAGTCAGACTCTTTTCAGTGGTGCCCAGTGACAGGACAAGAGGCAATGGGCACAGCCTGAAACACAGGAGGTTCCATCTGAATATTAGGAAACACTTTTTTACTGTGAAGGTGACTGAGCACTGGCACAGGTTGCTCAGAGATGTTATGGATTCTCCCTTCTTGGAGATACTCAAAAGCCATCTGGACAGAATCCTGGGCAACTGGCTCCAGGTGACCCTGCTTGAGCAGGGGGGTTGGACCAGACAATCTCCAGATATTCCTTCAAACCTCAACTATTCTGTGATTGTGATGTATGTATCTATCCACACACAAATATTCAGTAGCAACAGGGAACTCACAGTGAAGAGTTCTTATGTTAGATGATAGCTGAAGTTAGGTTATATGAATCCACTTTTTTGAAATATGCTGTTTTTCCATAAAATTGTATTCTGTGTCAAACTATGATTGAGATTCAGGTGAATATTTTGACAAGATCAAATTTTTTTGTCATTGTTACCAGAAGCTCAAATACATTTAACTATTATATCCTGTTATCAGAAAAATGTGCCCAACATATACTGGTATTAGAATGAAGGAAAACTTAAACAGACATAGAGATTTCAGTATGATATTGCTTTAATATAAAATAACTCCATATGTTTTTTATGGACTCTAAGGATGATTACTGCAATTCCACATTGCTCAGGTTGAAGTGATTCATATTTAATAGGTTTTGATTTGTAGTAATGGTGAATTCCATAAGATTAGAATACAGCAGGCAGGATCAAACTGTAAGAAGGCTAATAGCAAATCATAATGAAGAAAGAGGTGAAGAGCAAGGCATCACATAAATGGAACAGTCAGTAACTGAAGAGTTATGTATCAAATCTCAATGAAAATAAATACAAAAAATAGTGATTTTATATATTTAATAGCATACTAATAATGCCAGCATAAGGCACAATTCATAGATATTTCACAGATAATGAAGAGGATGGAGAAGATGATGTTAATATAAAATTATATTGTATAATGGCATTTGTGGAAAAGATGCTGATAGTATAAAATAGAACTAATAGAAGTGCTTGTTTCTTTATCTCACAGTAATATTCATATTCTTTTTTTAAGGAAAGCAAATGATATTACTTTATTACCATGACATGTCAGTGAATGAGCTAAGGGATTTCAGACATGAAATGGGTGAATATACAAGGAAACATGAAACATTACAACAAATTGCTAAATAATCAACAGATAATTGATGAAACCACTGGTTGGTGTGTTTCATATCCACTTTGACAGTAGAGCAAAACAAATATTAGAACACATAGACATAAACCAAACCTGTCAGAGTTCAAAGACTGTCTGGATGATGCTCTTAGTCTTATGGTTTAGTTTTAGGTAGTCCTGCAAGGAGCAGGGAGTTGGACTTGATGATCCTTATGGATTCCTTCCAACTTGAGATATTCTGTGATTCTATGACTCTATGATTCTAATTTAATTAAAATATCTTTCATCTCACCATCAGCAATATTTGATTCCTATGGTCATATTTTTTGAAGTAGGTAAGAAAATCCACACAGTGGATTTAAAACATTATATAATAATTGTTGCCTCTCTCTAGAAAGTGGGAGAAACTGAGAATCTGAAACTATAAATAAAATAAACTGATACCCGGATACATTTTTTATATTTTTATACATAAAAATGCTCTTAATGGCTCAGTGATTAATTTCAGACCTTTATAGGACAATTATTTTCTATTAGTTCTGCCTAGATATGTCAATCTAACTTTTTAAGAACCTGAACATTTATTATTTAACAGTCTAGTGCTTTACAATACAGTAAATCTCCTAACATAGAATATGTAAAATTGTTGATTATCTTAAAACTAGCATTGGGAAAAACTGTAGTTTCTATTGTAGTATAAAATGAATCACGTATTTAATTTGAAATTATTAGGAGTTGCCTAACCTGGTAGCCCAACAGACGCAAGGTTGCTTTGACTCTGTTTCCCCGGGTGCCACGAGAAACAAGGCTGAGCATGTATTCCTGATAGATGTGTACATACTCATAGACACCATACACACACATAGGGCCACACAGAGACAGAAAACATTACCTTATGAGCACCCACATAAATACCAACAGCACTCACATGAATGTGAATAACACTGATATCTCAGTCCTGTTCGTTCTCTCTAGCTGATCAGGACTGAAGTCTGCTAGTGGAATATATGTAAGTATATATGTATGTACACGCAAAATATGGATTGCATGGGTAACTGGCCATACACACTCAGGATATCCAGTAGCTGGCCTCAGATCCCCAGCCTCCCCAGCTGCTGGCACCTGGACATACCTTTCATTTTATGGTGCTCAGCCCTCTTCTCATTTCATGCAAAATCACAAAATGGCATGTCTAGCAGCTCATCCAGATCTACAGTGCCCCCAGTAGCCAATTCTCAGATCTTAGCCTCTTTGGTACTTAGCTTAGACCTACGGTCCCTCCAGTAGCTGACTCTCAGACCCCTGTTTCTCCAGTATCTGGACGCAAGCCAGTGGTATCACCATTGCTAGCTTCCAAGCCTCTTATGCTACACACCAGTGACTCTGGCTTGAAGTTTGCAAGTGTGGCACACACAGAGAATAACATGCATCTTCACTTGGGAAAACCTGTCAGATGCTGCCTGGTCTCTAGCTGCCTCTCTAGAAGGGGATGGCCTCTTGCAATATCTGTGTCTCATTTGCTAGATCTATCATGTAAATGTCTCAGATACTCTAAAATACCAGAACGGCACTAGATACATATGTGTAGGCAACTGAATCCCACACAGCCTCTTAATGAAAGCTAGGGGTGTGGACTCCTCTAGCTGAAGTCTCAACAAGCACTGTTGTCTAGAAAGATTAACTTCACCTTTAAATAGTTATCTGCATTTGGTCAGTTGATTAGTTCTCCAACTCCATTTTCCAAGATGATTAGGAACTTTATTTAATAACAAGTGAATCAATGACTGTAGACTAGGAAAGGTACTCTAAATCTATACAACTTTGTGTGTTCACTTGAATTGACCCCTACATCCTTATTGTCAATAATAGGAGTTTAGATACATAGTTCACATATGGACACCTACATTTATACCTTTTTTCCCTTTTTTTTTTCTGTTTGCATTTTGGAACAGAATTCTAGCCACAAGGTCAATCATCATCCCGCATCCACCTCTCACCAAATCCATTCAGCTTTGTGTGCATAGCATCACCTAGTACTATGGTTGCACTTACCCATAAGCAAATCAGCAGATCACACACTTGACGTCCTGTTGCTAATGTCCTCTAGAGTTAGAAGAAAACTGTCCACTGAAATGAAGCCTATATGTATATCTTACAGTATACATGATACATGAGAGTTCATATCCAGAGCACAGGCAAAAAATATTATTTAGGCACCTCATAACTCAGTCAGTGCTCTGCCAGGTTGCTCCAACCAGTTCCTCTGTCATTTACTTAGAACCACGTATGATCTAGCAGAAGAGGGCTTTAAACTAAAGTTGCTGGGGGAGGCAAACCCCAATCTAACCCACTCCTACCAGTTTGATGCCAGGGCCAGCAGTAGATGTCCAGAGACTGGAGAAGGAACACAGGTCAACAGGAGAGCACCTGAAGAGCAGCACAAAGGAATTCCAGCCACTCCAGCCACTAAGTCAGCTTCACTGGGGGCCCAACTTAAATGACTCTATGCAAATGCATGTAGCATGGGGAATAAACAAGAGGGGTTAGAGACGTGCACATGCCTGTAAAGCTATGAACTTACTGGCATCACAGAGACGTAGTGGGATGGCTCCTGTGACTGGAGTGTTGGGATGGAGGGATACAGGTTCTTTAGGAAGGACAGGCAGGGGAGACAAAGAGGGGGTGTCACCCTCTATGTCAATGACCGGCTGGAGGGGCAGGGGCT
>NW_008825617.1:391953-410682 GCF_000699105.1 Pygoscelis adeliae
TGGCCAGCGGGTTGAGGGAGGTGATTCTGCCCCTCAGCTCCACTGTCATGAGACCCCACCTGGAGTACTGCATTCACCTCTGGGATCCCCAGAATAAGAAAGACATGGACCTGTTGGAGTGAGTCCAGAGGAGGGCTACGAAGGTGATCAGAGGGCTGGAGCACCTGTCCTATGAAGAAAGGCTGAGAGAGTTGGGGTTGTTCAGCCTGGAGAAGAGAAGGCTCCAGGGAGACCTTATTGAGGTCTTCCAGTACCTGAAGGGGGCCTACAAGAAAGCTTGGAGAGGGACTTTTCACAAGGGCATGTAGTGATAGGACAAGGGGTAATGGCTTTAAACTGAAAGAGGGTAGATTTAGATAAGATATAAGGAAAAAATTCTTCACTATGAGGGTGGTGAGGCACTGGAACAGGTTGCCCAGAGAAGATAGATACCCTATCCGTGGAAGTGTTCAAGGCCAGGATGAATGGGGTTTTGAGCAACCTTGTCTAGTGGAAGGTGTCCCTGTCCACAGCAGGGGGGTTGGAACTAGATGATCTTTAAAGTCCCTTCCAACCCAAACCATTTTATAATTCTATGATTCTATGAAACACTGGCAGATAATACATTTTAGTTATTGACAGTCTATAAACAGACCTTAAAAGCAGACAGAGTTTATAGGCAGTGTTTAGATCTCTGTCTCAAAAAGCAGAGTGAAAGCAGCAGATTGTGACATTGTTATCACACTTACACAGCTTAAACTATACACCTAAATATCCCCCATGCTATATCTAGCCTTTTCTGTCCTCCTCCTCCAAACACTAATCTGCTTTGTGCATCTCTAAACTTCAGGTTGCTCATCTTCCTCAACATTATTCTGAAGTGACAGTGTCTCCCACCTTTTTGTCTGCAGTAAATATTCTGGTATTCTCCTAGCTTTTGTGGTTGTATTAATCATTGAATGACGCTCCTCAAGACCAAGCTACAGCCTCTCTCCTGCCTGATCCTTCATCTCTTAATAATTCATTTCCTTACCATCTTAGAAATCTTCTGTTAATTTTGGTCTTCTTTACTTTATCAACTGCATTTGATGAGTGACTCTGACACACTGGGTCAAGATGTCAGAACTTGCATGGCTTTGACTAAGTCCTGAATATCTCAGAAGAGGGTAAGCTAGTCCGTTTCTGATGTCTCTTTTTCTCTGTAGGTGTACTTTCTGGTCCACAGTTAATTTCTTTTCATTTCCTTTTCTTTTGCCTTCTGTAGTGATTGTTCATTTAATTTACTAATGGACAAGATTTATTACTTAAAACATGTTTTTCTTTAGAGGCAGAGAAAGCATAATAGAATCAAAAAGGTAGCTAAAATTAGTCTCTTTCAGTGAAATTTCCCAAAGTATCCATGCTGAATTCACAACTCAGTTTTCAAGAAGATCTACTCATTTCCCCTTTCCTCTTTGTTCCTAGCTGCATGGTCAAGCATACAGCACCTTCTCTTTTGTGTACTCCATCACTCCTTAGACTTTGGTGAAGCATTACACAGTCCTATCTGTGATTTTGGGCTATTTTTTCCCCCAGGTTGCATTTTTTGTGGTTGAATGAGCTGAACCAGTTCATTGAGGAATTAGATGAGCAGTTGACTGGCTCAACAGAAGCATCACGAATAAGTTGAACATAGAGAGAATAAAGCTGGAGGGAGAGATGGGATAACTTCTTGCTTTAGATACATACTACACTCATAGCTGAACTTGCTTATCTTCTTTGTGAAGCTTCATCCTGAAACAGGAGCAGGTTTAAAAAATAGCAATCGTAGAACAGTAAGATTTCCTGTCCTTTCTCCTCTTCTACCATATCATCAAGATGATACATATAACCATCTTTAGTATAACTGAAAGTCTCTCAGAAAAGTTCAGGGAAAGATTTATTGTCAAAGGACAGCTAGGAGCACAGGGATATTGATAGCTTTAAAGTGAAACTTCCAAAACCTTTACTGTTCTTGCTTTGTTCAGTGAGACTTCAGTGAGAGTTTGGACATAAAGGCCCAGGGACATGGATCTTTATAAAGTTCATGGATAGCTGATCTCAATGGTGACCTCATAAAAATTGAGCATAAAAATTATACCTAAGACTCTGTATAAATATTTATTTCAACAGAATTAATGTCTATGCAGAGAAATGTGTTTTAGCTGCAGAGCCTACTCTTTGTGTAAGTAGGTAGAAATCCATAAGATTCAGTATAACAAGTTATAAGATAAAAGGTTTCCTACATCTGTTACCATGAAGTTTTCATATACAGGGTTTTTTTTCTTCTTTCTATGAAGTTGTTTTTTTTTTTTTCTTAAGGAAAAAACATTAAAGTCCTAGTTGACTGCTGACAGGTCAGTTCTTTTACTTGTGCTTCCGTATCACTACTTTTCATTTGCTTAGACGATGCTCAAGGAAAAGGAGAACAAATGTATACAAGTAACTTCAAAGAACAATGACAGAAAAACAAACAAAAAAAATCATAAGTTACTCAAAAAGAAGTCAATATTGATCTTCCTCTCAAATGTACTTTGCCTTACTATTTGTTTTATTTGCTGCATTTAGACAAGATTGGTCATTTATTTTCTTTTCAATCCCCTGACATCAATGAGAATACACAGACACACAGAGCTTTTGAAAATGAAGCCGCTGAGGCTTCTCAGTCCCTGATCCAAAAGCTATTGTTGCCAATGGTAAGATTTCCAGTAATTTCAAAAGATTTCCAGCCATTTCAACATACTTTAGATCAAGCACTCTTTTGGGGTTTAAGAAACTAAATTTAGGCATCATTTATCCACAGATAAAATGTACTATTAAGACTGGAAAAAGATATTAGTCGGTTTTGTGTCGGTTGACCTTCAGACACATTAAAAAAAACCCTTCAGAAGTGACACTGAAAAACCAAGTACCAGGATCCAATTTTTTCCCCTTAAAAAAATTGAGAGATTAGAAATGGCTTACAAGATCCTTATTTGGACCACACACCCAGTATAACTGTGATTAAAGTGGGAAGTTTTTGAGGGGAGTGGGTGTAACTCAGATATGCATCATAGCTTTGACATTAATTCAAGGTCTGAATAATAAAAAGAAAAATATAATTATAGCCCTGGCATGTAGGTGGACAGAGAAATATCTGCCTATTTATTTGTACACAAATAGTAAATGGTTTTTCAGAATATCCATCTTTGTACATGTTTCGATGGTTTAATAAATGATGAGGATAACACAACAGGAGCTTATTTCAATAAATTATTTGTTCCTGATATATATAAATATCAGAAGATATAATTAATTTTTAAAGTGTCTATATTAAAAGAAATTGTTCAGTCCTACAGAATCTCACTATAGACTTTGATAAATTGTTCCAGTTGTAAATCAGTCTTCATACAAGCTTACAAAGAAAGAAAACCAAGCAAAACCAGTGTTTTCTTCCTTGCATATGCACTTTATTTCCAGTTTAAGTTTAATGCATTGAGATCAATCTGTGTTGTCCTAGATATCCAAGTCTAGGAGATTCACTGTATTCAGTAACTCATTTGTAGTCATTTTAAGTTAACAGAGAAAAAAATGTCCAGAGTAAATTATTTTATTCTTCAATAATTCTTTCACATTCAGATTAATTTCCCTCTGAACATAGGTGGTTTTTACCACTTACTGTATAGGTATAGGAGAGTGACCAATTCAGATTTAGAGGTTTTAATTATATATTTCTAAGGTTAAGAGAAATAAACTAAACCTTGAGTTTTGCCATTCTGTTATACAGATGAAGAGTAACCTATTATAATTTTTTTTCCAAACTTGGAATTTATGTTGCACACCAGCTAAGGGAAACCAATTGGGCTAAGAGACTGAATGCATATTTTCGTTTTGCTGACCAGTTGGTCTGTTTACCAACCAAAGGCTGTGTACAAAGGAAACTGCACTATCCTGGGCTCATCAGAACACCTCAAACTACATATAGAGCAGCACTCTATGACAATTGCCATGCAGTGCTTGACCTTACTATCAAAAACCACAGGAAATGTTAAATATCTCAGTATTTACTACTACTGAAAGAACTGGCTTTGTTCAAGCCCTAGAAACAGAAGGTTAAGGGGAGGTCTTGCAGCTGTCTATAACTACTTTTTGGGAGAAGACTAGAAGAATAATGAAGACAACGAAATTCTTCTCAAAGGTGCACCATGATAACAGCAGTGATAGGACAAAAGTCTGTGAACATAGAAACTTCTGAGTGGAGGATTTTTACTTTCTTTTTTCAATTTATTTTTATGTTTTTACTGTGAGGGTGGTGATATAGTAGAAAAGGTTGCTCAGAGAGTTTGTGGAAACTTAATTCCTGGAGCTTTTCAGAATTTAGCTGGCCAAGTCCCTGAGCAACCTGATGTAACTGGATGCTTTCCAACCTAAATTATACTATGATTCTGTATACAAATAAACAAAGGTGTGTGTATACACACACACACATACACACACCCCTTATGTATATATTTATCTCTCTCTCTCTCTCTCTCATACATACATATATATATATATATGAGAGATTTGATAAGAGCTGATGTGTTGCTGTAGAGATGTCTGTGTCCCTTGAATTGTTTCTTGGACTCCCATCAATCTCCCAGGGCTCTGAGGAACCATGCATAATGTATTTCTTTGATTTAGTCAGAGGTTTTATCATATCCACTATGAACAGTTGACCATCACTTTGCATTTCCTTCTCTTTGTTGCAGATAATCTTTTGAATTGCCTCTGGTTTATGTTATCAATGAGTTAGAATAAATGCAAATAACACGTTCCTTTTTGTAATGCCAGTTTTACCTTTGTTTTATGATTCGCAGCTGTCTAGCCAGGCTATTTTGAAGCTGTTTGTGATTGGTTGTATCTAGCTGAGCTGTCTTCACCTTCCAAATAAAAATACATTCAGTTGCTAATGCTCACTGAAACTTGTGAAATGGATCAAAAAAAATTTAGGAATCTCTATGTACATTTAAGGCTCAGTTCAGCTGTCTAAACATAGGGCATGTAGTACCATTTAAGATACCTCGGGGTATTCAGGATATCCGCACAGGCTTATCAGCTATGACACAGGATTTATGGAAGATCTGCATTATTCTGGAACACCAGCTGGAGGTCAGGTAGGAGATATTATCACATTTATAAAGATATTTGACAGCTATGTCGGGATAATTGAATTGAATCTTTTAAGGAGAAATTAACCTCATCTAAGTTTAAAATTTCTACATTCATAACTAGTCACCTTAGGCTCCTTTAATAAACAGCAGAGGGAACTCAGGCATTTTTACAGTGAGATTCACCCATCTAAAAGTAGATAACTACTTAGGATGAGATGAATCATGTATTGGAAGATCGTAATAAGATAGTCAAGTTTTCATGACTAGGTACAATGTAGACATACATATCTGTATGTGATCAGACGTATTTGGAGACTATTTGTGAGTCACTTTTTAGCCTCTGAAATCTAAATATGTTAATTTCTTGAATCAGGTAAACATAAAGCAGTTTGTTAAAGCCTTTGTTTAGTTCTGTAACTGTTTTCTGAATGTTACCAATTTTCTGTTCTTCGCTCACCAATGGTATGGACAAGATTTGCCTGAGCAGACTGAAAGTGTCTGTAGCGCAGAGGGAGGGATAAGGAGGAGGATCCTAGGGCCCCAGGTGATGTTCTCCTTCCAGTTAGGGAAAAGCATAAGTAAGACCAAATGTAACTCTTCTCCCAATCCCAGACAATCTTTCAAACCCATCTCAAAAAAAAAAGAAAAAAAAAAAAGATTTAGGAAAGACTTTGAGGTTGAGATGATGAAGCCACTCTATCACTGTCATGCTGGGAATTTTAGTATTAGTACTTCAGGCTGCTGAACAGACCCTTCTGGAATCTGGGGTCACAACTACAGTCAGCAGAGAATTATTTCAATATACTGCAATTCACTAAAATTATGTTGCTGTCCCATTGATTTCAACAGTGCCACATTATTGTTTATAACATTTATTTAAGTTTTTCTTTCAAACTTTCCAGCTGAGGAATTGCATGTGGTTGGAGCAGTTAAATAACTCTTGTTTGCATAATTAAGACTGTGAAATTACCTTGCCAGGAATATGACATCTACAATGTAAAATCTAAAATGTGTTATCATATAAGATTTAAAACAAAATGGAAAAATATTGTTTTATTTTATTACATTTTACCTTTCTTTCTCAGAAATTAGATTCAAAGCATATGTTACAGACTACACAATGTTATATATGATCTTCAGTGACCAAAGTAATACACTGTACACCAGACCTTACCTCTTTAGGAACACATACAATAATAATTAAACATGGGTTTGGAGAAGTGCATACTCTATATGTTTCTGTTTTGGAAAACTGACAGGTACTTTTGATTCCTTTTATTGAATATTATGTAGTGTGTTAGTGAATGCAGGGATTAATTCTAAGAAATGAAGCTGCTTGGCAATGTAGTCACACAACCTAAAAAGAAGATACTAACCCTGTGTTTCATTTTGACAATATAGTCCCAGAGAAAAAAACCTTTCTTTTTTCCCTCCAAGATATTTTTGGTGGACATTTTTTTTTCCTATTTGCTGTTATATTAAAGAAGAAAGCTTTACTCTGTATTTATTGAAAACAGTGCTAGCACAATTAAATCAAATTCACAAATACTCAATTTCAGTTATTGAAATTTAATTAGAATTGACAGCTATGCCTGATTTTATCTTTGGATAAAAATATGCATGGAGTTTTGAGTAGGAATTAGAAAGGAAGGGGTGAGAGAAAACTGAATTATTATCCTTCAAAACAAGGATTTGGGCACAATTGTGTCTTTTTAACCCAACAACCTTCTCCAGACTCCCCTTCCCCATTCCTATATTCACATCTTTGGAGTAAAACCTTAAACTTAAGTAATAAGGTTATCAGATACATATTAGTTTCCTCCAAGTTATACAGTATCAAGCCACCACATCAAATCTTCATAAGATACAGAATTAGTATATTGAAAAATTCCTTTATTATTAACTTAGAGAAATACAATGTATACCGTGAGGGACCTTTGCTATTTTTCTGGATTTTTGTTACATTATCAAAAATTAAATTTGATCTCCTATGTCTTAAACAATTAACATGGGTCATATTTATGTCTGGTTGATATTGAATCAAAATTGTGTTTCTGGGAATATAGAATATGAATACTTTTAATAAGGTTTCAGTCACAGAATGATAAATTCAATGTGACAAAAGGCACATGCTAGCCTGTGGTGAAAAAACTAATGTCATGCATTTTATGAATGGATGGTGTGCAAGAAATCTAAGTACAATTTTAATTTTATTTGGAAAGTTATTAAAATTACTCTCAAGGTTAAAGATAATAAGCAGTCAACTTCTCTAGGTTTCTTTTGAGTTGCAGAGCAGTAGATAAAATACAGTATCTTAGCCGTGAAGTTACCTTTCCTAAGAAAATATCTAAGTGTGCATTTAATGAAAGTGACCAGTTCTTGTGCCTAAACTTCTGAGTAGGCAAAGCTTAATTGCCAGGTTCTAGCTGATTTGTTGTTTATTTATACACTGTTCTTTTAAGGTTTTAATGGGACAGCCCTTATAATGTATCCCGACTGTCCATCATGTAGACATTTTCCTCTTGAAGTCAGTCAGGCACAGCACCATTCAGCAGGTCTGAGATTCTGAGGGAGCTGTGACCATCATTACTGGGAAAGCACCTCTTGGAACTGTGTCACACTCAGGGTCAGCAAACCTATCTAACCTTCTGAGATTCTTCCATACATTTTCGCTGGACTATGTTTTCCTTTGTCTTTTGCATACACAGCAGATTCTCCTTATTTAATTGGATGATCTACCCAATCACTTCATGGGGGGTTGTGGTTTTTGTGAGGTGTACTTGCACATGGTTCTGCTTGCTTGCTTCTTCCTTCCATTGAGAGGGAGACTATGTTCATTTTCCTCTGAAGAGGTGGCTCTAATGTCTTGTCACTCCTGGTGGAATCCCACAGAAAGGACTATGTGGGAAGGGTAACCCCCTTTCAGTCTTCCAACACAATATCTCAAAATGTCTCTGAAGCACCTACCTCTGCCTGTTTGTCTGTGCCAGTCTCTAGGCACAATGGAAACAGAATCATGGAATCATAGAATGGTTTGGGCCAGAAAGGACCTTCAAAGATCATCTAGTCCAACCCTCCTGCCATGGGCAGGGACATATTTCACTAGATCAGGTTGCTCAGAGCCCCCGTCCTATCTTACTTCGAACACTTCCAATGATGGGGCATCCACAACTTCTCTGGGTAACATGTTCCAGTGTCTCACCACCCTTTCAGCTGAATCTGGCACCTCTCACAACTGTTATCAGTGTGTAAGAAGCTGATGGAACAGGCAAGAGCTACAATCAAAATCATAATTCTGTCAGAGTGACAGTTAAATGTATCACTCCTCTTGGCCATGTGGCATCTTGCTTGGGGCACCATGTAGTTCTAATGGCACAGCTGGACCACTAATTGGAGAGGGCTTTTACAAGTTCACTATGCCTTCACCACTGAATGTTAGAAGAAATCATGCACAGGTGCTGAGGCATAGTATGGTGTCATAAGACTGAGGGCCAGCTTTTAATACTAAGTTGAAAAGTACTTAAACAGCCCCTGTACTACATAGAGGCCACATTGGAAAGTGCTGTGGGTCACTGAGTTTCAAACCTGCTTGCAGCTGATAAAAGGTTGATCCGGGTCTACACCATGGCAATGGTCAGCAATCTACCTGTAAGTCCATGGGTGTTAATAATGCTGGTGTAGAACAGTATAGACATAACCATTATTTCTACACATTCCTGTGAATATTGGGTAGAATATCCTGTAACTCAGCATTGGAAGTTTCTGGGGTCCTTTCTCAGCAAGTTAAAGTTTGAATGAGTAAGTAACAGCTGGTTCTGGAGTACAATCTTGGCTCAGAAATGCTCAGAAGAAATTCAAGGTAATGTCATACTGGCAAGGCCAGAATAAATAGTGATGTATTTAAGAAGTGAGATTTCAAGCTGGCAAGGTGAGGGAAAAGTGGAGAGTGGGACAAGTGTTTCACAGAGAACAGACAGTGTTTTTTAGATTGGTTTTTGTTGGGGTTTTTTAAAGCTTTTAAAAGAAGGAGTCAGTTTTGGTTAATTTAATAGCTTCTGTGGATTTAGCCATATTAAAGCTAACTAAGCTTGCTATCTATGTTCTTTATATACCATCTTAAGACACCATTTCAGAAGATGGCTATTAACTATAAAAGAAGCCTATTTGACAAACTCAGCTAGGGTCTAACTTTTAAGCGCTTAAAGCTTGTAACATAAATCCAATGTTTTATGTCAAAAGATACACGTTAAGTCTCCAGATTAGCTGAAATAACTTTCTCTTATTAAGACAGCTCTGCATTGTACTTTGACCCTTGTAAGGTATCCAGTATTTTTTAAACTTTATACACAAATTAAACTATTTTATTTCCTTTTTCTATCTAAGTTCCCTTGAAACAGCTTTGCCTATATTAAAACTCCCTTCAGAAAGAGAAACATTGAGCTAGCAAAAGGCAGTATCAACAATATGAAATATCTGAGCACCACTTTTTCTCAAGATTCATGTGGCTTGAAATGTGTTATGAACAGTGCACTTCACAGGGCAACTGGCAAGATTAATAACTCAGGAAATACAAAATATGCGTAAAGGAAGAAGTTTTGGTGCAGTTTGATACAATCAGCTAATGGGCTTATTTTAATCTGGTTAGCCTGAATATTTGTTATTAAATTTTGAGACTACTGTGCTTATTTAAAAGTGTACATGAGCATGGTTTTTACTTTTGTTACAAATAAGAGGACTGAAATTCACATTTTACTAATCTTAGTACTTCTCAGAAAATTATTTCCAACTAGTGATAACAAAGACCACATTTCAGCTAGTCTTGTTTTCTGGCTTTTTATGCCTGAGTTTGTAAATTTTTTCTACATATCATGCTTGTTGTGACATAGATTCTAAATTATTTTATTGGGCAGATGGAATGTCTCATTTGCTTATTTTTTAATATGATGGTGAACCTCTGACCTCTGATTTGAACCAATATGTGGTTAGATTGAACAAGTCAGAAATCATTACTGACTTCAGTAATCATTGGAGAATCTGGGCCAGACTACCAGTTTTGTAAAGTATACTAAACCTGACCCTAACTCACTCAAGTCACAGGGTTTCTCTCCATTGACTTCAATAAGGTTTGGATCAGACTTTTGGGAAATGTTTTCTTTTGACCTGCTTATAGTATAATGTGTTAGACAAAACACCCAAGTACATGGAGGACTCTGTTAAATAGCTTAATACAAATAGAAAAGATAAATTTTATGTGGATTCTACATGTTAACACAAAGTTAGATGTCAATATTCTCATTCATGTTACATGGTACCTTACTGCTCATGGAATTGCTCTTAGAATCAATGTAGGATACATGCACCCGCCTCAGAACCTAAGATAAGCCTGAAGAAGAAACTTAAATGTTGACATTCAAAGGAATTTTCCAACAATATGCTCATTTAAATCATTACTTAATGCAAGACTCATCTAGCACTTACTAGGTAACCTTGTAAACTAAAGAGCCTGCTCGACTTGGCACTGTCTGAGTACACCAAACATTGCTTGAAGATAAGCATCTATAGTCACTTTCTTAAAAAAAAAAAAAAGACACACACCACAAATCATACACACACACACATGCAGAGACAAAACCTAGACAAAGAACGAGTGACAGTAGTGCTTACTTCAGAAGAACAGAATTTTTGTGGGTTTAGCCCTGAAAAAAAAGCAACTGGGTTTACTTTGCTTTTCAGACAGAAAAGGACTCAGACTTTTATTCTACATTTCAGTCTCCTCTGTCCCACTGTCATTCTGTAGCTTAAATTTTAAACTTGACTGCTGGAAATGGAAGATATGGATTTGAAAAGATAGTTTGATTTATTGTCCCTCTTCATCCACCCTTTCAATAGCAGATAGCTTTGATAATTATTAAATAATAGCTAACATATGCTGGTTTTTGGAGGAGTTTGGTTAGGTTTGTGTGGAGGTTTTGCGGTTTTGGGGGTGGGGTTTTTTTAAGGATTTTTGTTCCCCAGTTTCAACATTCTATCATTTAACTTTACCAACTTTTCTGTTGTTTTTCAGATAAATCAGTTCATTCTTTTTAGTGTTGTTGGTTGCAGTGGAATAGATATTTTCTTAACTAGATTAACTAGTCCTTACAAAACAGTGACCCATATGCTTATAATGTACAGTGACTGAAACTTGCTTGGTCTGACTTCATTATATTTGGGGCAGTGATGTCTAGAGGCAATATAGTTTGCTATCGTTTCAGAAACGATGTCAGTGCTGAAAAAGACCTATAATAGATGCTTTTTCTGGGTTCTTTTTTGTGTTTCAGTAGCACAATGATTCATTTAACCAAGCTGGGAGCATTTTACAACTGAAGGCTTTGTTACACATTTTAAGCAAATACTGAACTGGAATTTGTATTTTTCTGTAGACAATGAAGAATGTTTTTTGAAAAACATTCTTATACTTAACCAACTTGCAATCAATCATTGCTAAAATTTTTTTTAAGCTATATAAAAAAAAGGTAAATGTCATAATGTGTTGCATGTTACAAAATAATTAATTAATGTACCAATTAAAACATTAAGATAATACCAACAGTGCAGACTGTATCTATCCATACTGCACCATATTGTATTAATAGAGTCTGTATTTTGATTATTAATTTACATGAAGTCAATATAACACAATCTCTTGAATCAAAAGTTATATTTTTGCTAAAGTTTCCTCTTTTTATTCTGCTTCTCTTGGGGCAGATATACATGCAGAACAAACATGCTTTATTTCCAGTTGACATTTAAAGCACACTTTTGGTTTTTGTATTTTTCTGCTTGAATAAAACAGTTACCCAATATAATAACAGAAATTTTTCAATCTCAGTCTTGCTGTGTTTCTTTGGAACTATAACTGAAACTGTCAGAAAAATGAAAGTAAGAAAAATAGCACACTACAGATTGTAGAATAATTGGTGAGGAAAAAAAAGTATAGGGTGAAATATTTTAAAATACCTAGCTTTTAAAAAATATATAGCTGAAGTGTTAGCCTGTGTCTTTTTATAAAACAATGTGATAGAAAAAAAAAAAAAAACAAAAATTTTGAAAACTTCGGGGATTTATACCACAATTCTATTTTTAAAGACCCAGAGCCTCATCATGCTGTGAAGTTAATTGCAAAATCCTTTTGACATTCATGAAAGCAGATCCAGCCCTTGGTACACACTGAATGACAGTGTCCTGAAAACAAGAATCACTGATTTTGACCATCCCTTTTCTGTATTTATCAAGTAGAGAAATTTAGTTTTGAGATGTACTCAGAATAAGCCAGATCCCATTTGTCCTCTCCATTAACTTCAACATCTTTCCAAAATTCTATGCTCCAGTTCATTAACTGAATTTATACCACTATATGAAGGTATTTACATCTACATAAGACATTATATGCATACACTGAAATAAATCAAGTTATCATAGGACCTAGACAGAACCGATCCATCTATTTCTGCAGTGGCGTCCCTTTCCAACAAGAGGGAACATTTTCAAAAGGAAGTTCAGTTTTTAGCCTTCTTCATCCCCTTCTTCCATCATTAGTCCTTCCTCTCCTCTCCTCTCCTCTCCTCTCCTCTCCTCTCCTCTCCTCTCCTCTCCCTGTCCCTCCCCTCTTCTCCTCTTCCTCCTCTTTTGATACTACATTCCTTCTCATAGCTTCCAAAATCTTTCCAATAGTATATTAAGCTAAATGACTCCCATCTGTCTGTATACTTATTTCTTTCACTCTTCAGTCTTTTTAATACCCACTGTGCTGTGAAAGTTAACAGATCATATTGGTGATATGAATATTTGAGTCTATGATACTCTCTTCTGCACAAAGTCTGCTTTTCCACTGCTTCAAATTTAAACTTATTCTCAGCTTTAAGAAAATGCATATTGACTCCCCCATTTCCATAATCTTTTCTTGTCTCTTGATGCATCCTTATCTCTCACTCTGGCAAATTCAGAGTCCAGCATTTACACATACCATTTAAATTTCTATAGACTTAATTCAGAATTAGAAATGTGCAAGTATTTTTCTGTGTTTTTTTTCCCCAGAGTGGATTATCTATAATACATATTTATGACTTATACATATTAAAACCTGGAAATTATTTTATTGTTCTTTCAGTAATACCTATGTTCTCTATTAATGCTTTATCATTTAAATATAACAATAAGGTATTCATTACTGACTCCTGCTGTGCTGAGCAGAAGAAGGACCTATAACATGATTTCTAAAGATATTTGTGTATGTCAGGAAGCAAACATCTGCAAACCAATGCACAACACTGAAATATCAATTATGAATACAAGGTTATTCCTCAAATACTGAGATAACTGTATGGAGTTTTCATTTTCAATGAATTTCTGAAAGAACAGAATTAAAGAATGGCCTGTGTAGCTAGAGTTCCTAGTACAGGGAAAAAGCTTTCTGTCACTTGGACAAAAGTTGTCATTTTATTGAAATTGAGCATAATAGCAATGACAGATGCACGGCTTATTTTTCACACAGCCCAGCATCTGTTTACTCCCCAGTAATAAACTAAATAATAAAAACAAGCTACTATATCCAAATTCAAGGTTTTGTTTTGGTTGGTTGAGTGTTTTTTTTAAATATCTAAAAAATGATAATGACGGCATAAAATGTAAAATGATGATAACTCTTTTGACTGTTTAATTTCCTTTAAAAGTACTAAAAAAAAAAAAAGATGATTGGAGCTAACCTTCACAAAGAGTCCATTAAAGACGTTACTTAATGGTTTAAAATGTCTTAACTTAAACAGTAAAATAGAAGAAATGTGTTACCACTTACATAATCTTTAGGATTTTGAAATAATCTGTCTTTTCATTTAAATTATTTCAATAAGTAAGCAGTCATAGAAAAGGTAAATATTTTATTTGATAAGAAAACAGGGAAGAAACAAGGAATAGAATGACTAGTGTGTATCAATGGGAAAAATAAAAAAACCTATTCTACCATAAGGATCCATGTTTAACATAGTTATCTATAGTCTCCAAAGAGGAAGCAAAGATTACATGTGGAGTTTCTATATTCAGTTTATTTAAAGTCAGGGAGAAGAGAACAGAAGTGTGGGTAGACATACCAAAATAAACCAGAAGGCAACTTATTGAAAAAGGAATTTCTGTGCTGACAGATGCTAAGTAATTTGTGGCAGAAACTCCAGTTTTTTTATGTACAAGATAATCTCCAGAAAAGGAGAAAGCATTTACATTGATATGGAGAAAGAAATGAATTTTACAGGTTTAAAAACATGAAGATATTTGTAATAAGCATGTAGGGAATATGACTGCTAGCAATAAGGAATAGGGAATCAAGATAAATATAAGCTATATTATGCATAAGATAGGATGCTATGTTGATTCATAAAAGCTTAATTTATTTGACTAAGAGGAAGACAATTAAGAGGGAAGGTAATGAAATTGCACATAATGTTGTTCTATCACAGAGAGAAAAAAATGAAGAACTCCTATATAGACTTCTCTATATCTGTGGACAAAACACTTTCAAAGAAATGAAAAGGTGTCATACTTCAAAGCTAGTGACAATCATTTTTTGTACAGTTAATGTCTTCTGGAATGACTGAAGGGCAGCATGAAAGTATTTAGGAGCCAAGAACTTTGGATCCTGTCCAAAGGCCAAATTTGCCCAAATCACCAGATGAGAAGACTATCTTCAGTTACAATTTTTTACTGAAAACCTTGGAAAGGATTGACAGAAAAAAAAACATAACTCTCCTTCAGGGTTTAAGATATCAAGAATCTAGTTAAACATTTTAAATTGTTCCTGCCTGTCTTCAGTGGATTTTTTTGGATCATAGTATGAACAATTTGCAGACAACACCAAGCTGAGTGGTGCGATTGACGTGCCTGAGGAACGGGATGCCATCCAGAGGGACCTGGACAAGCTGGAGAAGTGGGCCTGTGTGAACCTCATGAGGATCAATAAGGCCAAGTAGAAGGTCCTGCACCTGGGTCGGGGCAACCCCCGGTATCAATCCGGGCTGGGGGATGAAGGGATTGAAAGCAGCCCTGCCGAGAAGGACTTGGGCGTACTGGTGGATGAAAAGCTGGACATGAGCTGGCAATGTGCGCTCGCAGCCCAGAAGGCTAATCGTAGCCTGGGCTGCATCCAAAGAAGTGTGGCCAGCAGGTCGAGGGAGGTGATTCTGCCCCTCTCCTCTCCTCTGGTGAAACCCCACCTGGAGTACTGAGTTCGTCTCTGGAGTCCTTAGTACAGGAAAGATGTGGACCTGTTGGAGTGGGTCCAGAGGAGGGTCACGAAAATGATAAGGGGGATGGAACACCTCTCCTCTGAAGAAAGGCTGAGAGAGTTGGGGTTGTTCAGCCTGGAGAAGAGAAGGCTTCGGGGAGACCTTATTGCAGCTTATCAGTACTGAAAGGGGGCTTATAAAAAAGATGGCAGCAAACTTTTTAGCAGGGCCTGTTGCGACAGGACAAGGGGGAATGGCTTTAAACTAAAGGGGGGTAGATTCAGACTAGATATAAGGAGGAAATATTTTATGCTGAGGGTGGTGAAACACTGCAAATAGTTGCCCAGAGAGGTGGTGGATGCCCCATCCCTGGAAACCTTCAAGGTCAGGTTGGATGGGGCTCTGAGCAACCTGATCTCGTTGAAGATGTCCCTGCTTGTGGCAGGGGGGGGGTTGGGCTAGATGACCTTTAGAGGTCCCTTCCAACCTAAACTAGTCTATGATTCTGTTAATTTGATACCAAACACTGATAGATTCAGTGTGATACCAGGTGGACAACTAATGGGATCTAGTATGGCATCTCCTATGTTCTAATAACATATGTGTGCTTGGGGATAATTACCTGAACAAAAGGTAAAGCATATAACATGATTATAAACATTATTTTGTTCCTCATTTTCTCGGGAGAGCATACTTGCTTGTAGTTGAATGATATAAATGCTGTTAATAAACAACTGAAAATGTGGTGGCTTTGGGGTTTGGTTGTTTGCGGGCTTTTTGTGACCTGTCAGACATCACAGCTTTCTGGTTTATTTTCTTTTCAAGAAATGCTTGAATTAGCCTTTTGAAATTCAAATTAGCCTTTTGAATTCAATACTTAAAATGTATATATCATCTTTTTAGCATATAGTTAACATTAGTTGGCTGCTATTAATGCTTGTCTGGCAAACAAAACTGGAAAATACACTTTTGTGATTATTCATGTGAATTAATATTGATAACTTAATACGAGATCCCTTTAAATGTTCTTTACTATGTTGTAGCATGACAGAAATAATAACAAGAAAATTAAAGGGCACATTCTATATCAAACCTCATGCCAATTGTTGATTTGTGATTTCTGTCATCCTGGTTGCCAGTATCTATTCCACTTTTTAACAGTGAATACATTTCAGTGAATAATTTGTATAATGAACTGAAATTTGTCTGCCATAATTTTTATTAAGTAAACTAGTGATACTGTACTTTTAATGTTTCTGATAAAGCTACAGTTTAATAGCAAATGACTTGTTGTTATGGTCTTGATTAGACTTTTCTTCAAATATTGTATTGGGTTCTGAGCTTTAGTCTTTTTTGCACAACCTCAATTTACTTTTACACCTCAATTACACCCTTAAAATTACATAGTCATAGAAGGAACTATAACATTAGTCCTTGCACATATCAGACATTACATAACATCATATTCTATTGGTTTATTAAACTACAAAGTTCAGGTATCATCAAGTAAACTTGACAAACTACCGTAGCTCTGTGATGAAAATTTAGAATGTGTTTTTGAAGTAAACTTCTCAATATTGAATGTGACATCTATCTATTTAAATCAAATCTCTTCCCTCCCTTAATGTGTTTTCCTTCACTTCGGTTCATGTCAGATCATATGCAATGGCATATCTGTCTGTTTATTTGTGGAAAGTCAGGACAGTGAAGCTGACCAAAGAAACAAATGCATATTAATCTATCAATTCAGATGGTTAAGGAAAGCTTTGTTTCATATGCATTAAAGTGGACCGTTAAATAATGTACCAATCAGAATATTAAAGAACAAGTGTTTTCTCAGCATATACACTTGACAATTTAAAGAATTGCACAATACAGTGTCAGACATAAAGGATGTTTTTAAAATGAGAAATACACTAGAAGTTAACAGTACAGAAAGACTGAAATACAGGATAATGTATCGTGACAGTAAGGCTTCAGCCCTTCAATATGTGACCATTCTTAAGCAGTCAGACTGACTTCACTGTTTCTGCTCATGATAGTAAGGATTTCTTGTCTCAGTAAAAATACATAAGCTTGTATCCCAAATTATATATAGGTAAATAGAAATCATGAGTATTATATAAACCTTGCTATCTTACATTTTTTCTAAATATTATTTTTACTTTAAACACGAGCTCTGAGCTAAATTCACTGTATTTTCTTTCTGCTGATAATGTAAGTCCTATAAATAATACTGATTAGATACTCTGATATCATAAACTGTTGCAAAAATGCTCATTGAAATCTGAAAACTATATTTAAACAAAGCTATAGAATACCTTCAGTATTCAGTCCGTACAAGTTTATTATTACTGTATAGATTTGTTTGTAGTTCAGATTTAATTAATCCTGATGATAGAAGGTTTTGATTAAAACTCTTTTCTTTTTGTTCATGTTACAACATTCTCCCTTTCAAAGAATTTGAATGATACATATATTTACGAACTTCAGAATTCTGTAGGAGAAAGGGATGAACACCCAAAATAAAGTATTCCTTGCACCAGACTTCCCTTCTCATGTCAGGGGCCTGGGATCCCTAAAAGTTAGTCTTACCAGCAAAGACTGAGGTGAAGAAGGACTTTAGAATCTTGGTCTTCTCCTTGGCCTTTCAATAGCACCCAGGATGATATTCTCCATAACTTTTCCAGGTACTGAGGTTAGATTAAGAGGTCTGCCATTTCCTCAGTCTTCCCTCATAGCCTTCTTGTAAACATGCAGAAAGGAAATGAGAAAGGCAAAAGCCCAGCTAGAACGCAATCTGGCCGCTGTTGTTAAAGACAACAAAAAATGTTTTTACAAATGTACTAATGATAAGAAGAGAGCCAAGGAGAATCTCCATCCTTTATTGGATGCAAGGGGGAACATTGCCACCGAGGATGAGGAAAAGGCTGAGGTACTTAGTGCTTTGTCTCAGTCTTTAATAGTCAGACAAGTTATCCTCAGGGTACGTGGCCCCCTGAGCTGGAAGACAGGGACGGTGAGCAGGATGAACCCCCCATAATACAAGAGGAAGCAGTCAACAACCTGCTACGCCAGCTGGATGCTCACAAGTCTATGGGGCTGGATGGGAAGTCAAAGAGCAGTATTTCTAAAGTATGCTTCCAACAAATTTAATGTTCTTATTTTGCTTTCTGGTTTACTCTTCTCAGTCCATCATCTATCAGCAGTCATAGAATCATAGAATAGAATCATAGAATCATTAAGGTTGGAAGAGACCTCCAAGATCATCAAGTCCAACCATCAACCCAACAACACCATGCCCACTAAACCATGTCCCTAAGCGCCTCATCTACCCGTCTTTTAAA
>NW_008825617.1:413096-413322 GCF_000699105.1 Pygoscelis adeliae
CCAGAGAGTTGTGGTGAATGGAGTTGAATCCAGTTGGTGGCCAGTCACGAGCAGTGTTCCCCAGGGCTCAGTTTTAGGGCCGGTCTTGTTCAAGATCTTTATCAATGATCTGGACGAAGGGATCGAGTGCACCCTCAGTATGTTTGCAGACGACACCAAGCTGGGCGGGAGTGTTGACCTGCTCGAGGGTAGGAAGGCTCTGCAGAGGGACCTGGACAGGCTGGAT
>NW_008825617.1:413520-417751 GCF_000699105.1 Pygoscelis adeliae
CAACAAAGCTGGTGAAGGGTCTAGAGCACAAGTCCTATGAGGAGCAGCTGAGGGAACTGGGGTTGTTTATCCTGGAGAAAAGGAGGCTGAGGGGAGACCTCATCGCTCTCTACAACTACCTGAAAGGAGGCTGTAGTGAGGTGGGTGTTGGTCTCTTCTCCCAAGTAACTAGCGATAGGATGAGAGGAAATGGCCTCAAGTTTCCACCAGGGAAGGTGGAAACCACCAGGGGAGGTTTAGATTGGACATGAGGGAAAATTTCTTTACTGAAAGAGTGGTTAAATGTTGGAACAGGCTGCCCAGGGAAGTGGTTGAGTCACCATCCCTGGAGGTATTTAAAAGACATGTAGATGAGGCGCTTAGGGATATGGTTTAGTGGGCATGGTGGTGTTGGGTTGACAGTTGGACTCGATGATCTTAGGTGTCTTTTCCAACCTTAATGATTCTATCGTTCTATGATTCGATGATTCTAAACTGGAATAATGTTAGCTAGCTCCCAGCCAGTGGAGAACTTTCCAGACTCGCAAGACCTTTTTAACCCATGTAAAAGATGCCTAAAGAAAAGGCACCCAAAGATTCAAGGTTAACAGCAGACTGAACGGGAGAATAATGTGTTCAGCCTTCCCCCTCTTCCCTGTTTGTTTAGTCGTTATTCTGGTTAGGTACACTATTTTATCAAAATAGCTTTGGCAAGGGTGTGGACAACAACTGATGAGATCAAATGAAGCAGAGGTAGAATAATTGTAGAACATGGGTGAAATTTCCACACAAGGTAGGACTTTAGGTTCTCTGGCTTGTCAAAATGAAAAGGCATATGGATGTGCAGAAGAACACAGCTTGAGGCATTTGGTGACAGGAAGGTATCTTTGATATGGAAATTGCTAAAATCCCCTTGTTTTCTATTACTAAATTCATGTCAAGTTCATTCAAAACAAACATATTCTAAAACTGATCAAAAGCATCAGCATTTACTTCAGTTGGTGTTTTGTGGACAGGATTTATGTCATGCATAGGTTTATCAATACACTGTCATTAAGAAGGAAAGAACCGAAACTAGCCTGCCCGAACTAGTATTTTAGTATTGGAAATTTAGCATGAGAACATGAAACCATGAAAGTATGGAAGGCTAAGAAAATAACCACTGGCTTTCTGTCCTGAAAGCGTCTTTTCCATTTTTCATGTTACGTGATAGTTATTCACATGATAGTCCTAGAAGAATCTTTAGAATGCTGAAATTTTCTTTTTCTAGATTATTTCAGTTTTAGTGTAGGGGATGATTAGAATCTCTCCCAAATCCATATCGTTATATTCATGACCATCCACAAATCACATTTGTCCATTCCTAGTTCTGAGAGAGAGTGAAACGCATACATACAACATGCCTGATTTTGCTGAAAATTTGGAAGCTGTTTCTGGATAAAAGGATACATTTATATTAAACATAGAAAAGACAAAAAAAGGCCTATGATAAAGAATTTTTTTGAACATGTGATGTCATTATTGAGTAAGACCATGATATTAATAGAGTTCATTTTGCATGTTTTATGCAACCTAAATATTACAAGTGTCTTTCAAGACTGCTATTACCTATTGAATAGCTCATGGGGTTTGGTGACCACATCAGTTTTTTTTCTGACATATTCTTCAGAGTATTATAATAATTTCCCACTGTTGATGTTCATGAGATGCCTCTCTGCCCAGTTCTCCAGCCTGTCAAGGTCCAGGCCACCTTAAAATATTAGATTGAACAGTTATGATAGATATGCATTACATTCAGGAGCTGAAAGGGCTGCATATGGGCCTAATTCATACTTTGGCCTGTGATCGTTGCTAATCATTATTTGATTGAAAATGTAAGAACATGCAGAACACAGAATGGGAAGAAATGTATGACTGATCAAGAAAGGTGTGTAAGATATACGTGTAATTGATCATACTGTAGTTCACTCAGATAGGCTAGCAGTCATAAATTGGCCTATTTTTCTGAAGTTTCTGCCTGCACAAACCATTTGCTTGACAAACTTCGGATTTTTTCTTGTTTTCTCTCCATCGATTTCCAATGGAATTGTCACTCTAACTGATTAATCTGTGTAGGTATATGGAGCACAGATGTTCTCTTTCTTTTTTTTAGGTTAAATCTCATACAAACACTCTTGCTCCTTGTCTGAAACAATAGGGAAGCAAGCTGAACATGTATCTGAAAGGAGGGCACAGAATATCAGAGAAAAATGAGTAAGCAAAGGATTAAGAGCTATGAATGTGGAAAGATGCAGGCAAACAGGTTTCACATTGCTGCAACATAGATATTTGGGTATTAGGCTTCACTATTTTCTATTGTTAACTCTTCATATAAGTTAATGAATTTTTGTGGGTTTTGTGGGTTCCGAGTTTGTGTGTCTATTTAAAAGCATCGTATTTTGATCTGTTATTACTGCCTGTTGTTAAGTCTGTTAAAGACAATGATGAACTTTACATTGATGTCAGCTTATTAGAATGAGGTCCAGAGAATGTTTAAAACTGCAGCCAGATCTATCTCATGGACTAATTTTTTTTTTTTTCCAAATTATGATTTTTCTTATAGAATCATAAATTATCTCAAGTTAGAAGGGACCCATAAGGATCATCGAATCCAACCCCCTGCTCCTTGCAGGACTACCTAAAATTTACTGTGACTTCAGTCTGGGATTGGAATTGAGGTGGAATTCAAATGAAGAATTACAGTGCTACTGTGCCTGTTCAGACACAGTTGCTTTGTCTCCTTAGCTGCCTTGTCCCATCAGGTGCAAACTAGAGCACACCTTTGAGGAAAGGATGTTTGGGAGATTCTCTATAAAGATAGCTGTAAGAGCAGCAAACTGGAGATCGCAATTCCATGGTTCAAGGCTGAAGGATAGACAAAAGACAATGAATATTTAATTAATCCCATCAATGCTTAGAATTGTATGCCTTTATGTGATCCACAGAGGTGTCTTCTAGCTGGTTTTTGGTCCACAGAACTGAAAACATTGGTTAAATCCTCATTTTGTTCATAAATAAACTTATTTACAGAGAGGCATTATATGGTAATAGAAAGTTTGTGCTCAGGCTAGACAAACAGTTTATTGTTTGGGATCCAGCCACAGCAAAAGCTTTGAAAGGGGAAGATAAATTTTAATTCTAAATAACTGTCAGACCACTATGTACCAGCATCTATCTAAGAGTAAAGATCCTTATGTCTGGCAAGCCTCGTATTTCTGTTAAGAGGTTCACTTACACTTGGAAAATCCTCTTATATAACAATCTGTCCATGGAGTTTTCCTCCTAACCCACACCCTCTTTATGCCAATAAACAAATGAGTAAATATTCAAAAACATATTAGAGAGTATTCATCATTGTCTGTACATACCCTCACACATAAACACACATATACACAAGTATATATATATACACATATATACATATATGTATATATTGAATTTTCTTTGTGAAGCCATGTTGTTTTGTTTTAGATGATTTATAATTTTTCTACTTCTCTGTGGTTTATCTTTCAATGTTTTTCTAGTACTGAATAAAGTGTCACAACTTTATGAATTCATGAATCAGACCTCTTTTAAAGTGAGTTATAACACATTCAATCCTGCACACTTCTTCTATAATAACACATTTTAATATGAATTTAATTTTTTTTGAAACACAGAATCATAGAATCATTGAATAGTTTGGGTTGGAAGGGACCTCTAAAGGTCATCTAGTCCAACCCCCCTGCCATGGGCAGGGACATCTTCAACTAGAGCAGGTTGCTCAGAGCCCCGTCCAACCTGACCTTGAAGGTTTCCAGGGATGGGGCATCCACCACCTCTCTGGGCAACCTGCATCAGTGTTTCACCACCCTCAGCATAAAATATTTCCTCCTTATATCTAGTCTGAATCTACCCCCCTTTAGTTTAAAGCCATTCCCCCTTGTCCTGTCGCAACAGGCCCTGCTAAAATGTTTGCTGACATCTTTCTTATAAGCCCCCTTTCAGTACTGATAAGCTGCAATAAGGTCTCCCCGAAGCCTTCTCTTCTCCAGGGTGAACAACCCCAACTCTCTCAGCCTTTCTTCAGAGGAGAGGGGCAGAATCACCTCCCTCGACCTGCTGGCCACGCTTCTTTGGATGCAGCCCAGGATACGATTGGCTGTGAGTGCACATTGCTGGCTCATGTCCAGCTTTTCATCCACCAGTACCACCAAGTCCTTCTCGGCAGGCC
>NW_008825617.1:418707-445528 GCF_000699105.1 Pygoscelis adeliae
AGCACTTGCCAGTGAAGACCGAGGCAAAAAAGTCATTGAGTACCTCTGCCTTCTCCGTATCCTGGGTAACCAGGTCTTCCGTTTCATTCTGGAGAGGGATGACATTTTCCCTCATCTTCCTCTTATCCTTGACATACCTGTAGAATCTTTTCTTGTTGCCCTCAATGTCCCTGGCCAGATTTAATTCTATCAGGGCTTTAGCTTTCCTAACCTGATTCCCTGGCTGCTCGGACAATTTCTCTGTATTCCTCCCAGGCTACCTGTCCTTGCTTCCACCCTCTGTAAGGTTTCCTTTTTGTGTTGGAGTTTGTCCAGGAGCTCTTTGTTCATCCATGCAGGCCTCCTGTCATTTTTGCCTGACTTCCTCTTTGTTGGGATGCATCGCTCCTGAGCTTGAAGGAGGTGATCCTTGAATATTACCCAGCTTTCTTGAGCCCCTCTTCCAATACAAAACAGGCATTTTTGTTTTCATATTATACAAGAAAACTGTCCTTTTCTTCCCTGTTTTTTTTTTATTTGCTCCTGCATTTTTCATCTCGACACCTCTATATCTCAGTATCTCATCTTTTTTTAACCTAAATTAAGTCTCTACTAAATATAAGTGCAATATTCTCTACAAAGAACATTAAAAGAAAACACAAGAATGTTTTTAAGATACTTCCAGTTTCTATTTCTGACTTAATAGTTACTTGAACTCCATGTAAACTAGGAGACCTACAGTTTGGTTTACAGATTTTTCAATTCAACTGTATTTGAATAACAAACATTAATTCATGCTACATGTACTGACTATGTTTAATTTGGTTTGCATAGCTTTTGCCTTTGAAAATAACAGTTATGCCCAACTTTTACATGTTAACAGACATAAAATGTGTTTTCCCATATACAAAGTCAGATATATGTTAGGATATCA
Source organism: Pygoscelis adeliae (assembly GCF_000699105.1). Lineage (NCBI taxonomy): Eukaryota > Metazoa > Chordata > Aves > Sphenisciformes > Spheniscidae > Pygoscelis > Pygoscelis adeliae. Next base: position 419,621 of record NW_008825617.1, read on the forward strand.
ATGTAGACATATTTAATAATTCAGATTAAAAAAAAATATTTTCTTATTTTATTTATTACTTAGCAAGATGGCAAGTATATCTACTGCCTCATTAAATACTTCATTTTGTTCATCTGTGCTTCAAATAATCACCTCTAAACCACAAGCCACATAATATTCCTGTTCAGTGTCTTCTCCAGAAGCCTGGCTTTGAGTTTTTACCTTTAGTAAGATAGGCTGGACCCGAAACTCAGTTCTCAATATCATGATAGAAGTTCAGCTGCTCTTTTTCTGCCTAAGTACCAAATCCTTTCAGCTACCTTGCTTGTCTGCTTGAGAGGGTCAGCAAAAAACATTGCCCCATGTCCCAGTGGGAGAGCACTGTTTCAGAACTAGTCAGAAGAAAACTCTTTTCTGTTTATTCTTCTCATATCTGAGACTAATTAAGCCAACATTAACTATAAATATGTATTGCCATTATATATTAGAAACTTTGTGTGAAAATGTGTTCTGCTGTGTCGAGACATAAGAATATTCCTAAAAAAAGGCAAAAATGTGACAGCATTTTTTCACATTATCGCCTTCTCACATGAATAATCTAATTTTTGTTAATGGGACTGCTCACATGGCTAACCCCCCCGCAATGTGAATACAGAAAACCCAATTATGCTCCAAAATCACAAGGGGTAAACAGCAATAGAAACAGCAGAATTAGTTACACGTTTCACAAGGAAAGACAATTCACCAACCAAGACATTATTGTCAAGAGGTTCTAGCCAAGTGTATGAATCAACCAAGTGAGGCTGCCTTCCATAGTTTCCTCTATAACAGACATTTCTCCTGTAGGTGGTTCTGAGTAAGTTTTCAGACAACTACTGCTAGGAAATTAAGTTCTAACTCAATAGGAAAACAAAATAATCTTCAACTTCCCGGGGCTGGGGGTGGGGGGAAGGTGGTGAGAGAGAAGGAAATAGATTCCACAGACAAGATATTTCTGTGACAAATTGCACAAAACTTTTTTTCTTAAATAAATTAGTAAGCCTGACATGACATATATGACAGAGGTTTGGAAGATAACTGGACTAGCAATGAGGAAAACTGCTAAAATATATGGAAATCTATCTCCTTAAAGAGTATGTTATCACAGTAAGTGATTCCTTTGTTCAGGAGGCAGAACAACAAGGACAGGACCACCAGCAGTAGTAGCAATGTCTACCCAAGTTCCTATATCTGTTATGACAAAGGCTGTTTCTTTATACAGAGTCAAGCTGTTTCCATTGATAGTGTAGTACTGGCTAAGGATAGAGTAATGGAGCAGCTTATGTTCATGCTGGTATATTTTCTTTTGCTACTTTATATATATAATTCTGCAGGTGCTGTCAATTTGTAGCTCTAATTTTTTTTCAGATGTAAGAATTTTGTCAAAATATGACCTTGTTAATATATTGACATTACATGTGAGAAGAAGTATCTCTGGTGTTTTAAGAAAGGGGGGGGGAACCAGCCATTTTTCTTCCAATCAAAATCTTCATTGTTACATCTAAAATCAAACACCGGGTTTGTGGGACTCATTTTTTAACATACTGAATTTTAAATGGTGGGAAAAACTGTCTTGTTACCACTTCAATGATACTGATAATTAACTTAGACAAATATTAGTTACCAAATATTACAAACGTTGGCATTTTCTTTGCCAATTTAAAGAAATTTAAAGTCTGAAGTATGTTATAAACCCTACTTACTCAAAATTTTAAGATGTTCATCTTATTGAAAACTAATTAAAATAATGACAGGTGTATTTTCTTTAAAGCAAGGAAGTAAAAGCCTTGCTTTACTTCCACATTTATGGAAAAAATCTCCACATTTATGACCTTATGTATCATGTCATGTTGTGTTTCATCAGTCTGAATACATTCATTTTTAAATATATGATGTGACATACTGTAACGATTCACATTGCTTAGGATTTAAGGGGCCCTGCTGTAATTGTGAAAGACACAAAGTAAGAAAAGATTGTCCAAGCTTTGTTAATGCAGTTTAGAAATATTTATAAATAACACAGTAATTGCATATGTATTTTTGAAGAAAAGGTAGTCTTAGTAAAGTATATGACTAGCGGGGCATGGACTCCCTTAACTTTACAGCTAATGGATTTTCTAGGTTTTTCAGTGACCATTGATATACCAGTTACTCAGTTTCGCAACTGAAATAATACGGTAATTTTGTTTACTTCTTATAAATCTCAGCTACAAGTTAGGATCTATGAAACCAAATTTTGCTATTTATGAATGTCAATTACTTTAGCAAAACTGCCTGGTAAGCAATATATAATCTGTTGTCCTCAGATTGGATATGTACCAATATTATATTTCTACTATTGCTAATATATTTTCAGGTAGTTGAAGGTACAAATATTTGTGAAATAAGTTTACTTGGATGCAGTGCATCTATTAAAATAAACATAATGTGCCTGGATATTATATTAGCTGCTCATTTTATAAAAAAAATAATTGCTGCTCAACAGCTAGTAATAAGTTGAAGTCATATAAAAATTATTAGATGTGCCAGATATTTTGAAACATGCACACACATTTTGAAACAAAAATCATATGATTCATCACATCCTTTCAGGACCTTATTTTCATGCAACTTGAGAAACTAACTTTCTCAAACAACTGTTAACAGTTTGGATTTATTGTTTTCCTCCTACTTTATTTTGTGATCTGCTGAAAAGTGCTTTTATCATATGTGTCAGCAGAAAGAAAATTAATAAGTTTAAAAGCTTTAATGTATCACTATTAATAAAAGTTCTATGCTTACATTAGATTTTCACTGATGTAACACTGGTTGTTTCAATGAAGTGGCTTTTTATTTACTATGCTAGTAAGAGTGAGATAAGGATAAGGCACAGAGTGGTTTGGGACCCGTCAACTTGAAATGTGCCATCTAAATGCACTTATATGCATCATAGTGTTTATTAGCAGAAATCCTTTATTTCACAACTAATTTGACAAATCTATAGCAGTTTAGTTCCCTTGAATGGGGAAGTCAGGAGAGTGCTAAAAAACTCAAATGTATCTAAATTTTATCACATACAAAGAAATAAATAAAAACTTACAGAGAGCTTTAGAGGAAAATAATTTACAACAAAAATAATCTTTATTCATCTGCTGTAAAATCATTTCATGGAAGGCTGGTAAATTCTACTCAACAATTCAAGTCAATGCAATGATGAAATCTTATGCATCAACCCTGTAAAGCCATCACACCTAAGAGTGTATAAGCTATAGGATGTCTTATTCTAGTTTATCCATCATCACAGAACACCTTAATAAATTCCTATTAGTTACATCTAAGCAAGGCAATGGAAGGCAGTGTGGCTGCCCACTATCACTAGGATCATAGTTAGAGGATGAGGGGTTGCACAGGTGTATCTATGATCCAATCTGGGCTTCAATATGCTTATTGCTGGGTGGGGGAAAGGAGGGAGGTGGAATAATAAAAAAAAAAATGCAGTCTAACTTTCCAGAGCTACCAGTTTGAAAATAAAACTTTTCATGTGTAAATCCAGCACAGAAATCTGCCATGGACATGAGAAACAGAAAAAATAAAACATGATTTCTGGACATTTTTCAGAGGAGGAATGCACTTTCAAATTATACAGTCCTTGCTACTAATAATCTTAGGGCACTGAGTCTTCCCAGAAAATACCAGACAAATCCATTATATCACCACCTTCTGGCAGTATTCCTTAGGTTACAAACTGAGGCTCACAAATTCAAGCACTGAATGACAGTGTTATGTGTAATATTTGAAAACATGTTTCAGAATATTACACACACTGAAGCAAAATACACTTCAAGAATTTGAAGATAGATGACTCTGAAGATATTCTGAGGGAGAGTGAGCCTCGGCAGCTTGCAAAAATATAACAGGTATAGTGAGTTAACATGGAAATTGCAGAAAAATCTTGCTTTCTCCACTGCTGCCTTTTAGTGTATGTACTTCAGTGTAGATGAATAATAAAGATGTAATTTAAATAAAATTCTGGCTCTTTTCAATGTCTAAGTGAAACATGTCTCATCCTGTTACAATCAATAAGGAAAAGCCATTAGCACTTCACGGGACAGGTTCTAAATATCCCTAACATTTCAACCTGAGTTTTTCCATAAAACCCACTCAGTGTGTGGGTGTTTGTATTGCAGGGAAAGTTTCCTTTTCGGTTTCTTACAGAATGCAACTAAAATTATCTCAAAAGTTATTGCATGCAGTTAGAACTTATGGCACCAACTTCATACTTCGAATTTCCACTAAAAACTCTGCTGAGAACCCTATAGACACCCTTTCTTGTCATGACATATTTCGTGTATGAATATGGCAGAAGAATATAATTATTTTATTGTGAAGAAAAACAGAGTTGAAAAGTCAACAAAAAAGAAAACACCTCGAATTCGTTTATGATGATTTAGGTTCAAATGAGAGCTTTGTTTACAAACACCATCTAATCAGTGACTATATAGGATATTTGGTACTATTTTTCCTTGCAGCAAATTAAATCCTATAGCTCAGCTGTGTCCTCTTCTCTCTCTCTCACAGAAACACTTTATCTACATTTGAGAATCTCCATGATTTTTGGTATTTCTTTTCCCTTAGAATAATTAAGAGACTTAAAATGCCTTAATTCAACTTACCTGTCATTTACCACATCCACTAGAAAACTGTAAGTATCGTGACTTGTAGCTCAGCTGCTTATATATTTCATAAAATTTTGTAGCGTACAACACTGACCATCCTGTGAAAAAGAAAAAAAACTTCTAAGCTGATTTGCTGCCATTAGTCACTGTAAGAACTACAGTGGCAGACAGAGACTGAACATTTATGGACATTCATTTGCTCGTTGTCTCCTACATTGATATACTTGGGCCCATATTAAGAAATTTGAGAAATTCGTGTTTTTTCTCTAGCCATGCTGTAGCAATCACCTAAACCTTACACCTGAACTTCAGCTTAAATACAGGGCCAAATCAAGATGTGAAGCAAAGTCTAGAAACATTACAGTTCCTAGAAATTATGATACCAGCTGTGGGATTTAGGCTAAGACAAAAACATATGAGTCTTTCTCTAAGTGGATTTCTATACATAGGTGTCTACTCATCATGCACGTGATTAATGTCCCAAAATGCACAATAGAGAGGTAAGACTTCATTCAAATTTCCAATCATAGATGCCTAATGGCACTTGAGATGCTGCAATGTATCTGCAGTATCTTAAAACTGTTGAGAAAGATGCAGGTGTCCCATATATCCTGTGTCATAACTTCTAGGTGCAGATGCATAGCTTAGAAATCCTAGTGCTGTAATTAAAGAATTTCGTTTCAGTGTTAGACAGTAGTGAACATTTAAACCACAAGTTTGAATTTGTTTTCTGAGGTTCACTTAAATCCTGTGCTAGGAATCTAAGGCCTTCTTCAGATCTGTCCCCAGGATCCAAATCTAGGTTTGATATGCCGGACCTCTGGATGGATTTGAGCTATTTACTCCAGCCTGTACTTCTGAAAGATTCAAGGCATAGAGTTTCCTATTCTTAAGAAATTAATTTTTTTGCTAAGGAATGCTGAAGAGCTGCTTAAAGTTATAGGCCAGGTTAGAGACCAGCAAAAGGGACGAAAGCATAAATAATCAAACCCAGCTTGTCCCATTCCAGTACAAAGAGGAACTGACTGTTGTCCAACAGAGCATAGAGAACAGTAGTGATAGAAGTTGCTATGTGAGGTGTTAGCAATGGCTAGAAACTAAAGAGCACTCCAAAATTATGGACCAAACTAACCAGGTATATGACTGGATGCTGTAAGGAAATAAAAGGGTGTTGCACATGGCTAGAAACTTTACAGTTTCCTTTCCTCAGAGAACTCGAATCCTACTCAAGCTCTCCTTCAGGATTCAGCTGTGAGATTTCCTCCAAACACTAGTGATATTCAGATGTAAGTATTACTCTCTGATATGTGTTTACTGTGCTTGAGCTATTATTGGACCATTTCACCTAAGGACATTCACGAGATATTGAAAACAGCATCAGAGACATTTTAACTTCTTGGAGCTTTATAGGTGGGCCTAGTAGAGGAGCTTATATTTTCACTTTGCTATTATTCATCATACTACCATGAATGATATTATCGCCATTTATTCACACCGTCCTGGACCTTTACTTCCTCTCTCAAATAAATACAGGGTATCTTATGGCCAATATTGTTGAATGATTAGAGACCTATCTGGAATATAAAGAAATTATGCCTATTTGTTACCGGAAAAAGTTGATCTATCAACACCATCATACTGGTTTCCATTATCCTTAACTGAATCCAGATTGTGCTTAGTTTTCTATTATATCTAGCTTTTTAGAGGACTAATTATATTTCATGCTATATAGCACATTTTTTTACATGTATCTATAATTTCTCCTTCAAAAATTTTGAACTTTTGCCAAATATTTTATAATAAGTCTGGTATCTTACCTTTAATTGTATGTCACTATTTGATTGGTTGAAACATATAAAAGAGTATTAAACTTTTGGTCTTTGCTTTTCTTTTTTTTTTTCTTTTATTATTATAGAAATATTATAAACTGTTTTAAGTTTGCACTTCAGGTAAAACAGTAAAAACACATCACATTTTCTCTACAATATTCAGAAGTAAGGCATTCATGATTGGATGTTTTGATAAAAAGACAACAAAGCATTAATATTTTATCTTTTCTCTATTTTATAATATATTTCTTTCACTTTTTGAATAGGCAATTAAAATGATCTCTTTTTTGAGTTTTTCAAAAGTATAAAGGCATTCTATCCCTGTTATTTTTAAAGATTATCTTTTTTCTTCAATCTGAAAATCAAACTATCACTCAGAAATGTGAAGTACCTTCCTTGGATACATTTTGATCTAATGCTCATGTGCAAAACATATAAAAAAAACTGCTTGCAAAATTATTTTTAATTAGATTACAGCTGATTTTCCAGAACCTGTATGATATACTCGTGTTAAGTGTCTATGTACTTGGTCAAGGAATTTACCTATACACAGATTACTTCTGCCTTTTTATGTAAGATCAGAATCTCAAGCATTAATATCTTTATTAACGTCAAAGTGAAATCCCCTTAATATACTAATTCTGAAGACTCTGATCATTCATTATCACACTTTTAATGTTAATAAAGAACAGCGGAATCATCACAATTTAAAATGTTAATTAGAAAACAATAATAACTTAAGTGTAACTTGCTGTCTCATTTAAATTGCAGCAAAGTAATTGTTGGTGTTTTACACTAGATATTACTTTTCTGAGAGATGGCATGAAAGAGGGAAAAGGAGGAAAGTGGAGGCAAAGGGACAGAAACAAAATCAGTGTTTAGTCGTTCAGGGAACAGCGGTAAGGCAGTCACCTCAGGTTTGACTGAAGGTGACAGTTATAAAGACTGGAGCACAGGAGATGTACTTCTTCTTATGCCACCAAATAGATATTCTGATTTTAATGGTAATTTGTTTTCAAGAAGCATTTTTCCAGCCAAAGACAATGTCTCTTGCCTCAGGTGGACTCCTTACTCCTGCTCCAGATAGCAACATATCCCCTTAGTCCTTAACCCACTGAAACTTCCATCGTCTCTGCTGTTTCAACAAATTCTTTCATGTGAACCTGTTTCCTCATTTAAACCAGATCTGTTATCCTTTACTCGCTGTCATGCTTTTAGCTACAGTTAAGTCTTTCAACTCTAGTCTAGTTTTCATTTTGCTTCCCTTTCTTCTACACCCACACAGTCTGGTCTTCCTCACACTGATGAATCTTCGGTGCTCATTCAGACTGTCTTATTTCTTTTTTTCTCTGCCTTCTATACCAGATAATATTTTCTATTTTTCCCTTTGTGAGCTCAGATTATTTCTAAATTAGAAATAGGCAGGAAGCGAGCCCAAGAAGCATACTTCAAAAACTGAATTGTGCACTATCAATTCATTAGCTTACTCCCTGATTCTGTTTTGGACCACTCCATTTAGCTCTTGATAGGACAATTTCTGGATATTGTTCTGGTATAATTTACTCCTGAGGCTACTCCCAAAAAAGCAGTATAGATGAAACTGCACCATATTCAGTTTCCTCCATTTTACACTGTCTTCCAACACTATCCCTGAGGACTCCTAACCTTCAAAAAAATTCTACATTTTCTTATACCGTGCCCCAGGATATTCAACTCACACCTTTAGTTTTATGCAATAAAAACACTACCCTGCTCCAAAACTGCTACTAAGACTAAAAAAAGTTAATAACAAAAAAGTAATACAACCTTCCAAAGATGTCTCACATAACTCATAAGAAAACTAATGTATAGCCTTCCTTGTTTATCCTTTTCTTTTTAATATTTAAAAAGTAATATACTGACGATTGAAAAGAGAAGTTACTAGCCCTGCTGTTGAATGGGTAAGAGCATTGCATACATTCCCATGCTAACCTGGCAGTCAGAATCATGAGTCGTTATGCAGCCCAAATCTGAGTAGACAACCTGAATTGTCTTACTGTGGGGACTGTTGTAAATATCTACTGGGAAACACTGTTTTATCTGTGACCTTAGCAGATTTGAAAGAGTAATAGTGGAGTGCAAGACTAAGTATACAATTCACTGTACCACTTCCAAGTTCCCCCTTTTCCCACCTTAATTGCAAGCAATTAAGTATAATTACTAATCTCATAATTGAGGGGTTTTTTTAGGTGCTTACTTTCTTCTCATCATACCCCCAGCATGCACATATTTTCAGACTTTCCTGCATTAATTTGGCAGTCATTTATGTAAGAGAAGATGCTGGCCAAGACTCAAGCTATTATATTCCACCTTTGTTCATCTAGCTGTTGAATTTTATAACGGTACCCTAGACTATTTTGGTATTTATAAATCCTAATGAAGTCCCATGTTATGCACTGAAGTTCAGAACTTTAAAAGCTTGAAAAGTTTTACAGCCAGTTTTGAATACAGTTATCTTCTGGATGTCTGGATGAAGTATTACAAGAAGGTATGATTGAAAATATCTTTCTGTTCTACAGCAGATTTTTATTATTGATTGATATCACTTAGAAAATAGACATTTTGGATTCATTCAGCATGTGCACTCAGTATATCACAGATAATTTTGTGTTTTAGAATCATGTGAACTAAAACTACTAGAAAAAAAATATCATTTCTCAAGTTAGGATAAGCAGCTGCAGCCACACCCATAGTGACACAGTGTGCAAAAATGAGTAGAAAAAGGCATAGTTAGAGTGTGCTATACTCTAGGTAACCCTGTCTGGTGTCTGACTCTAGGAACGACAGGGGGCTCGTGTGAGGTAGAATAGCTTCCAGCTGCTCTTACATGCACTGGGGATCAGTTCTGCCCTAAGAATCAGGGACCCACAACTGATTTCACGACAGCCCCTCCCACTGCTTTATTGAAAGGAAGTTTGGGACAATAGGAAAGATGAGCTTTTTGCTCTAAGTCAGTCCATGACAATTTAACCTCCAGCTCTTTCCTACAAGCTGCTAATTTTTTCATGTTGTTATACATATATAGCTGTTATATATGTGTTTATATTTGTTTATCTTTAGATAGGACCTTAATTAAACACCTTGACTACCTGACGCTGTGAAGGAAAATATATTTCTGATCTGTCCTCTCTGTGCCCTATCTCCTGAAGGCTGGAACAATGGTTAACCTGTCTTCTATTATTAAATTCTAGTGATTGCTTCTCTAGTTCCCACATGTGTTCCAGCATGATAAATAAAAGGTGGAAATTAAATGTTTCCTGACCTGTAATGTGCTCTGCATGGTTTATTTGGGTTTCTAGGCACAGTTTACAAAGGTGGTGAGTGTTGTAGAGGTAACCTACTTAGCCTCTGAGCAGCAGGGCAGAAGAAACAGTTTTACATTATTCAAGCAGCAATTCCTCGTACTGATCAAAGAGTAGCTTTAGTAGGCTCTGAAGGGGTTCACCCTTTAATTGTTGCCCACCAGAAGCATTATGGTTGTGTCCCAGGTCTCAGAGCTTTATAGTGCAGTGCAGCAGATCTGAATGATGGCTCATTAAAACTAGTATGTTACCCCTGTGGGAGGCTTCAAAAATAAATGATAGTCCAGTCAAGTAACTGAGAATATTTACCAGGAGAACAAAATTCTTCCCTAATCTCAGTGGCAATACTCTTAAATCCTGAAGAGTATTATCACTCCTTTACTGATGTCGTTACACTGGAGAAACAAGAGGATGCAAATTATAGGCCTAACTTGCAAGTATCAATCCCACAGAGCTACAGAACATCAGAAATTACCCCTTACTCCTCAGAGACGGATACATATGATATACTAGGGAGCAAAAGACCCTTATCCTCCAGCAATTCAATCAATCTTTTTCTTTGATAACTAGGCTGTTAATCAAGTAGTATTTATCATATTCACCCTCTTTGCATGAATTCAAGAAATGACAATAGAGGACTTCTAGCAGTAGATCATACTATTGGCAATGTATCTATTACCCAGCATGTTAGCAATTTATAAAATACTGTCAAATAGTTTATTCAAAAGGCAATTGTACTTTGCAATTTGAAAGACAACCTGTTTAATTGTGGGGTTTTTTTCATGTCAATATATACTTCCTTTTTCCTTCTCAGTCCATGTATTTCAGGTGGTGTTGGTAATGTCACACTTTTTTTTCTATTCCAAATTATTTTCTGCCAAGCAATGAAAGTTCAATCTGCCTATCAGAATTTCTACATAACAAACATAAATTAAGATTTACATCTATTTACAGGTAATTTTCTTTTTGAAAAAAATTTTAGATCTGCTGGATACCTTAAGCATTGACACTGTGTTTTATTTACTCCTTATCTGACATAGCCATCTTTACATCAGAGACTGATTCTTTATCCTGTATTTGAATGCCTGTTAATACCAGATCTGAGGTAGAATTTGATCTGGACACATCTGTTTTACAAAAAGGTAACAAAGTTAATAGACTATATACATTAACTAGTGGCAAATATGACTGATATGTCATTTTGATGACACATCGGTCATCAAAACAGAAATGCTGTAAAAATGCATGTTTTCTTACTGATCCAGCTGATTTAATGAAAACACAATTAAAATCCTATTGGGATAGAGCAGTTATTGTCTTTCATTATATGCATGGTTGATAAAGCAACATGTGATGCTGAATATTTTCCTGGAAGTAGGACCAATATAAAAAAAAGGTAGTTATATACTGTGAAAAATTTTATTGATGTCAATAAGATAAGATGCATTCTGGTGTGAAAGCAAATCAGTAAATCTGAAAAGACAGAGAAATATTTCTCTATGTCAGTCAAAGTACAAAGACATGAACAAAACATTTTGAAAATTTTAATACTTACTTTTAAATATAACTCTGAAAGTTATACATCCATGTCAGTATTTTATTGATACCTCAGATGGCAGAATTGACTATTCAATATTTTGTCATGTCAGAAAAAGATGTTTCTAAATAAATCTGCTTGTATATAACCAACAGTAAATTCTGTTTTTCTTCTCTCTTTGTGACTAGGAAACTTATTCTCAGCATCACTGTTTCATTCATCCAGAAGCCCATCAAAACCAACAGTTTATATAAACTGGTTTCTTATGAAGATGCAGTAAAAAAGGTACATGTAAATTTGTCATATAAGAAACCAATAAGACATGCTCTTGTGTTTATGATGCAAATATACCTGGGAAATTTATTTGGGTCTTATTTTAATGTAAATGAGCTCTAGTCTGGTCCTATTGACAGAATGAGTATTTGAGGCTGAAGAGTACCAAATGAGCTCCTAGACAGTATCTGTTAGTTTAATTTCACCTGAAAGGAACACCACAGTTCATGTACCCTGAGACCATTTCACAATGCAAACTAAAGCATGATGCAAACAAAATATGAACAATTAGAAGTTTGCTTCAAAAGTTCACTCCTGATCTAAGATAAACAGTAATTCAGACAAATCCTACAGCTTCAATAGCACTATAATATGCTGTTAGAGTTGTGTAGGAGCAGTTTTACTTACTTTCCTAGGTATCACACTGGGTTTAGTTAATAAGATTTTCTTCCAGCAAACTGCTAAGGGCAGAAAACAAGGTACATTGTACATATAGTATACTTTAGCAATGAACAGTTTTGCATCAGTAATATAAACATTTTCTTTTGATCATTCTATTCTACTTTTTTTTTAAGGAACTCCATAGTAGCTGCAATTAGAATAAAACTGGCCCTATTGTTTTTTGTTTTGATCACTTATGCAGGTGACTTTGGGACAATTGCATCTATTATTGAAAAAAAAACAAAACCCTTGTCACAAAAAAGGTGGCATTTCTACCACAGAAAAGACAAAATTATGGAAATTCTGAGAAAATGCAAATCAATCTAAACTGAATATAGTACAGAACAGCAAGGATTGTTTTTATCATTCTCTAAGGAAAGTAAAATGAAATTGACATCCAGCTGGTTAAGAGCCCATAACTAACTGTCCCTCTGCTCACCTGACAGACATTTCACTCAGAGACAGAAACCAGCTGCAGAATATTAATATACTGACGTAGCTGACCACAGATTGTGACATTGGTATGGGGGAGGGGAAAGCATTATTTACTGCTTCTTTTTTGTTGTTGTTATGTTCTTTTCTGTTTATGGATCCAAATTGTGGATGGCATAGTAGTTGGTTTCTAGCTTTCTGTTCTGTGTGGAGGCAAAATTAGAAACGTAATACAGAATAAGCTCATAACCACCATTAATAGCATACAGTAATGTCAAGAGGTCAGCCTAGAAGTAGGCATTTATTGCTTTAAACTTCCATCATGTTTATTCATAAAGAAATTTCTATAAAAATGATATTCCAGTCTGAATGCATACAAATTTTTCTTCTAGGGATAGTGAAAACTATTGCCAACCTATCTGAACCCTAATAAGGCCAATTAAGAGCATGAAGAGCCAACATATTTACAAGTATGTCCAAAGTAATCTCTTTTAATTAAATATATAATAACAAAGTCTTAACTTGAATGTGACCAGGATGGTCTAAAAAATAGCTGAGAAAATTGGTTTTTTGTTTGTTTTTTTTTCCCAAGCAAACAGTAGTAACACTTTGACATTCCCTAGAGACTCATAATATAATTCAGGACAGCTAACCATAGTCCACAGATTTCAACTATGCCCAGATGACCAACAGCACTAGGGCTACGATGTGACTGTACTTCAAAATGCAAACCAAAAATATTTTATTGTGGCTATATCTGAACAAATCTGTGGTCCTGCTTGCCAGAATTGTATCTCAACATTGGATCTAAACATGGTATATATGAAATTAATCTAAGTTTACGTTTCTATAAATTAAGATATCTAACTAGGAAATTAATCTAAAGAAAGAGGACAAATGACAAATATTTTGAGTAATAATTTATTTCCGAGCATGCAGTTACTAAGAAATATAGAATATTGCCTTGCTAAGACTGTATACATGGAAATTACCAAGTGACATTTAATATATGAAAATAAGGGAAAATGCCATAGTGTGAGAAAGCTTGTATTAGTACATGCGCACACTGTACACTAAAGCACATTTTAATGTTTACTATATACGCTGTAAAAATAATTAAACAGAAAACCATTAATTACTCTTTATGTGTATATTAAGTTAATGTAGGCAGAATGTTGAAATACATGGAAAATAATGAAAATAAAGATGATGGAAGAGGAAAGTATTATTTAAACAGAAAGGAATAGATTGCAAACTTGTTAGATGGAAGACTGGGAAGTATTGCAAGCTATTACATCACAGTATAGTTGTTTTTTGGGGTGGTGGTAATAAGTAATCATATTGTAACAGCTGAGCATTGCAAGTTAAGAGCCAGTTCCTATCTAAATTTGCAGTTCCATCTACTGAGTGACATAGGTCTCATTTTTTAAATTCCTTGGGCCTTACTTTTCTTACCGGCACAGCAGAGATCATACTTTTTTTTCGTACAAGCTGTTCATAAGCTTAAACATTTCCTACTCACTGAAAATTTAAAAAAAAAAAAAATCATCCAACTGAAGGCATTTTAAAATTAAAACGTATTACATTTACTTTATCAAGTTGTAAAGTAACCATCAAGCAAGTAGAGAGAAACCTTAACAAAAAGAAAAAATCAATTGTTACACAGATTTTTTTTTTTCACTTAGAAGCATAGTGGGAGAGAAAATTAAGTACAACTATTAGATACTGGCAAATTCTCTTCTGTCGTTTACCTGTAGCTAAAGAGGGTCCTGTAACAATCATAAACTATAAGTGCAATAGTCAGGATGCATTAAACTAACTTGAATGCAAATATAATACTGAAATAGTGCAACTTGCAATAGTATACAAATATTTTGTAACACTGTGATGGCATAGCTAGACACAAAGGATTTTACATAAATGTTTAAGCAATGTGACAATTGAAGGGGTAAAGAAAGACTGGAGTCGTTGCACCAGAAAGCATACAAGTGATAGAAGAACAAACAAAAGAAGTAGGACATCAAACAGGCAGGGCATCCTCCTGAATACACAAGAGGCATAACTGGCAACAACAAAAATAAGTTGCATCAGCAGCCGATGAGATACCCCATCTTTGGGAGTGGGACATTAAAAACTTGTTAGGCATAAGTGAAGAAAATCAGCAAAGAAAGAAGACAAGCTAATTTCGGTTCAGCCTTTTTTCGCCCAAAGTGTTCTTAAGTCTGATCACTCTGATCCTGCTGACATAAAGCCACCAAGGACCACCGCCATCAGTGATAACTGTATGATATCATCTCCCTTATATATACTATTATATACTCACAACAAATATATATATACAACAATATATATATTATATATGTATTATATATACTATTATATACTCACACCTAATTTAAGCTATAGGTATTAAACCTGAACAACATTATATATGTGGTGATAAGGAACAATAATGTGTAAAAACTAACCATTAGCACAAAGTGTGTTGTTAATAAATGAATTTAGTGAAGTGTTTATTTGATTGTTTTAGTTTTTAGTTTAAAACTGCCCTGATTTGTCAGCCTTCTAAATACTCCCACCACAGCAATCTTTAATTCCCTAACCAATATATAAACATATATGTACAAATATACATACACCTATTCAAGTGCAATGTCTTTTTATTTCACTTTATTAAGCATTTCACATTGATAAAAATGAATTAAATTTCTGAGATTATCTTTAGTAGACTGTTGAGGGAACAGATGAAGAAACTCAAAAGAAGCTGATCGTCAATAAAAAAGCCTTTACATTAGAAGCCATCTTAATCTGTTAGATGGCAAGATAACAATCGTAAACTATTAGAAAATATTGTAAACTATTAAAAAATAGTTTACACTTCATTGAAAACTTTAAGTTTTATTTGTTAATGGACAAAGCATTAGTTCTTAGCTTTACTGATATCCAAAAAAGGCATGTTTAAAACTTTAAACTGTTTGGCTCAATAACTTCTCATGACCAAGTTTCATGAAGTAATCAGATATTGTATGCAAAGGAAAAGCACTTCCTCTTACCCTTTTTTAATTTTCTAACTTTTTCAAGATATAAAATGCCTCCTTGTTCTTGTGCCCATCCACAAAACAGAAATAAATTAATTACTCTTTCTCTGGACCAGTTAATACTTTAGATACTCAACTTTTGTTTTGTTTTGTTGATACAGTTCTAAAGAAAAGAACCTAATATCTTCAAAGGTTTTTTAGATAACAGCTAATTCTTCTCAGTACAACAAATGTGCAGTCTTCTTTTGGCTTTGCAGTAATCAGCATTGTACCAAAGTCTGGTTTTCACAAGTGGCTGTGGCTGTCTCTGCTGTTAAATAGGGTGTTGTTACTCTAGCTGCATAATCCTGTTGGTTCCTTTGTGTTAACATTAATGGTCAGCACAGTAAGTCAAATCAGGTTGGTTATCTGACTGGGAACTAATCTTGCAGGGGGAAAAGAAATGGTTTTCAGCAGATCAGCAAGTTCATCTGATTTACTGAGTAATTGCTACAGCCAGCGTCATAGAAGCAATGGTAAAGTTGATGAATGGGCAAAGGGAAGAGGTAGAAGGGGTGTGCTTTTCAACAGAAGTGCACAGATAAGCTTAAGACAACTGTGAAACCATACTTTTGTTATTCCTTCAATGTACCTATTTGTGTAAAGACAATCTAATATTTTTATATTTGTCATCACTTAATTCTTTTTGTATCGTAATAACATGTTCATGCCTTGGGTACATCTCCACATCAGGCAGAGGAATTCATCAGTTCTAGAATGACAAACTGCATGCTTTTTTGTATTTAATTTGCAGTATTACCTGATGGTAAGATAGTTCAAATATAGGGAAAGTGTGAATGGAGTATAGGGAGAGGATTTGCCAATATATACATAAATAAATGATTCATATACATCAATACTCAATTTTACTTGCAAACATCTTCTGCAATTCTCTGCTTCTGGAACTGACAGGTCTACTGACCATGGTGGTAGGTTCCCACTTTTAACAGCAATTCACTCCCTTTTTCTCCTGAATAGGGACTGGATTTCTAGAAGGTCAACTGCACAGGGTGGGAGACATCCAGATATCCTAGAAAATGATTCACCACGAGTGTTTCTGTACGTTTTAACTTCTGGATACGCCAATTGCACCTGCTTTGTGTTTGGGTCTTATTTAAATGTCCCTTAGGGTTTTTTTTTTTTTAATTTTGATTAGCAGATGTCATATAAACACCCTGTTGTCTCTGTACTTGTTTTGGTATTTGGGCTGAAAGTGGCTAACTACTTATAAGGAGTTGGTACAATATTGACTCTTGCACCACTCAACCCCTTAAATATTTTACTGTATTCTTTTTCATATAGGAATTAAGATATTCCTTTCAAGAGGAATTCCCAAGAGCTTGTCTTATTCTCTTCTGTATTGTAAAACCAGAAATACAACTATGGTTTAGATTTTTCCTGTATAATTTAGCTTGCAAATATATTTATTTAAAGACTATTTGATTTCTTCTTAGTAGCTATAGCATGTGAAGAGCAAAAGACAAAACATAATCCTTTGCTTACGCTTTTGTTCTTTATACAAAACCAAAGACAGAGTAAATGGAATATTATTTACCAGCATTAGTGCTTAAGAATTGCTTTGACTTAGAAGAAAGTTGACTTTATCTTTGAAGTCAAGAAAATAAAAAAGAGCAATTTTTCTTTCCTCTTGTTTTTATTTTTCTTAAACTGATGTTTAAGAAAGTGATTTTATACGTAAATCACAACATTGGCAGTCTTTTATGAAACCAGATTCTAATTTTCTGGTGCCAGAGGGGCACCACTCTCTCCAGGAGAAAAACAAACAAACAAAAGAACAGTTCTGTATCTAAAATTTAGATATGTTCTGTCTTTGAGAATTTCCTCAGTAAATTATAACATTGGATTAGTTCCTGAAAATTAATGCTTATATTAGTAATGCAAGAATGCCAGCATCCAAAGGTACTTAGAGATCTGGTTGAAAATGTTGCAAAACCACCCTCCGCCATCTTTGGAAGGTTGACACAGTCTGGGAAGGTTCCTGGTGACTCAAAAAAAAGCAAACATCACACTCATCTTCAAGTTGGGCAAGAAAGAAGGATTCAGGGAGCTGCAGACTGGTTTGCCTAACCTAATTCAGTTGAAGATTATAGAGCAATACCTCCTGGAAGCGACATTAAGGCACATGAAGGACAAAAGGAAGACTGAGAATAGCCATTTACTGAGGCCAGATCATCCCTAACCAAATTGATTTCCTTCTATAATGAGAAGACCAGCTTGGTGGGCAAGGGAAGAGAAGTGGCTACTCTAATGTTACCAACATTTTTGACATGGTGTCCCGTAGTATGTCTTCTTGTAGCAGTATTGGTCTGGATATGTGGAATGACAAACTGGGTGAAAAATTGACTAAATTGCCAAGCTGAAAGAGCAGTTGTCAGCAGTTCAAAACCCAGCTGTTAGCCAGATATTATACATCAGCCTGAGTTATTCCTTAGGGTTGATATAAAGGTCAATACTTTTCAACATCCTCATTAATGGTCTGCATGATGACAGAGAATGCACTTGCAGTATGTCTCTGGACAGGAGAACAGCTGATAAGCTGAAGGACTGGCTGCCATTGAAAAGCCTTTCAACAGACTAGAGGAATGGGTGAAAAAAAATACCTTCCGTTTCAATAGCCCTGTACACTGGATGAAATAACACCATGCAACAGTACAGGCTCGAAGCTGACTGACTAGAAAGTAGGTTTACAAAAAAGAGACAAGTTTTTTGTTTGAGACAACAAGTTGAACGCAAGTCAGCAGTGTTCTCCTGCAACAATGGAAGCTAAGCGCCTGCTGGGTTGCATTAGCAAGATACTGGGAAAGTATTAGGGAGAAAAGTCATATATTCTTGCTCTGTTTCTACCATCCCTTAGGTATCTGTTTATAGCCATTTTAGGAGACAAAATTCTGACCTGGTGCAGTGTGGCTACCCTCATGTTCTAAAAATGAGCAACAGTAATGATGAATGGGTAAATTCCCTACCTGAATTAGAGAAAATACAACTACCTGTAGAATAGTTTTTCAACAGCTAATTGCAAGGAATGCAATATGATGACTGTCTGGGACAGTCTTTGAATGTGTCTTGAATAATAAGAGGAAGAATAAACCTCTAAGTGCTTTTCCTCTTGGGGAGGTAAGGGCTACTCGTCTCATTAGGCAGAAGAGGTTCTTGGTAGATAAACTAAAGTAACTTGTTTGTCAGCCAGGAGTAAAGTTAAATCACTAAAAGAATTACTTGGAAAAGAGGCACATTGTCAGATGGGAATTTCAGTGCTCTCTGGACTTCCTAGTTAATAAGAAGTTCATGTGCTGGAGCAGAAGGAGTTCAGGAGGCAATCCCTGGCCTGTCAAGGTCAGTGCACAGCAGAACCTGAAGCCAGCAACATAAGAGAATGTGATAGTATTGGCATCACATTTAGATTTTTTTTTTTCCTAAGCCTTTTCTCACCCATAGAGAGACATAGTAGGTGCAGTTTTGACCCAAATCCAGAGCAAGGATTAAACTCACAACTGTAGATCTGTAGCAAGATGCCATAAGTACTGTGCATCCACAACCCCTGCAAGTACTGTTTTTATAATGCTTTACAACTTGCTTTATTCAGATGTAATAGACATTTAATTTGCCACCATTTGAGATATTGCAGAACAAATGTATGGCATTAATCAAGCAGAAATTAACTGATTGATTTTAATTATACTGAAATAAGATGCCACTGCTTCAAGGTTTAATCCAGGAGTGAATTTTTATTATAAATTTCTGAAAAAAAGGTTTTAATAGAACTGCAAACAGCCTTAGCTGATATCTCAACTACAATGCATCGTCTTTTTTTATGACCATGCATTTATGGTTCTATTGTACAGAAAAAAAAAGGAAAAAAAACCCCTGAAATTACTCATGCTTGATGAATTGCACAGTGATAAAAAGTAAGCTGTGCTAAGTAGAGTCTTGAGCAGACATACCCAATCTTCCCAACAATGCCCTTTGACCGGCTTTATGTTTGACTGTTTACATTCCACAAAGCCTTCTCTCATTTACCAATTTTGCATTTCAGATGCAGACTTCCTCACTGAACAGAAACCCTGTATATAACAGTGATTATACCCTCAGGTACCCTTGTCACGCTATGCTTGCTGCACAATCTAAAGTACAATTACAGCAAGGAGAATGGAAGACACTAATGGCTTTATGACTGCAAAAATACACGTATGCTTGCAAAATCTTCCCTCCCTGCCCATCCCCTTGAAAAAGAGTGCAATTTGGCTGAACATTATCTGCTTTATTTTCAGATTATGTTTCCAACATCTGAACATATTTTATTCTTAAAAGTTTTATATTTAAACAAACTAACTACTGTTAAGAAAATTCATTAAAAACAAACAAAAAAACCCAGATACTCTATATATTTTTTACACCTGATACATGTACAGATTTTTCTTTTGAAATAAATTTTATCTAGACTTTTTGCACATTGGAGACACCATAGTTTTTATCTCTTTAAAGGGGAAATAGTGTTTGTGTACAACAAAAAATACCATTTCTGATATTGGGACTACATCACATATTTTATATACACAAATGTAGTGGTGAATTGGATCCTCTAATTTTTATTTTAACAACTCTTTAAAATGGTCTTTTGTACCAAATATGACTTATATTTAAATAATAGGATCCTGAGTTTCCATAAGTCTTTATGCTTGTGGAATAGGGTGTAGTTCTTCTATTGTATGTTTAATGTCATATTATATAAGCAGATAAAGTGACTGTCCCTCCTAACCTTGGAGACTGAAACTGTATGGGTCAAATTAAGTAATAAATGCAGTCGGTGCTGATTGGACACCACTGAATTGGTTAGCAGCTGAAATGGCTTTGGGAAAGAAAACACTAAGTATCATTTTCATGCTTATTTTGTAAGTGGTAAGAAAATTATTACAATAACGAGTGAATCTTACTAGTTCTTATTACAAGATCAAGGTTGCCTTAGCTCTCCAATAGATTTTCAGCACAAATCATTCTGACTTTTGCCAAATGTTTCATAGCAACAATTAATTTACCATTTTTGTTTAAGAAAATAGATTATTTGAGAGACAAAAGACAAGCATACGGTACCTGTTTGCTTGTGAACAGTTGAATACAATCGATGTTCTGACTTTTAAATGTTTTCCTCCCTGTACATGTAGTAAAATGTGTGAGTAAGGTAAAGAAATACTGCAGTATAAGTTTCTATTTGGTCCTTTCCTTACAGAAACTTGATGCACTTATTCTCGGTCCAGAGCACATTTTCTTATATAGAACTGGCTAAACATGTCTGACTTAACCAACACAATTTACATGCATAGAACAAACATTAACAACACTCTGTCTCTGTGGATTCCTACTATAAGACTATAGGAAGCCTGAACAGCTTAAAGAAAAAAAAAAGTAGAATTTTAGCATATAAAAGTGTTTCACTGAGCTAGCTGCCTGGTCTGTGCCTACAAAATTAAGTCTGCATTCTGCTGCTGGAAGTTATCAATATTTAACTGACACTGACAAGACAAAAGCATATTGTATGAACCAAGAATTATTACTGTGAATACATAAGTCTTTACCTACAGTGTCTTTTATATTAATAATTGATTTTCAGTATGCAATTATAAAGAGTTTGGGTCTCATTAACAAATTAAGACATAATTATCAAATGTTCTTTGATAGGACAACTGGCCTAGCAGATAACATTGAAACAATGGAAATTAATTATGTATTGGTTTTAAAAATGCTTTGGTAGTGTCTAAGATGACATTCTTAAAATCAAAGCAGAGAAATATAACTAGATTAAATCCTCAGAGATAGATACACAACTGATTGAAAATCACACTGAATAAATAGATGTCAATTTTTTGATTGGTTAGTATGTAAGGTTTCTGATCTGGACCCAGTTTTGTTTAATACTTTTATTGAGTTATCTGGCAGAATACAGAGCGTATTCTAAAAATTGTTGATGTCAACAAATCTGATTAAATCAAATTAGAGGGTTTGCAAACACATTAGATGATTGGATTCTAAAGTTGACAAAATAAAGATGTTTTGAAATCAGCAAGAAAAACAATGCTTAACAGTAGTACAGTGTTACAGTTCAGTTATGTAAAATTCAGAACACAAAATGCAGAATAAAGAGTTAAGCAACATTACTGCTCAAAAGATGGAGGCCTACAGTGGTCTATAAATTAACCATTGGTGGTGGGGGAGAATTAATTCTCTTTATGAAAAAGGAAAATATCATTTAGGAAGCCATATGCTTTAAATGCAGATTATAATTTTTCTGTCCTAAATTTCAGTCTCATCTGGACTCATTTTGAAAGAAAGTTAGTCAAAATGAGAGACAACAGGCAAGAATGGCAAGAAAATTTGAAAACATAGCTAAAGAGGAAAGGTCAAAGACATTGGTTTTGTTTTATTTAGCAGACTAAAAGACTACCATGAAAAGGGTGATAACCAGGTGTCCTCATTCTGTTAGTAAAAGAAAAAGTTTATGTAAAATACTAAGAAAAATTTTCTTTGTAATAAAGGCACTGAACTGTATGAACACATTAACAAAGAGATTATAGAATAGACTTTTAAAGAACTGAATAAATATTTATCTCTGGTTATATCTATAGTCAAGTTATGTTTCACCCTTCTTCGGTAAAGGAGGACTGAGTGACCTTTTACAATAGGTCTCCATCCAGTCTCCTATTTATATGATTTTATGCTGAACATTAATAAATAGGGGGGAAAATGTTTCAAATGTCCTGAGCTGTAAAATATGCTAAATTTATTAGGAAATATGTCATAATTATCTTATGTTAACATGTAAATGTATAAATCATTTCTGAACATTATTTTTATGGTTTAGCTAGATATCAAGAAGAAAAACGTACAGTTGTTATTTTACTTCTGTTGCAAATCTTCATGGACCAATACTCTAATATCATCAATGTGATGATATCCTAATGTATATTCCCAAAAAATCACTTTTTTTAGTGCTCATGGTGGGGAGGGTAAATATTTCTTTATTTCATGGGAAGTTTTAAATTTTGTTTACTCATACACATGCTTATTGCCGTTTTATCAGCAGAGTTGTTGATATTTTTGTTACACCGTATCAAAGCACAGATATTCATGTGCCAGATTTTGCATTTCTTAACCAGACTAATTGAAACAACATGTTTCAGATATGAGAGAATACAGGGAAATCTCACTATATGCTTGCCCTGATTTTATGTTCTTCTGGAAACAACTACTACTGACCAATCATAAGAACAGTATATTGAGCCTGATGAACCGTTGCTCTGACCCAGCATGGCCAGATGCTAGATTTTCAAAGGACTTTTGTCCTTGGTTCCTCTAATTCATACCCCAAAAACAGGCTCTAAAGAAAGTCAGGGCATCACTGCATATTCACATAGTGCCTGACAGAAACCACTTTGTTCCATGATTTTTCTGAGCAGGCACAGTGAAAGACATTTTAGGCAGGACCATTTTAGTCATTTCAGGTAGCATTTTTGCCAGATTAGCTCTTTAAATGGAACAGGATAATCTTGGAGAAAAAAAACGTTCAGTTTATCAGTTACTGTGATCGAAGTGATAGCCTGGTCACTTATGACCTCTGTGATACTGTGTTGGATTATTTATTTTTTATCGTTTTGTTTTTGTAATTATTTATACTCCAATTGTAAATAAAATTACAAATTAATAAACATAATGTGCCACAAAATTTCCTTATACAGAACAAGGACATTATTTAAAAAAATGTACAAAACCATAAACACTGAAAAATCATCTTCTAGGACAGCTATATCCTAATAAATAAATAAATAAATAAAAATCTCTGACTTTTATTTTATAGTGAAAATAATTCAGTCAAATTACATTTTGTCTATTCTTTAAAAATGAAGAATACTGAGAGTATGAAAGAGGTTTTACCTTTGATAAAAAAATATTTTTATAATTGATGGAAATTGAAAAGACAAATCACAGTTAATGCTGAGTTACAAAAATTCCTGAAGAGTGAGAAAAGAATTTGTATGAATGCTGACACAAGAGAGCTGCACTGAGAATAGTGCAGTATAACTGATACTCAGCTAAAAAATAAAATCACGTTTCTTTTAAAAGCAAGCTTAAAATTATGTATAAGCACACACACAACTATTCTATAACTACAGATGACACTTATTCCTCTTAAATCATATATTCTGTATAATAATGCTGATACAAAAATAAACTATTTAATTTTTTTCAAATATTTATACACAATTACACAGTTATTTTGTTTACAAAAAAAAAAAGATGATAGCAGAGACAACTGAATTCTTTAAATGTAAAATTAATTTTTACCAAACTCATGTAGCCAATTCAATTTATAACTGGCTTTGTGAATATTTTATGCATGTTTTATTGATCATAGTGTTTAAAAATGTATGATTCATTTACATCAACTATTAAACTCTAGGAGATAAAGCAACGGGAAATATATAAAAAGATGAGCAGAATTTAGATTCACATCCAACTGGCTTCCATGGATTGCTTATATTTTCTGAATGTTTGCCAAAACACATAGGTGCATTCCTATGCTAGATAGAAAACCCATCTCGCTGTTTGTCAAACATGTTAAATACATTTCAGTAAACAAGTAACATAAAAACATATAGCTGCATTTTCATTTTTTTCTGGGTTCAGAACAATAGTATTTTGGATCTGCAAACAATTTTTCCCCTGACTGATGTCACTATTGTTTAGCCCTCTGAGGTTAGCATTTATTGATTTTGCTTTTACTTTGATTGGATCTTACCTACTTCAGTGCTTCAGTAAATTGAAACCTTCTGCAGTTCATGGAAGAAATCTGAGAGCAAAGCTGTGAGAAAATTTATACTCACCTCAATTTGTTTCAGACTGTATTGGTAAAAACATTGTCATCATGTTGCAGAAGCGACCTCAGCTAGCAGGAGATAAAAATCAAACCTCATATTCTCAACAAGCCTTTAACAGAAGCAGATTTAATTATTCCCAAAGTACCAATCACAGCACTATTTTCCTATATTATGTAAATTTGACAATCGCTCTCTGTTTCTCTCTCAGTCTATAAAGATGTACATCTCCTTGTCATATATAAATCTCTAGGAGGAGATCAGTCTAATAAATTTGTGCTTGAGCACCCTAGAAGTGGCATAACCTACCTTTAAATTATTATTCTGGGATAGAATTATGTAACTAAAACAATAAAAAAAAAAATCACTTTTGGAAAATGGCATTTGAGAGGAAAGAAGAATATGATTTTTAAATTTAGCAACAGATTTTGAAATAAAATGTTTTAATATTTTAATTATGAATATTCATTGATAATAATTTCATTACTATTTTGCTATTACAAGCTGTAGGCTAATGGTTATATAGTCCCAAGTAGGATGGACTGGGTAATAAAATTATTCCTAGTAACATTGCTAGGATGATGACAACACAACTGTTGCAAGATTTGATTTTTATCTATTAATTTTCAATGGAGAAAGTGCTGTATTATCCTACCAACTTTAAAGATCAGCATCCAAATTAATTAACTGATTAAACTGGTTCCATATGATGTGAAATTTGTTTCATGTCTAGAATGTTTAATATGTTAGATATTTTAATATTTATATATGTTTATGTAAGTACCACACATGCATTAAAATAGATATAATGTAGTGTAATGTAATGCAATACAGTATACTATACTATACTATACTATACTATACTATACTAAATAAATCCTCGTGCCAAGAACCCTGGGCCTATACAGGGAAGCATGGAGAAGTTGAGAGTTGTGAAACTAATGTTAATTCAAAAGGTGCTTCTCTTCAGAGTTTTTTTTTACTCTTTCCACACACACCTCCACAAGAGAGTAGAAGAGGGTTATAAACAAGTGGTTAAATTGGGTTCTGCTACAGGCAACCTGACCAGGAACACCAAGCGGATGAGGCCCTCGATAGACAGATAGGAGCAGCCTCACGCTCACAAGCTCTGGTCCTCATGGGGGACTTCAACCACCCCGACATCTGTTGGAGGGACAACATGGCAGGGCGTAAGCAATCCAGGAGGTTCCCGGAATGCATTGAAGATAACTTCCTTCTCCAAGTGGTAGACAAGCCAACAAGGAGAGATGCTATGCTGGACCTTGTTCGCACCAGCAAGGAGGGGCTGGTGGAGAATGTGAAGCTCAAGGGCAGCCTGGGCTGCAGTGACCATGAAATGACATAGTTCAAGATCCTTAGGGCACCAAGGAGGGCACACAGCAAGCTCACTACCCTGGAC
>NW_008825617.1:447939-452807 GCF_000699105.1 Pygoscelis adeliae
TTTTACACTGAGGGTGGTGAAACAGTGGCACAGGTTTCCCAGAGAGGTGGTGGATGCCCCATTCCTGGAAACATTCCAGGTCAGGTTGGACGGGGCTCTGAGCAACCTGATCTAGTTGAAGATGTCCTTGCTCATTGCAGGGGGGTTGGACTAGATGACTTTTAGAGGTCCCTTCCAACCCAAACTATTCTATGGTTCTATGATTCTATGATTCTATAAGTTTGAGCTTTTTCTTCCTCAAAGTAATGCTTATCCTTGCAAGTGTGCAGCTACCATGAGATGATCCTTTCACCTCCTTTCTTTTTCGTTTCTCATGCACAAAACCTCTGCCACTGCAAAAGGAAAGAGTTACTATTTATCCCTACTTATGTTTCCTATGTCATATGTTAACAAAAAAACCTGTGGGTATCTGTGATAGGTTAGCTTTAGCAAACTACCAAACACCCACTTAGCTGCTCACTCACTCCCACTCTTCAGTATGATGGGGGAGAAAATGGGATGAGAATGCTCATGGGTCAAGATAAAGACAGGGAAATCATTTACCAGTTACCATCACGGGCAACACACACTGATCTTGTGGAAAATTAATTTTATTTATTTCCAATTACAATAAAATTTAATTACTAATTTGTGTAGTGAGAAACAGAGGCAAACATTAAAACAACACCTTTCCTCCCTGCCTTTCCTAAGCTTAGCTTCACTCCTTCACTCCAGATTCCTCTACCCTCCATCCCCTGCAAGCAGCGCAGGGGGAATGGGTGATGTAGGGTTATGGTCAGTAATTAAGGGTTTCTCTCTGCTGGTCCTTCCTTCTCCCTTCCTTCTCTCTACTTCCCTGTGCCCTGGCATGGGCTCCCCAAGGAGTGCAGTTCCTTCAGGAATATCCATCTACTCTGATGTGGATCCTTCATAGGCTGCAGTGAATACCTGCTCCAACACCATAAAGCATTGGATGTTTATTTTAGTCCTGGACTCATTGCTGATTGAAAAATTCCTTATTTCCTAATTGCTACATTTCTGTCACAATCTAAATATGCAAAAGACAAGATAGCTCAGTGAGGGATAGTTCAGTTAAAACAAGTGTCTAGGTTTCTCAGCAGTGCAAAGTTCCAGCACTACCTTTAGTTTCATCTTATAAAGAACTTCATAAAAGCACATCATAGAATCATAGCATCATAGAATCATTAAGGTTGGAAAAGACCTCTAAGATCATCGAGTCCAACCATCAACGCAACACCACCATGCCCACTAAACTATGGCCCTAAGTGCCTCATCTACATGTCTTTTAAATACTTCCAGGGATGGTGACTCAACCACTTCCCTGGGCAGTCTGTTCCAACATTTAACCACTCTTCAGTGAAGAAATTTTTTTACATCAGTAATTTTTCTGCATCAGTATATTTTTTTTACAACAGTACATTTTTTTACATCAGTAAAGTTAATTAAAAAGAATTTGAGACACTAAGTATTCCAGAAAATTTTTAAGATAAAAAAAATTAGTTTAGCATGTCACACCTGAAAGTTGTAGCTCTTGCTACAGATGGAGGATACTGTAAGTTCATTCACAGGAAATCGTTCACATGAATTCAAGTGAATTCACATACCTATGAAATAAAATCTAATATAACCCAGCCAAGAAAGATTAACTTTAACTCTTTAAAAGTATGGGAATTTTTTGTTGCTTTGTTTTTTTATTTGCCATAAATCAGATATCAACTGGGTAAATTCATACATAAAACCCTGCGTTTATCTGTGTTCCATAAGCCGTTGGGGTTTTTTTGTTTAGTTTTTTTTTTTTTTTTTTGCAGAAATAAGAATAAATCAGCTGTCCATCTTTTATGCAACCCTTTTTCATAAAAACATATATGTAAGGACAGAGAATGCTTTTGGAATAAGAAAAGCATGTACTATACACTTTAGTACTTTCTCTACCCAGCCTTCACAAACAGAAAGGCAAACTTTTTCTCATTCTCCATATGATATTCTTTACAGATGAATTATCAACCCAAAACAAATTTTCTTAGTCTTGAGGTTCCAGCTCTGTGTTGAGTTACACTACTGGTTAAATTCATAATAGCAGGAAATCTAATCTGACCACCAAAATACCACAAATAATTAAAATACAAGTGTTTCACATCTGAACACAAATACCTTACTTGGCTTTAAAAAGTTACTTCTTTTTTCTTAAAATCTTTTAATATAGTGCAAAGTTTTGGTTTGTTTGTTATTGTTTTTAATTTGACCTTAAATGTCTCATGGTGGTATGTCAAATGAAGTAATTCTGAACATGTGAAATTGGATCATGTCTCAAATGCATCAACTTGATTGATTAAACCTGACAAGATGTATCAAAATGTGACACATATGCTTCAAAATCAGAAATTATGTGGGCTTCTGAAAGCAATAGCGTTTCTTAATCATTTCTGAAAAAATACATTTTCCCTTGGAAATAAAAACAAACACATAGTCAACAATGCAAAGCATTTCACTGGATCTTGAACATGGTAATTAAACAGGCAAGAGAGAAATAGATATTTTTGCTCCCTTTAAAGAAATGCACTGGCAAGTAAACTAGATGCATTTACTACCTTATTTCAGTGTAAGATAAGATTTTTAAATAATATTTTCTTATCTTATGAACAAAGAAAATGAATTTGGTGCAGAAATAGTTCTGAGATGGAAAACACATTTTATGTCCCCTTTGAATACTGCCCCAGTAATAAATCTTACAACACTGCATCACAGCACCTAGTAACATGCTAACAGGCTTCTCATGGCCCAGATTCTGTCCAGTGAACTCATGTTAATGTATTCACAAAATTCACAAAAACATTTCTACTGAAGATGAGGAAATGAATTTGTGTTTAGCAAAGGAGAAAATGTATTACATTCAAACTTAATCTAAGCAAAATGGGAAGGATTTGCTTATATGGTAGGCTTTTATAAAAATTACCATAAGCTAGATTTTATCATCTTCATTTCAGCTGAGTAACACCATGATTTATGATTTAGCCATAAAAATCCAAGAGCTAAGTTAGGAAATAAGGTAATAATGAATTTAAATAAATCAGAATCTGGCTTCAAAATCCTCACATAGTTCATTCTCCTTTAGGATTTATTTCCCCCCACATACCTTTTTCTTTTACCTGAGTGGCTCTCTGTAGTTCAGAATCACAATTCGCAGTAAAATTAAAAGTAAGTAACAATATAAAAACATTAAACACTGTTTCCCTGAACACAACAGAAATAAACCAGTCAATAAATTCTTTGCTCAGACTTCACTTATCCCAGACAATCTTTCAGCAAAGATTTTTCTCATGGTCATTTTAACAGCCACTATCCACCTGTATGTGTGGCCTGGAAGATATGTCTGTCTTCTTCCATGGTGTGTCTGTGTCCTTTAACTCATAAACATAAAGCATGATCAGAAAGAAATATTTTAATTTTGCGTAGTTGTTTATTTATATGTTTTGGTTGAAGGCCTTTGATCTTCTGCAGCTTATTATCACACATGCATTTAGAAGCTCCTTCATGCCGTGTTAAAGGAAGGTGGTGGTTAAACCTCCAGCTTCAGTGACACATAACCAGACCAGCAACACAGTTTATTCTGGGGTAAAACACTAAGGACTAACTGGATTTATGCTGTTCTTATTATTTATTTCTGTCAAGTCCATTATTTCCATGGAGGTCTGAAATGACCTCAATATAAATTCAATTCACATTAAAGTTTTTAATGGAAATGTATACAGAATAAAGATTAATATTGTTTGTTATGTAAATATTTCTGTTTATATATTCAGAGATTTAGGACCTCAAAACAGTGTCCTAAAGTCCTGTAATATTTTCATGTCTTACCTTTCCCTGATACAGAAATTATCAGATATGTAGATGATTTTAAAATGAGTTGTCTGCTGACAGAAATTACAATGCAAAGAGGCATTGGTTAGATTTGGCAGGAGTGTTATCTTCATAAAGATATGGGTAAAGAGTAAAAGGAGAGAGTGAAAAAATATTATTGAAGCTGAGGAAAACAGAGCTTTTCTGTCAAGTTGGGTTTTTTTTTTTTCTGCTAGCATCTTTCCTTTAAGTACCTGCCCTAGAGCATTTTATTCTTACTGCATTTCATTATTTCACTTGCTTATATTTCACAGTACAAATTTAATTCAACCAAAACTGATAGCTAAACAGTTACTTTAAAACTTTTTTTCCCAAGGTTGTTAGCAATTTTTGTGAGTATTTGAGACATATCACCACGAATGAGGTCTGACCTTAGTGCTAGGATGTCTCCTATTTCTTCCACTGTACAGCTAAACAAACAGACAACTGAGGAAGTGATCAAGATTTGAAGACAGAAAAAACTTGTACTGGGTGCAGGTTCCCAGGCGCTGGCACTGGGGGGGCTGCAGGGGTGGCCTCTGTGAGGAGAGGCCGGGGCTGTCCTGTGCCGTACGCAGCCGGTTCCAGCTGGTTCCAGATGACTCCAACCGACTCACCACAAGGAATGGCTGAGCCCCTCAGCCAAGGTGCTGGCATCTTGGGGAAAGGGTATTTGAAAAATGGCAAAATGCTGCACAGCAGTGTGAGGAATGAGGGGAAAAAAAGTGTGAGAAACAGCCCTGCTGTTTCTCTGAGGGGTCAGGAATGAAGGGGTGAAGTTGAGACTGGGAAAGGGGGGGAGGAAAGGTGCTGTTTTAATGTTTGACTTTTAATTACGCATTAATGAATGAGTAATTAAAACTTTATTTTAATTTGCAATAAATTAATTTTCCCCAAGTTGAGTCTGTTTTGCTCATGACTGTAATTGGTAAGTGATATCCCTGTCTTTATCTCAACCCAGGAGCTTTTTCATTCCTGTTCTTCCTATCATT
>NW_008825617.1:453094-463466 GCF_000699105.1 Pygoscelis adeliae
AAGTTTGGCTGTTAGCCAAGAGTAACCCACTTCAACAGAACAAGCCAGTAAGCATTTTCAAGAGCATGCCTATACCTACCTATTAATTAATTCTGTTACGTACAAGGTCATGGCTCACCCTAACAGTTTTATAGTCAATAGATAAAAAAAACCAACCAAGAAACACTTCCTGCAGTAGATGTCTACAATGTCAACAACCAATATTAGATAAAATGCAAATCATGTCCCTGCCTTCCACATTATAAGGGTACACTAGAATAATATACAATATCCGGTTAAAGATGTTTCAAGGTCTGCTAAGTCAGAAACTTTGGATTTAACATATTTACAAATTTGGAGGCCGAGAGCTTAAAGGAAATGTTTTATCTTCTCTGTTATTTTCTCATTTCCTTAAGCTTTCTATGTGAAGCCTGTCTCTTCTAGCAGGTGAATGTTTATCTTCTTTTCAATCCTCATGTAGGTAGACACGCTAAAAATGTGAAATTTTACCCTATAGCAGGAGTTCAAAACATGCTATTGGAGGAACTAAGGGTTAAAAATAAGTGATACTGTAAGACAAGAATTCTTGTACAGAAATAAACTGATACCTCAGAGGTAGAAAAGCAGCCAAACTGATGAGTGAATTAATGTAGTCAGAGGGTTAGAGAAAATCAGATGGGCTACAACTGATATAGGTGGGAAAATAATAAGGCAAGATTATTATAATAAATGGAAAAAGGATTAAATTAATGAAGGTTTTAAATAGCTGAGCTGCTTTAAAACAACCTGTCAGTAAGAGACAAAAAAGTCGACAACAGTTTTGGCAATTAGAAAGTAATGAAGATCTTGTAAAGGCATTTATTGAAAAAGAGCCAGAAAAGGAGAACTCGGTTAATTGAAATGCATGAAAATAAGCTAGTCAGCTGAAGGCTTGATTCAGTAAGAGACTTAACAGGTACCTGCTTCTAAACAAGTGAATGCTTTTGTGGATGGCAATACCATAGCAATACTCATATGATAAAACTAAGCAGTCATCTAATTACTCTGCTGAATCAGGGCTTATGTAAGGTGAAAACAAGATTTCCTGGCTTACAAAGTATCTATATTATCTTCTGGAAATATATTTACTGATTTTCCCTCTCCTCTAGTTCAAACCGAGCCATTGGACACCACATGTGCAGAATCCATGGATCCAGTACAGAAGGCCACAACATGGATGACTGGCTCTATAGCCTTGGATTTAGGTCACTCTGTGAATGGTAAGTTCAGAGGCTTTGTTTCTTGCACTGTTTAAGTATCTTATATTATTGATTGATTAAAAAAATCAAGGATGGGACTGATGCTTCCATCTTCCTTACCAGATGCCTGTATGTCTGATTGCAGCTCTCCTGAGCCTCATTCTGGCATCTCATAGTCTTGTTCTGGGTTTGCAGTGTCTGCACAGTGGCCCGCAATTGAGGTCAGGGATGGAATGTGTATTCTTTTATAATAGTCAAGAGGCAAGTATTTAGTGAACATTTTTAAGATGATGAAATTGTTATTTCAAATCAAATTAGAATGAGGGAAGTCTCATGCATTTTATTTATTTCTTAGGTGAGTATCCTAAGCACTGAAATATTATATAATAAATAAGGCTAACACTACATCCCAGAACTCAAGAGAATTAGTCAAGCTTATATCATACCTGATAAATCAATCTTCTTAGGGTGCTTAAACATCCAAAAGCCTGTTTTCTGCTTTGCAAATGTCCTTAGGCAAAGATAGGTGCTCATTTGCCAGTTATGAGCATCCATAATCCCAAAGAATACAAACTTTTCAAATACTTTTGCTGTTATGTTACTATTTCAGACCTGGCAACACATCACAATTCTAATTTGTTGTGAAATCTTGGACAATTGAGTTTATCTTTGTAAGATTTTTTTCTCTCTTTCACTCACCCTCATGCTCAAAAGTCATTCTTATGCTATAGATAACAGTTTAAAAACTATTTTGAGGATCCCAGTTGCTGCATTTGGGCATACATTGTAATGCACTTATTAGAATGCAACCGTAACATGACTTTTGGAGATGGATCTGAATGTCATCTTTTACATATCGTTATTAACTGATAATACACCCAAAAGATTTTTTTACTTAAAAGAACCTACTTTGATACTCAAATGGTTGATAAAATAAAACATTTTATGTATAATTAACCTTTTTAGCCATCCTCATACTAATTTCACACTATTTCTGTCAACATATTTTCAACAGACTGTTGTAGGACTACAGGATATATATCACTATGCCAAAATCATATTCCTGGAAAAGAAAGAAACAAGCTTTCAAGAGGATAACACCCTTTAAATATCTTCCATGTCATCCTATTTTGGCAGGACCGGACTGGATAGAGATTTGTTGTCTTTCTTTCCTCTCAAATCTCTTTCTAGCTGTAGTCTTTGTTTCACCTTGAGGGGAAATTGCTTGCTCCTGCTAGAATAATTTTCTTTACACTTGAGGGCCACATATCTTTATAAGGGATTAATCCTCAAACCCCTGTGAGCTAAGTACATGTAAATGTGTTCCTTTATTAGTCATACTTGGCAAATCTGGAAAAAAGCCAATCCTTCTAAGAGTTTTATGAAGCACTAGGTTATAACTTCTACAGCAGCAAGGGAATCATCAGGAAACACCAAGTACTCAAGAGTTCCTGCTTCCCTTGGGTCTCTTCCTCAGACAAGTAACAGCATTAATCCCCTTCTGACTTTGTCCCAAAGAACAGGAGAAGAGGGTTCTCCAGATACTATCTATGAAATTTTACCTAAGGCCAAGAATTGCCCTTAACTTCCATGGCCCTATTTTACATTTTTTGGTTGGCAGCATCTCATACCTGACACAATTTTATTTCCCCTGAACTATACTAAATATGTGTGAGACTTCATGCGCCATCCATCCCTATAGCATACTTCTAAGAAAAATAATTTAAAGGAGAACCCATATAAATGTTATCAATAAGTTTTTGTGTCATTTGTTTATTCTTTTCTGCAATGGTTAGAAGACTGTTGGCATCACTGGGTGGATAAGCAGCAATGAATTGCTTATTAAGCAAAGGGAAATGATTAGGTGTTAACTGAAAAAGGGAAGTGAACATTATTAGGCAATTTTCTTGAAAATAAAGGAAAAGGGAAATGGACATGTGATAATTATGTCTGAAAATTTTACATAATTTTCTTTTTTTTTTGACATATGTATAGTTACCATTGAAACATTTCTGAGATTTGGCTGTCTTTCCTAGTGTAAGACTTAAAGCAAAAGTGTGATAGATGACAGATTATTTATTTATTTAGAGACCAAATGCTGCTTCTCAGCTTCTACAGAGAAAAATCTTCATTTAAGTCCTGTTCAAATACAGATTTATAAGAAAACTGTTGAACCTCCCGATGAAACAAAGACAAGTTTTGGACTCCTTACACCTCTGTGTGCCATAAATACTTATCTTCTTTATTCTTATACAAGGAGATCGAATATATCCAAGTTACCTCTCTAGGAATTGGTTAATTATGGTAAATTATTGATAATTGTTAAATTATTATTGGGAAATATGATCCATCTCTCCTGAAAAGCTTAGGCATAGAAAATGATATTTTCTAACAGGTAAGGATGAATACTTGAGACCCATGCACTGATATAGCACCTTCTGATACCCAACATCTTATGTTTGTATCAAAATGAAAGGAATTCTTCTGCTGTAGTTTTTTAGACCACATTTATAAATGTGCCAGGAAAAGACCTTCAGTGTATGCTAAATCTCTCCCTGATCTTTGAATCAATTCTCAAACCATTTTCATCTGGATTCACTGATCATTACATATCATTACATGTAGCATTTTTTAAAGAATGATAACATGTGAGTTTCATCTAACTGAAAAATCAAAGTTATCTCTAGGGAAAAGGATATGCACAAAGTGCACTTGGCCCACTGAATTGTCTTTAGCAAGGTCTTTGACACAAACACCTTATAGCCAAATTGACTTGATATGGACTGGATAAGTGGATGATAAGGTGAGTAGAAAATTAGCTGGACTGTCAGGCTGAAATGGTAGTGATCAGCAGCACAAAGTCCACCTAGCAGCCAGTTACCTATGGTGTCCCTCAGGGATCTATACTGAGGCCAATATCGTTTATTGTGTTTATTAATGATCTGAATGATGGGATAGAGTGGATAGAGTACACCCTCTGTGAGTTCATGGGAGATATTAAATTGGGAGGAGAGACTGATACACTGGACAGCAGGGCTGCTGTGTGAAGGAACCTCAACAAGCTGGAAAAATGGGCTGAAAAAACCTCATGAAATTCAGCAAAGGTAATTACAAAGTCTGTTCCAGAAAAAGTCCTTGTGATCCTGGTGGACAAGTAAAGCCAGTCACATTTTGGGGTGAAGACATCAGCTGAAATAAAGGGATTCAACCCCCTCTCTTTGACATTGGTGGGACTGCACTAGGAGTATGGCATCCAGTTTTGGGCACCCATATATCAGAAAGACTGGATGTGCTGGAGCAAGTCCAGCAAAGGCCACCAAATGTTCAGGGAGCTGGAGCACATGACATATAAGAAGAAGCTAAGATAGCTGTGCCTGTTCAATGTTGAGAAGACCAAGCCAAAGAGAGACTGCTGTATATAACTTCCTAATTGGAGAGTAGAGAAAAGACAAAGCCAGGTGCTTTCAGAGACGTAAAGTGGAAAGTGTGTGTGTGGGGACAATGATGACATGAGTTGCAATATGGGAAATTCCAACTCAACATAAGGAAATAAAATTTTATCATAAAGATGGTCAAACACTGGAACAGGTTGCCCAAGGAGGTTGTGTAATCTCCATCCTTGGAGATACTCGAAATATCCTAAACATCTTGCACTAAATGAATGATATCTAAGCAGGAAGCTAGACAAGATGACCTCTGGAGGACCCTTCCAAGCTACATGATTCTGTATGTATATGATCCATATGAATAATTCACACAAAAATCTGCCAGTGAAATGGAGCAAATTACTATCAGTGAAGACCAAACACTGCCCCATAATCTGAATGTATATTTTTCATACATACAATCAGTTCCCAGGACATATACATTTAATATAAAAGAAGGGTCAAAGGAGAAGTGAGTCTGCTGGATTACCCTTGCCAGCAAAGACTTGTTTCCCTTTTAAGACTGTATGTACTATCACTGGGTGAGGGGTAGGGGGAACAACAAAAAAACCCCGCCCCAACACTCGTTAATTAATACCAAACAGCAAAATTGGATGAGATACTTTTATACCTAAAGGAATGGTACAAAAGCTTTGTAACATTTTTAACACAATAACACAGTGTGAAATGGCTTTACACTAACAGTGTTGACAATAGAGACAAGTGATATTGGTATGGATAGTATGTATGGACTACTTCTTAGCTTTAACCTTGGAGTTACCTCCATTGTTTTTCTGATGAGTACTGCCTATCCTGAATGAAACATTACATCTGTTGCTCCTCAGTGACTGACTTAGTTCCTATGTGCAATGCTAGCATATAATCCTCTCTCCATTTACAACCTTTTTGCCCTAATCGAAGTATTTTCCAATATCCGGGAAATTCTGCATTCCTGATTTGTCATTAGCCATACACTATGGGAGAAAGTCTACTGCCAAGAACAAAGGATATAAAGTTGAAAACGGGAAAATGGCAAATCTTTTCTGTCTTCCAGAACCATTTGAACAAAAGAGTTCTCTTGTACTTTATTCACTATAGCAGCCAATCTGACACAAAATGACAAGACTGTGTTATAAACATTCTTGCTGCGAAGATGTTTATCTCAATGCCCTACAATCTTTAAGTAAAAACCCAAGATTTTTGAGTCACTGTTCAGTACTACTTGTTTAGAGAATGAGCATCCATAGAACTGTGAATATAACTTGGCTAAACAAGAGCAATAGATTGGCAGCTGACAAGCCAGCTAGGGTAACCTTGCTATAATCAGTGAATCTTTCTGTGTATTCAAAATGGTAAGGGAAAAAATTATTTTCTAACTCTCGAATTATGTTATCATTTCCTCATATACTAATGCAATCTTCTCATCAGAGTTGCAATACTTTTTCCTAATCAGAGCAACTGTTCTTTTCCCTAATATAATGGATTATATCTTAGACTGGTACACTGAAAATTTCATTTAACTAAGCAGTAATGATTCTTCTGTTAGCTAAGCCATGATTTTTCTGCTTCACTTCCATCTTGGCTGAGCTCAATTCTTTAACTATATATGAGTGTGAAATAATAACTGCCAAACTAGATCAGACCAAAGTTTCATGACTGTAACAATATCCAACAACAGATGTGTAAGGAAGAATACAAGAAAAGGAACAAGCACAAAGCAGTTGAGTAGCTTGAGAGGATTTCTCAACCAGAGACTGTGACTTTGTATTTAATAGCCTTTGAAAGATTATTCTTCCAGAAACTTCTTTGATTATGTTTTGAACTTTAGTGAACATTCAGCTTCTTCAGTATCCCATGGGAAATAGTTCCACAGCATGGCAAAGTTAATACAAGGATTAAAATGACTGCCCTTTCTAAAGGTATAGCTCTCATACCCTTCATTGCTGACTCTTAGGTAGGGCTGCATATTCATCAAATGTATTCTAGAGTTGAATCCTACGTCAGAGCTTTAGTTGTTGATCCACTGGTACCAGTGAATTGCAATATACAAATAAGGTGGAGAGAGCAAAAAACAGGACGTTTTGTTACTAAAATGGAAAAATCCAACCCCATAGCAACAATCATAGTTTTGTTACATGTTTTTTTTTAGCTATTAACCAAAATCTACAGGTATTTCCTGTTAACTGCTGAAATACAGCCTAAGGTTTTGAAATTAACATCATTTTGGGTCCAGTTCAACTAATTAGCTGACTGTATCATGTCAGATCATGTGAAAGCCACTGTAAAGCAGAATACAGAAAATTTGATGGTTTGGCCTACCTGGGATTTTGATTTGGTAAAATACAACTTCAGCACTGATGTCCTCTCTGTAGCTCAAGTGTTTATTATTAAATTTCTGTTTAATTATATTGCTGTATCAGACCCAGTATTTCCTTTACACTTTCACATTAAATGTCACTACATGTATTCATCAGAAGCACCTAAGTTACTTTAATAAACTTTTCCATAGATTCTGACTTACTGTCGTCAGAAAAGGTAGCATAGTTACTTTTCTAAGGTAAAGTATTTAGACAATTTAAATGTGAGACAGATAGGATTTTTTTATGGTTCAGTCACTTTTCTGGAAATAAAGGCATATTTAAAGATTGACTAGAAGTGTTTCTAACAATTAAGCTTGTATTGAAATCAAGGAAAATAACTCTGTAATTTTCTTCCTTCTCCCTCTTCTTAATCAAATGGAACAAAAATGAAGGAGAGAGGCATTGCTACTTTAAGATATGTTTATGAATTACTACATCTTGTAAAGTTCTTCCTGCTTCACACTGTTTAATAATCTAATTTTGACATTATTAGAAAAAGTTGAAAGGTTTTGAGCTGATCTAACAATGCAGTGCCTTGGTACCTTTCTGGGTTTGCTTGGTCAAAGTTGATTTAGACTTGGAGCTGTGATTTTCTAGCGGTCAGATGCATAGCTTATTTTAGTTTAGCCCTATGAATATTTTGTATGGTAAGAGGCCTAGCAAGCCTATGCAGTCACTGAGTAACAGGCACCAGCCCTTTATGAATACATATTTGGTTTTGGCTTTGGCTTTGGCTTTGGCTTTGGCTTTGGGTTAGGAGACATGGTTGTATAGCTGTAGTTAACAGATACAACAGTTGTTACTAGACCAGCTGCAGTAATACTAACACTTATAGTCTAAATCAATAAAGAAAGACCACATTAAAAATGCCCTTAAATTTGTTTCAAAAAATAAATATATCAATCTCTTTTCTTTGGTGTTATGTTCACCCTTCCAATCAAAGTCTCTCTGGGACTTCAGGTCAGCAGCACCAGCTTTTCTCAAGTAGGGAGGTGGTAGGGTATCAATCAGCATCCTGACCTCTTCACCAGGAGGAATTCAAAGGTGGTGGTGGTGGTGGTTTTTTTCTCCTTAGTTGTCAAATCTGTTTGGGTCTATTTTTGTTTTCATACTCTGTTTCCTTCTTATGGGCTCCCAACTAAAGTTTGCAAGTTGCAGAACATCCTCGCCTAGCTTGAACTGCCATAAACATTTTTTTTTCTTTTTTATCTTTTTTTTTTTTTCCCCCATACTGACTACTTAAGCGTACTCTTCACGGCAAAGAACTCAGGACACTGATGACTCATTGTAAACCCCCTTTATTCTGCTTGAGGAAGAAAGAAGTTGTGAACCTTAGGACCTAGATAAGAACTGAAAGGGTGAGCATAACACCAAGGAAAAGGGGTACATACCAGAAATTTTATGTACAGCAGTCTTTGTTATTAATAAAGTTTTTCTGTAACAATTATATAATTTAAACTTTAGTAACTGTACCAAAAACAATAATTGTTGTGTTTGGATTAGACAATTAGTGCTTTCATTAGACTAATATTAAATTCTTGTCTTTTATATGTCCTTGCACCCATAGTAAGATGTTTGGTGTAACATTTACTGCATGCGTCTAAAGACAGAATGTTTCTCAGGGATCATGAAGACCAGCTTCTCATCTCTAGCCCTTGGTTGCAAATTGCATTAAAATGTTCATATATACTTTAGGGCAGACTTTGTGAAAAATATACTCAGTTCAGGCAAACTGGTACTATAAGATATTTCTGTGCTATGTTTTGTTGCTTATGTTCACGCTTGATTCCAGTATTTTAAATGTGCTTTGTCCACCCTGTCAATAGGACAGTCTGCACCTTAGTTTCTCTCTCAGGGAACTGAAAGTTTGCCCAGACTTGTGTAATAGTTTGAGCTAAAATGTACACATGGATAATAAAATTCAAACTTTAGCTAAAATGATGGATCAGAAAACCACAAGGGGGGGTGGTTTCATGTAGTGATTCAATTCCTCTCTTCTGAATCTCTAACTAATTCCAGAAGGTATCTAAAATCAGTAGTAAATATTTTAAGATAAAGAAGTCTCTAGGTGCCCAGTTAGAACCACTTTAGTCTGGAGAAATAGATGCATACTTTACAGTCAGACTGCCATTGGATATAAACAGAAGATACCCAGGGAACAGTGGTAAGAACCACAACTTTCTCTTCTCTCACATAAATGGCTTAAAGTTATTCTAACAGAAAAACTATACATTGGGTCCCGCCAGCTAATTCACTGTTCATCCTCTGACAGTAGGCAGGAACTAACACTGTGGGGAAAGTGTATGAAACAGGAAAAGTATAGGATGATCATTTCAATAGTACAATCTCTGAGTTCCTGTCAATTAGTAGTCAAGAAACTTTCTGAGCCTTATGTTGCACCTGAGTGCAAAACTCAACACCATATGAGTTTTCTTTTACTTGATCTCAGTTTAACCTTACACATTTGCTTTCCTGCCTGCATAGGAGACTAGCTTCAAAAGAACAGGTGAAGTTCCTTCATCTAAGATACCCTATACCTTTGTGAATAGGGTTCTATTATGTGAGACACAAATCTAGCTACTCCATTTTGGGGAAAAGTGGGCTAATCCTTTGGTTATTTTGCCAAAGAATAGGTTCTTGTCCAATTTAAAAAAAAACAGCCTATTGTTCTGAATATTGACTGGATGGATGCACCAACTGTGAAACATGAGTGAAGGTCCCATTCAGACACACAGTTCACTGATAATATGTATTTGAATAATGGTATTATGATTCAGCTGAAGTCTTTTTAAAAATCATTATTTTAAGGCAGGTTCCTAATTAAGGTTCTCTGTGTCATCCTCTGAATGCTACTAAAGGTACTTGGCTCTCCTCTAATAGGTATTATTGAAGCAGTCTAAGTCACAAATAGAAGGATAAGTATCTAATTTTAAAAAGACATTTTTTAACATCTGTGTATGTAATTGGTATGAATACCTCTGAAATATGAATACCTCTGAAAGTGTTTACTAAAAATAATATTTATTTTTAAAAAATTATTAGAAACATTATTAGAAAGAGTTGAAAGGCTATGGGCTGATCTAACAGTGCAGTGCCATGGTATATTTCTGGGCTTGCTTGGTCATAGTTGATTTAGGGCCACGAAAATGATCAGGGGGATGGAACACCTCTCCTATGAAGAAAAGCTGAGAGAGGGTTGTTCAGCCTAGAGAAGAGAAGGCTTTGGGAAGACCTTCTTGCAGCCTCTTAGTACTTAAAGGGGGCTTATAAGAAAGATGGCAGCAAACTTTTTAGCAGGGCCTGTTGCAACAGGACAAGGGGGAATGGCTTTAAACTAAAGGGGGGGAGATTTAGACTAGATAGAAGGAAG
>NW_008825617.1:463740-475437 GCF_000699105.1 Pygoscelis adeliae
CAAACTATTCTATGATTCTATGATAAAATGATTAAATGCAGAAAAGATGGCTTCAGAAGCCAATGTCCTGACAATTTCTCTGATTTAGATTCTGACAAATGAGGATCTTAGAAAAATGCTACATAATATATAGTTCTTTTTAAAAGATTAAATCTTTTTTAACTGTTAGTAATTCTATTTTTCCCTTTAGATTTTCAAGAATTTTTTTTTTTTTATATTTTGAATACATCATTTTGCAGTTAAAATGCCTGATTTAAAAAAAAGAGGGAAAAAAAAAGGAATAATGAACAGGTACGACATTTTAGAAAATGAAATAAGTAAAATAAACTACAAAAATTAATGAGGAGAAACATCTGTAAGGTGAAACAGTTGTAAATAGAACAACATGTTATGAAGTTAGTGAGGCTATGCATGTTTCAGAAATTAAATGGTGCTAGGAACATTCCCAGGCATTAGAACTTAATTTTCTATATTGTAAAGTTGTTAGAATGGTCCCTGACATGATTTTGACACAAGCCAACTAGTCCTATCCCAAAGATTTCCTGAACATGTTTCAGAAGTTTGTGTGGGGCAGGAACCATTCAATAATAGGTACCTTTTATACAACCACCCTTGTTTAGAAACCAAAAGTTTAATAGTATGAAATTGTGTCATTCAGTGCCAGATACCTTCAGAGCCAGAAAGCAGTCCTAAGCATGCTGAAAAAAAACCAAAACAAAGCAAAATAAAAAACCCTTCAGGTGTGTCTCTGACATCTAGCTCGCAGACTCTCAGTCTTTGTAAGATCTGACACCAAAACAAATATCCAGGTCCCAGACCTCTTCCGCTCACTAGACACAGCTTCAAGTTCAACAGTGGATCACCTCACCTGCATCCCTCCCCACACATGCACACACAGAATAATGAGCATATTCACATAGAAAAGAAAGTTAGAAATAAATTTTAACAAGAAGATAAGACAAACTGTGTGTAATGATCAGCTGCCAGATTACAAATGACTGGCTCCTTTTATTCCTGTCCCTCCATTTTCCCAAACCTGTTCTTCCCTGATCTGTCTTGGTCTTTCCCCTCCCCTAACCCTTTCCCTAGGCAACCCATGATAAATCCTGTACAATCCCAAGTATTCAATTCCAAA
Organism: Pygoscelis adeliae; assembly: GCF_000699105.1. Lineage (NCBI taxonomy): Eukaryota > Metazoa > Chordata > Aves > Sphenisciformes > Spheniscidae > Pygoscelis > Pygoscelis adeliae. The sequence continues at coordinate 464,876 of NW_008825617.1, forward strand.
ATCGAAAAAAATACATTTTTATTTCTCTTTGGTATGAGATTCCAACATTCTTCTGTGTATTTATAGATTTGAGAATAGATTCACATTATTTCTGAAATTCTGTGGAATGACTTTTCCCTGTGGGAAACTTTGGTACCAATTCTCCTCCTTCGACTAACCAACCATGAGGATTATGATGGTGGCAGAAAAAAATATTGCATGTCTGCTGGAAGACCCTGCACAAGAACTTAAATTATTAGCACAGCTGTGTTTCAGTGATAATAGCATCAAAACTATTTCACTTGCAGAATCAGCACACGCATCAGTGTTCTGTTCTCCCACTTCGGTGGATGAAGTCTCACTTTATAGCATTGCTTAATCTTGAAGGATCCAAGTGAATCCATTGCCTGATTTTTAATTTTTTTTTTTAATGGCCACAAATCTACTCGATGTTGCTTCTTAACAACACTTCACAGCAATTGTATTTTACTTTATGGGAATTGTTTCTCTAGTTACTTCAGTACTTTAGCTTATTTGAATACTTTACACCACTTCATCCTGAAATACGTAGAATCACATAGTGGTATTTGCTAGTCACTAAACACTAATCATCATTTGATATTGATTAGCAGATTTTAACTAGAGAGAGAGAGAGAGAGAGAAAGAATAAAGACACCTCAAGTGTGTGGTATGTGTTGGCTTCACAGAAGTTAATCTCTAGGGAAGTTAGTTCTTTGAAATTTGAACACCAAAGAATATGGTCATCAACAGTATACTTGAAACTAGAAATATGAGACTCCTGCCAGCCTCCTAAAACTAAGGTGCTTGGTTCCCTCCTACCTCACTTCACCCTATAGACAACTATAGACAGCTTTTAGAAACCTTGCTTAGGCTTATTGGCATAGGTGAAATTCTCTACTCATACCACACTTAAGGCACAAGGGCATGCTTGGGCATATGGGATCCTTCCTGCTCTAGAGAATGACTCTCTGTGCATAGAGCCTATTTACTGCGCTCATTTACAGGTCTGCTGGTTTTATGGACAAAATCATGCAAAGTCTTTATGAGGATACTCTCAGTGCATTCCTCAAAATACTGTGAGACATAGCCATTAACTCTTGATGGCATAAGAACATTGATGGACTAAGCCTGGGAAACAGTGTAAAGCTCCATATTGATATTTTTCCCAAGATTTTAAAGTGGTGCGAGTCACGTGATAATTTAAAAAGTCATTTCAGATTGTAATAATTTTTCTTTATACTTTCTTTTATAACTTTGAAGAAGTTATAAAACTTCTTTGATACATAGACATATCATAGATATGTCATAGATATCATAGATACATACTTCGATACATAGACCAGATCTATGTATCTTAATCAAGTGAACAGTTTCTCCTCAATAGCTGATTAATAGCTGTAGTCAGAATGACAAGGTTTATTGTCTGAAGCCAATTTTTTTTCATACTGTTAGCTGGCTAAAATAATACTCTTAAATACTCTGTAATTTTAAAAAGAAAATATGATGTGAAAATGTGTTCTCTGTTAGAGCATCAGCATACTTTTATACATTGTTTTACAGGTGGAGAAAATGAAAGACAACAGACTAAGAGTATAACAGCTTCAAGACAACTGTATAATTTCTATGAATTTAAGAAGAATAAAATTGAACACTGAACATTGTTACTGAACACTAAATACTTAGAAATTCAAATCTCAAATTTTCAAAACACTTTTAAGTTCTGAACTTTTATTGAATTTCTATTTGAATTACTTATTCTGCCTTTTGGTCCTTTGAGAACCCAGCTATGTTTTGCAAAACTTTGTCACCACCCTCAGCTTCAGCTGGATGCAGTCAGAATCATGATGAAGATTTGAAAAATAGAATTCTTCGACAAATACTTCATAAAACCCTTAGAAATAATTTTATAAAATTGGAGGTATGTTTAGTAAGTTATAGCTTGTTAATGCCCTTAATCTATCCTTATTTCTTTGTGCTGGATATTGATGCTGTGGCCTATGATCATTTTATTTGATGTGCTGAGTTTACTATAAGGTGCTAAAAGCCTTGGGAGATAAAAAGTGTGTGGAGGAAAACAGTAAATGATGTGTGATCTTTGTGATCCAACACATAGGTATCGGTTATACGGGACTGTGCTGTATATCAATGCAAAGCATGGATCCATACTGTCAGTTATGAAAGATAAAATATAGGTTTATATTTTTATAAAAAATATATATTTATTTTTATAAAAATAAAACCTAGGAACTATAATTTCTTTTTTATTAACAGCTGTTTCTCCTTTGATTTACTTTATTTCATTTTGTTTTCCTTGTCAGTTTACAACTGGCTCACATTTTGACTTTGTAACATCTAATTTAAGTATTGGAAATCTCCTGAACCCCATTTGTTCATAGCTAGACATTAAGCAGGTACAAGAAAGACAAATATCTGGAATCTTAGAATAGGAGCTGAATAAAAATATGCTGTGTACTGCTGTACAGTGATCCAGGGCAAGGCTCTAACATGATAATCAGACTGAATAAGGCCAGCTTAAAACCAGTAACAGAGTAAACGGTGTATTAGGATAATAGGGTGCTGACAGGATGGATGCCCTGCAGCTGAATCTCTCTTCTCTTCCTGGAAGATTTTGTAATGGAGAATTAAGCATTGTCTACCTCAGGCTTACTCAGTCAGAATGTATTTCTGCAGATGCAGCTGCTGATATGACAAGTAAAGGCGCAGGGATAAGTTTTATAAAGCCTTAGTGCTTGCAGGCATGAGTCCCTGCACATTGAGCAGGCAGGGTTAGTGCTGTATCCTCTAGACAGCAACAAACAGAAAAGACTATGTAGGTATAGAACAATAGTTGATAGAAAAATAAGTCAAGCATTATACTGTAGGGTCTGGTGTTACTATTGAGAAATGAGTCCCTTAGGGGTCTGCAAGGGAAAACATCGATGTGCAAACCTGCTAAGTCTTTAGAAAACATAGTACACTGGAAAAATATACACCAGAACAAGGTAGCTTCTAGATTCATTACTATACAAGAGCTCACTCACTAATAACAGGGCTAAAAATAAACAGAAGACAAGTAAATGGTAAATCAGAAAAAGCAAACAGTAAGGTTGATACTTAGTTACACGTCTTTTAAAGTGTTCTGTGTGCATCTCACACAGATGAGCCAAAAATTGCCCTCTCCAGGCAAAATGTATTTTAAAAGTTTTCATTTAAAAGAATATAGCTTTATAAACACACTTCTATTGCAAAACAAGTAGGATTCAGTGATTCAGCTAATCTTATAAATGAACTTTTTCTATGTGCTTGTTGACAAGCTGGAAATTAATAAGGGTTTAATAAAAAAAAAAAGGAGGATGAAATAAACAATATGAACATTATTTTACACTAATGCATCTTTATTGCTTCCTAGAAGTAGCATCACAATTTTTAAGTAAGCAGTTCCGTGAATGTTGGAACTAATGATGTGTGATTTTATGGATTAGCAGTTATCTGATGATTAGCTTCGTGTGGAAGAAGGTGCAAGCTTCAATCAAGAGACAGTAACTGGTTACTAATATTGGGGTAATTTTAAGAGGCCTCTCTGTTGGTTCTTTGTTGTCTAGTAGTGACTATGCTTACACTGTTGTCTTAACCATAATCAGAGCATACTAAGAGTATCTTTTCCATACTTGGTCACATATTCATGAATTATGCAAAAGTACAATTATCACAGAGAATCTTATATTTATGTAAATTTTGTAAAATCATTGGTAATTTGGAAGTTAAATGCTATCTCATGCTTGCTGTCTTGCTCTCTCTCCTTCCCTCTTTCTCTTTCTCACACACAGAGCATAAACTTAAGCTAGAGGGCTATTTTTTTCATTATTATTATTATTTTTAAATTTAAGATGAATGTTCGTTCATTATGTTCGTGACCTTATCTTGCTTTCTTGCTTTAAGAGTCTTCACAGACTTTATCCATTCCACATAAACCAGCTAATGTAATTTTTAGAACATTTTATAGATCTTCTTTTTTAATAGAAATTCTTTTTAGAAGCTACCAATCAGTCTAAAAGAATCTCTATTATCTTTCTGTATTGTTTTTTCTAAAATGTTGGGAAGGATAGTAACCTGAGTTAATCTATGTCAAAAAGTGTTCTGTGAATTTATGTGCAATAATCTCATCATATTTTCCTGAATTTGGAGGGAGTTTCCTTGGGAATATTACATTTTAACCAATGGAAACACTTGTGCTAAGCTTCATCTGTCCAGCAACACCTAATAAGTGCCGGCTGCTGGGGGCAAGTGTCTGTACCTTCCCCAAACCAGGTATGCATGGGGTGTGTGGGTGTGTAGTTACTGGCAAACTGCAAGCTGGACCAGCAAGGGAGTAGGACGCCCCAGGTCTGGACAAGGGTATCAGGCGGGTGAAGGGTCTGTGCTGGTATTTGGGGGACCTGCAAATGTGGGGTGTCTGTGGGATGAGTGTGTGAGTTCTGCATGTTTGCTAGTGAGCATCAAGCTGGACCAGCCAGCAAGTCATGGACCTGTGGAGCCTTGTTAGTGTCTTCTGCATGGATGCGTGTGTGTGTGTCTGGGATATGTGCTCAGCTTCACTACTGGTTGAACCTGCAAAGGGGAAAGCAGCAGCCGCATCCCTCAGCCTGGACAGAGATCCCAGGTCCCCAGACACTAGGATGGGCTCCTAGGATGGACTTCCAGCTGAGCAGGAAGAATTTTTCCTGCTGCTGTAGGCAGCAGCTGCTCCTAATATCCCTTAACACTCATGTTATGAGGAACATTTAAGAAAGTATTTTTTTGTCATGGCTATGGATATCATCCCCTAAACTGTAAAACTAATTATCTATGAATTTCCTACTAATTATAAAACTACAATACAAATACATTTTTTTCTAAATACAAGGTCTTTTATGCTTGGTAATTTCATTTCTACTTAGGTACACAGTCAATATTAGCCTCTGCTTTTGTCTGTAAAACTTCATGTATGGTTTGTTGTTTCCTAGTTATTCTGCCTAGTAACCTCAGTTATTAAACAGTCCAATTTACTCCAAAAATGCTACAAGAAATCATGGACATGAGAATTAATTGTTGTCTAGAAGCAACTGTTTCAATTTATTTTGGATTTCAGGAGTTCAATAAGAGTTTTCTTGGAGTGTAACTTATTTTTTCTTTTTAATATGAATATCGCTAAAGGAATTATATTCAGAAATGTTGAACTGTTAAGGGACTCTGAATTGACTATAGCTTTGAAGTGGATGTTCTTGGGCCATTCTTCTAGAGTCAGCTCCCCAAAGGAAAGCTAAAAGACTTTTACATTAAAAAGCTAAGTTTTATTACAATAAAAGAATCCTTTTTTTTTTTTTTTAAACAATCTCAAAGGACCAGGAAGGAAAGAATAAAAATGAAAAAGGGGTTATATACTGTTTTCTTAAACATTGTATATGTCCCTTGTTGTTGAATCTTTGCTTCCAGACATTGCTTTTGTTAACCTTCTCACTTTTCTAGTTGCAGCAACTCTGCACAGTCCCCTAAACTCTTTTTTTTCATCTCTGAAGCATAGCTATTTGCTGTTTGCTCTACTTAATAGTTTATCAGTCTTTTCATCATCTAAAGGATTCCACTCTTTGCTGAGACTTCTTTCCATTTACTCTTCACCCAGTAGTCATTTGAACTTCCTTTTCCCTATGTACAGTACATGAGCATGATAATGTATAATCTCCTGTATCCATTCCCTCTTTTTGCATTTGACCATGTAGACATTATAGGCAGTAGGAATCCAGTCTGCATAATCAATTAAATGTCAAGATGTATTTGGCTAAATAAAATAGTTAACTAATATCAGGTTAGTTGAATAACTCTTGATGCTCTACCAACTATATTGACTAGATGTCCATTGATTGTAACAGGAGTTTACATTTGATGTAGTCAGTGAGATGAGATAGTTAAATTTGAGTTTCTGAAACTATGAGCTGAATTCCACTCAGTTTTTCCTGTTGGAAAATGCTGTTAGTACAGTTATATAGTAATCTTGGATGATGAAGGTTTTCTTCAACATATCCATATTTACCTCTATAAAATTTAAATTTTCAGTGCTTTGTATCCTCTGTGCTTACTATACATGGGAATGTGTAATTGAATTAAAGACCTACTGTAATCTGTCCACAACATACTGTGGGTATTTTGTAACCAGATCATCAGTCAGAAGTTAGCCCATGGTATCCATGGTGTTACTTTATGTAACTAATGTGTTACTTTATGTGTCACTAATATGAAAAAAACTATGGCTCCATTAGATGGTGATTTCATGGTCACTTTAATCTGACATAAATTCAGACTGAAATAAATAGATGGGTTTAACATTCCCTACCACTTTAACCGCTTGTTTCCATTGACTCACTTGTGTAAGCCCCATATAGCCAGTCACTCACTCCACCCCAGTGGGGTAGGAAAGAGAATTATTGGAAGGGTAAAAGTGAGAAAACTCATGGGTTGAGATAAGACAGTTTACTAGGTAAAGCAAAAGCCACACACACAAGCAAAGCAAAATAAGGAATTCATTCACTACTTCCCATGGGCAGGCAGGTGTTCAGCCATCTCCAGGAAAGCAGGGCTTCATTACGCATAACAGTTACTTGGGAAGACAAACGCCATCACTCTGAACATCCCCCCCTTCCTCCTTTTTCCCTCAGCTTTTATTGCTGAGCATCATGTCATATGGTATGGGATATCCCTTTGGTCAGTTGGGGTCAGCTGTCCCGGCTGTGTCCCCTTTCAACCTCTTGCACACCCCCCAGCCTACTCGCTGGTGGGGTGGTGTGAGGAAGCAGAAAAGGCCTTGACACTCTTTAAGCACTGTTCAGAAATAATTAAACATCCTTGTGTTATCAACACTGTTTTGGTCACAAATCCAAAACATAGCACCATAGGAGCTACTATGAAGAAAATTAACTCTATCCCAGCCAAAACCAGTACAATTTCAATCCTTTGTTAGTATCATTGTAATTTGGGACAGGATTTATTATATGGTGTGTTTTGTTTAAGGACTTAGATTTTAAATCTTTCTGTTTGTTTGTGAGTAAAACAGTTAGGTTTTAAACTCAGATGCCTTTTATTTATTAGTGTATTTACACCTATGTCATTATGTGGGTATAAATCCATACACTTTCAGTAGACTTGTCACTATGTACTTTTTTGCTCTGATCAAAATTTGGAGTAATAGCATGGCAAAAACTCAGTTTCCTTAATTATCCACTGGTATCTTCTCAGTAAAATATTTTCCTGTATTGTGCGGGAGGACTTTTTATCATGTCTGATCAGGTGCTTGGGGGTGGCTCTACTTTAATTTGTTCTGGATCCTGTAGCTTATTTCTCATACGTGGTCCAGCAACATCAAACTCAGCATATATTTTGAACTGCAATTTCTGGATTTTTTTTTAATAACTTCTGCAATTTTCTGGAGGCAGAAGACTCCTGTCTGTGATAACAATAAGTATTATTGATACTTTTCTGTATGGAAGATTATAACAGTTTCAAATTTGTCAGAACCTGGTGTAAGCCAGAACTTTGATGTGGATCTGACTAGACCTTTTCTTGTCAGTGATTATCTTGATGATTTAAAGCTCATAAGCTTTAAATAAACACATAAGTTTATTTTTGTTGGATTTTATGAACAATTAAGTACATAAACCAGATAAAATTCAAAATGTTTAGCGAAGACTTTATAAACATTAAAATTTGCTCCTTGAACCTTTTTCTATTCAGAGGTAGACTTACCTTCTTTCTTTACACAAACTGGGGACTCTCACTCTCTTGTCTCTCCTTTTCCTTTTTGTAGTTTTTATTTACAATTGTAAAAATATCTTCTTGAAATATATTTATACTATGTTATTTAAATGAAGTCTAGTATTCCTATGATGCTGCGACTATCAAACAATTTGGACTTGCTTACTGTGTTATTCTTCACATTGTCTAACTCTTTTTTACAGTCCTTGGTTTCCATAGGAGAATTTTGCTTAAAATATGAATAATTTATACAACCTAATGGCAGCTTCCATGCTAAATTGTCACTGCCTCAAACTATGCTGACTTCAGAATGTGTTAGGCTTGATACGGTTGTCCTCCACAGTTGTACACAAAGATCCTTTTAATGAGATGTGGCATGGACAAAAGCGCTTGTTGTGATTATTGTGCACACTTTGCAGGTACACAGTCATCTGAAACAGGTATGTCTCAGGCACATTTCTGAGCATATTTTATTTTATATTTCACCCTTAATAATATGAAAACTATTCACTTTCTGGAAATAATGATTCCTTTATATGACAGTAATCTGTTAAAAGGTTTTATTCAGCAAAGAATAATGCCTCCTCAGACTTGAGTTAAGTCAAGATCATAATGTAAATTTTAATGTATGGTTGTCTGTGTTAAGGATTTTACACTTTAATGGCAGAATTACAAAAGACAGAGGGAAAACAACAATCTTTTTTGAACTTTAGTAAGACCTCTTCACTTTAATCAAATTTACAGTATTACAAAAGAAAAAAGAATCTGATTTAGAGAGAAACTTTGTTTTAAAATCTTGAGGAAAACAAAACCAAACTGTTTATAATTTCCTATACTTCCTACATGTATTTTTGTTTTTTTTTTCTTTTTTTTTTTCCAAAATTTGTGCTAAATTAATTACAGTATTTTTACTCTATTCTTCTGTAGCACTACAAAAGCCTCCATATATTGGACTTCTTACTGTCCATGTAGCCTGTTGAAGTTGGTAAAAGAGTCTTGCTTTTTTTTGGAGACTGCAATACAAACTGCCAGTAATGTAAAGATATGATATTCACATTGCAGTATAAAATATATACAAGCATTATGCATAATTCAAAATTATCTACTCCATGAATGATCAGGATATCAAAAAGCTTCTGATTGCTCTTCTGTTAGAATAAGAGAAATACAAATTTTTGGCTGATACTTTGTCAAGGGAGTCAATATCTCAGATAGTAAAGCTGAAATGCAAGTTACAGTATTTCTAGAGTACATATAAGACAGAAGATTATATATTTACACTGATCCACACATAATTCCGGGGACATATTCTCTTTTGGTCTCTTACAAATTCTAGAAAAAATAATTATAACTAAAGATGCATTCAAATATTTTCCTGAAGTATCAGGAGCTGTGTGACCAAGGATGTTCTGAGATAAAAATGAAACATTAAAGTGCACACAAGAGACAGAAGTATAAAAAATTGCAGGCAATTTTCACTTGCATTAATCTACGATGGCATCTCTTATTACTGCTGCAGCTCTGCTGTTGGCTGATAAGAGGGTTGCTCTGACCTTCTGAGCTAAAGTACACAAGTCAAAATGGAGCAAGTATATTGAATTTTTTTCAAGTAAGGGATACTAAAATATATATAGACAGGAACCTTATTTGTGTTAGGAAATCTATCAGCATCTTAGTTGAAAAAGTGATCTCTGATGGTCAGTGATGTTTCTTTTCAGTGTTTTTAGGTACTTTGCACTTTGCTCCTAGGGTGAGGGTTTTTTTAATCTTAAAAGCAATTTCTTATTATGAGCCTTGTCCCTCTGGTATAAATATGAAATTATTTACCTTTTTTCCATTTTGTCCTGGTTTTGGCTGGGATAGAGTTAATTTTCTTCCTAGTAACTGGTACAGTGCTGTGTTTTGGATTTTGGATGAATAATGTTGATAACACAATTATGTTTTAGTTGTTGCTAAGTAGTGCTTACACTAGTCAAGGACTTTGCAGCGTCTCATGCCCTGCCAGTGAGAAGCTGGGAGGGGGCACAGCCAGGACAGCTGACCCAAACTGGCCAAAGGGATATTCCATACCATATGATGTCATGCTCAGTACATAAACTGGGGGAAAGCTGGCTGAGGGGGGCCACTGCTCAGGGACTGGCTGAGCATTGGTCAGTGGGTGGTGAGCAATTGCATTGTGCATCACTTATTTTGTATATTATTTTATCATTATCATTATTATTATTATTATTATTCATTATTATTTTCCCCTCCTTTTCTGACCTATTAAACTGTCTTTATCTCAACCCACAAATGTTACTTTTTTTTTTCCCCAATTCTCTCCCCCATCCCACCGGGGGCGGGGGAGTGAGCAGACAGCTGTGTGGTGTTTAGCTGCCTGACGGGTTAAACCACAACAGTCCTTTTGGTGCCCAACGTGGGGCATGAAGGGTTGAGATAACAACAGATCTGACCAGAGTGTGTTAAGACAAATTTGTTATAAGCATTCATCATATTGGTTTAATAGTATCTGGTCAGCATGTTAATCAACATTAATCAATTAATGTTGATTAATTTACTCTCAAAGTTGTCGTGCTTGCTCTCAAAGTTGTGTTATGTAAAACCTTTCCTGCTATATATGTTCCCTGTTGTGCTGTCTATCACCTCTGGGAACTGGATCAAGGATATCATTTTGCTGCAGTGCAGCGACAGGCATTGCGGCTACTCAAACCCTGGCGACAGGCACTGTGGCTGAACGAGGGAAACAAAATGTGCTGGTATCCGTCGGCCTTATACACAAG
>NW_008825617.1:479648-490670 GCF_000699105.1 Pygoscelis adeliae
GTGGGATGGGGGAGAGAATTGGAAGAGCACAAGTGAGAAAAACTCATGGGTTGAGATAAAAACAGTTTAATAATTGAAATAAATAATAATAATAATGTAATAATAATAATACAGAAAGCAAGTGATGCACAGTGCAAGTGCTCACCACCCGCCGACTGATGCCCAGCCAGTCCCCGAGCAGCGGCCCCCCCCCGGGCCAGCTTTCCCCAGTTTATGTACTGAGCATGACATCACATGGTATGGAATGTCCCTTTGGCCAGTTTGGCTGTGCCCCCTCCCAGCTTCTTGTGCACCTCCAGCCGTCTCAGTCGGTAGAGCATGGGAAACTGAAAAGTCCTTGGCTAGTGTAAGCATTTCCTACCAACAGCTAAAACATGGGTGTGTTATCAACTTTGTTCTCATCCTAAATCCAAAACACAGCACTGTACCAGCTACTAGGAAGGAAATTAAAACTATCCCTGCTGAAACCAGGACAAAAAGACAGGAAAAGTGGTGGTGATTAATTGGGATGTATTGGAAAGTGAGGAGACCTGGGCATGACATAGATGGTATCTGGGCATTGGTCGGTGGATGGTGAGCAATTGCATTGCGCATCACTTATTTGTTTTTGGGTTTTGTTTTTTTTTCCCCCCCTTCCTTTTCTGTCCTCTCAAAGTCTCTTAATCTCAACTCACATATTTTACTTTTTTTTTTCCCTGATTCTCTCCCCCATACCACTGGTGGGCAGAGTGAGCAAATGGCTGTTTGTGTCACAACACCTTTTTAGTGCAATTGTCCTACATAAACATGAACAGTAACCATCTATTTGAAATGCTCCAGTTTTCAGAATTCCTCAGTTCTTTACATGTGCCGTCCTCTCACCCCTTTTTTAAGGGACTGCCTATTTCTATCTTTTAAAAGAGAGGCACTGGTTTCAACCAGCTGAAGAGCTAGTCCTTTGTATATTTTTTTTTCTTTATTTCTTTAAGATCATGTATCTATATCTATGTCTATATCTATATCTATCTGTCTGTAACTATATATCTACAGAGATGCATGCGCACAAAGACACAAAGGAAAATTTTAATTCTATGCAAATACAAATTTTAAACATGAAATTGTATTTTTATTGCAGAGTTGTTTACATAAATATTATATAAAACCAATCTCTGTACATTCAGTACTTTCATTCCAATCATAAATAACCTCAAAGTGGCAGAATACAGTTGCCAGCCTTATCTCTGAACAAGGAACAAAATCCATATGCTTATTTTTGCAGAGAGCTTTCAAAGATCAAAAGGTTGGTTTACTTGATCATATCCTTGCCACCAGAGAGACAGTTTCCATATATCTGCATGACTTCTCCCTCAAATGATGAGCAAAAAAATCTAAACAATAGTAGCTAAGCATCCAGTGTGCACAGACTACCAGTTATATTGAGTCATAATACACTTTGTTGCCTTTGAGGCATCTTGTACTTCCCTCTAGACAAGCCCCCACTGAAACTGGGCCACAGTGGGAGGCAATACAGTTTGCTTTGACATGCCTGATCCCCACTAGTAATTCCAGACAGACTGAATAGGCACTTGTAGAATGACAAGAGTAACGATACCACACGGACAACAGTCATGGGCTGGATGAAGCGGTGCTTAGGTAGAAGCATTTTTTGCACTTCTCTGTCTACACTAGAAACACAGATATAACATGGAGGAACCTGATTGTGCTAGCTGCCCTTTGCTTTCAGATCAGGTGGACTAGAGAAGGAAAGCTCCTTAGTGATATCTGTTCCTACAGAAAATCCCCAGGCTCTCCTGGAGGCAAGAACTGCAGTGTGATGAGTCATTGCAGAATTGCTTTTCCTTCCTTGGATAACATTGGTGTATTTGTTGTACCTCCAAGACTCTTTTTTTTTTTTTTAAATCTATGTTAAAAAAAAAAATCTTTGAGAATTTGGTTTTATTCAATATAATTTTGTAAAATCTTCCAAGAGTTTGAACATCTTTTTAAACTACTTCTCACCAGTCATCCATGAGAAAATTGCATGTGCATAGTAGGAATGCTAATGTCAGAAGATAGGTTTTAAAAAAAATAAGTGTAAGCACATAAAACCTTTTTAATGTCACTTTTAAACCTTGAAAATAATAATTGCACAGGCACTGCTGTCTGGAGAATCAAAAACAGATTTACCTCTCAAAACTTCCAGGTTTTCATGAAAGTGACAAAAACTTTTTACAAGAGAATGATCTAGTTCTTTCAGTTATTACATTGAAAAAAGTTCCTATTCTCTATTGATTGAGATGATTTACCAGTAATTTTAGAAACTGAAGCACTTTTTAATATGAAGTAAAAATTATCTGATGCTTTGAAATAGGATCAAGTATCTGGAGATGACATTGGACCTTAGGGCATTCTGGAAATCCTCAACTAAGACAGCATACAACTGCCTGCATGAAAATAATGAAAAACATGCAAAAATCAATAGGGAAAAGAAAAAGATTACAGTTAGGCTGGCATGGAACTGGACATGATGACATCACCAATATGAGAGAGGCACAGGAGAAATTAAAATAATTTGCATTTTTTAAATAGATTCTATTCCCTTCTGCCTCATCTATATCTCACAGTTTCCTAAAGTTTGTCAGTTCACTCTGCAGCATTGCTGTTACCCCTTTAATTTAGCTCTCAAGTAATAGACTGAAGGATGTGATCTCTAAGGAAAAGCATTTCATGAATAATTTAAAAACTCCAACTCCTTGGAATGCTTCTGTTTCTACAGGGTGGTGTCAGTAGGAACCCCACACCCACCCCTGAACCGAGAGTTAGTCCTTTAAAAGTAAGTCAAGCTGTAAAGCACATCCTGGAATAGAAAATCATTTCAGCCTCTTCCCCTTTCAAATAAATTAAAAAGGATTTTGTCTGCAGCTGAAAATGTCATTATCATCAAAGTTTTATTCTGTCACAGCAGAACAAGATCAATTTCTTAGTGACGCTGCAGTAGGTTGGCTGCTGTATGTGGTTCTCCTTTCCCCCAAAGCTGCAAGCAACCCTTAACAAATTCACTTTGCTTGCTTGTGAGTTAAAAATCAGGGAGGGGGAATGCTACTGCAGAGCAGTATTTAAACGTATTGCTAGAATATAGCCTCAAGTAAGAAAGGAGGCCTTCTCTAGCAACCACTGAGAAGAAGAAAAAGAACCTAACTCCCAAAGAGATAGGGGAAAAAAAAAAAAAAGAGGAAGGCAGTAAGAGAGGAGAAAGGAGAACAACTCTCTTCACAAATATGAGTGTATGTATGAGTGCACACATACAAATACAGATTTGTGTTTGGAGCTTTGTAGCTTGTTGAGGGTGAAATGAAAAAAATGGATTTTTTTTTTTTTAATACGTCAATACTTCAAATATTTCATCAGCTTTAAAATATTTGTCTGATATTCTGGATGCTAATTCTTTTTTCAAGAGGCATTCTGAATGATTTCTGAAATGGAATTATTTTCACAAAATCATTGTCCTTTATTGCATTCCATGAAAAGTTTCCATCTGGAAGTCTCCTTTTGACACTGAAGGTGTGTTTCACATTTTAGTTTGCATTTTTTATAAACTTAAGCTGGGTTTTTCAGAAAGACCCAAGTACTTTAGGTATCCAAGTCCTAGTGAAACTCTGATAGTTAAGTTAAAATTCCCGGTATGTCCAGAGAAAAGTTGGCCAGGTTTCCTAAAGACATGCCTTGGAGATGAAAATGTTAGGTGGGAAATTTATTTGGAAATTTTCATATCTTAAAAGCTGAGGCTGGGAGTATTTCTGGCAGTAATTCACAGAGAGAAGAGTGGCTCCCTAGGGTATGCGTGATTCCATGGTGGGACAGGGCATGTCGGTGGTTTCCTGAATGACCTGGATGCATCAGTCTCGGCAGTCCTTGCTGTTTAGCTTTCTCCCATGTTAACAACACAACCCATAATGAGTCATGCAGTACAATGTTCAACATCCTTTGTCTAATGATCTGTGAATATAAATCTCTTTTTTTGGAAAAAAAACTATGTCAATTAAGAGCCAATTAAGTCAACTGGTAGACTATGGGATTCTGTAATTATGTGTTCATTGTAGAAGGTGATTCAATGCTGGCAAGTTGCCCAAAAACTTGTTCTTGTTCTACATACAGATTTTATGAGGCTTTTTTATAAAAGTCTACTGATATTAAATGTATCAAATTTGAGGTGACAAACTTGGGTTATATAATATGTGCTTATTTTTTAAGGGAACTTCTATTTATCAGTTTTGCCTGTCAAAGTTCTTTAAGGTACATAAAACATACCGTGTGGCATTGTGGCATGACCAATCATTTTTTGTAGATGTACTAGTTTTTTGCTGATAGTTCACTAACTAGTGTTGTATGATGTTAATCTATTTTATGACATGATTATTACAAGGTAGAACTCTGTAGCTTATATTTAAAACAAAACAAACAAACAAACAAACAAAAATGATTCAAGTGGTTCATTGATTTATTAACAGGTAATTAACCAGCAATCAGTGAACTATATGTTCAGGATCAATTGCAGAAATGTATCACATAAACCCAATACTAGACACATATGAAATATTAATAAAAATTGGAAAATTCCTATGCACCCTTTTATAACTATTTCCAAAATGTTCTCATTCCCCCCCTCCAACACACACACACACAGAGAGAGAGAGAGAGAGAGAGAGAGAGAGAGAGAGAGAGAGTTACATGCATACCCCCTCTCTCAAAGGCCTTGTAGGTTACCAGCAACCCCCTTCCCTGGGAGTGCAAGGTATACACACTCCTCCCGGCGAAGACATGAGTGTTTGAGCTTTGCCTGTACCTGTACTGCTCCCTACAATCTGCAAGTACACACACTGGAGAGCGTGTGCCCCATGACACAAAACACACGGCTGAGGTGTTGGTGCCCATGTGTTCCACCCTGCAGTGCCACCCAACTAGCTGGAGTGCAGTGGCTTATGACAGCTTTTGGGGAGGCTGCTGTGCCCAACCTGGGCAGTAGTCATGATGCCATAGCGTGATGTCTTGCAGTGTCAGACCAGGTTTGACTGCTGCTGCTTTCACTGTAAGGTTTCTCCCTTGCTCCCTGCTGAATGTTTTCATGCTTTCTTTAGACTTCTCTTCCAGCTGTCTCCTTTGCTTCAAAAGTCTCTTTGTCTCTCTCATCGGTTACTGTTTAATCCCACTGAGGGCTGGCTTCCTCTTTAACATGATCAATTTTGGGCAAACATTCTTTCAGATAGTTCCGTATATTCAATTCACATACACACAATTTACACTCACTTATCTTAATTGGTGCTGTCCAGGCCATTTGCTAAGGGTGTGTCGTGCAAGCATATGACTTTATAGAATTAAGGATTATCTTTACCTTTACGAATTATACATATCAGAGATATTGTCATGGTCCACTAGATATTTTTGTTTGATTGCCTGGACTTTCTTCTACAAAGGTAGACTTCTGGAGAAATGTTCATAGATTTAAAAAGTAAGCAAACAATGCTTGTATAAAAATGGGGAGTCACCCATATGCTTCAGAATAATTAAAGTGAATTTTGATACTCAGAAGAGAGGTGTAGGTGCTAAGAAAGGAAATAATTAGAAATAGGTTGGTAATATTTTCACACAAGTCATTTCATCATTTGGCAAGATGCATGATTTATCCCACTTGCAAATTCTTATGTCTTGACTATAATTTCTTATATATAATCTGTTTTAAATCGTTAAGATATTATTACATTCTTGGTAGTGACAGTTACACTTTATTATCTCTTGGGCCTTCAACCGTTTGATACTGTAAAGTGTAATTAAGTCTGAAGAATACATATTTGGTTAATGACATTTATAGTTGCTGAACTAAACTTCCATATCTTTTTCTCACTAGTAAGACCTACTTAGCAAAGAATTTAGAAAAGAATTCCAATAACACTTTAGTGAAACTCTATCTGAATAAAAGTTAATATTTGATATTTAGTGAAAACCAGAGTAGCTTATTAACAATCAATGGATTTTTTGTCTTTTTTTTCCCCTTAAAACGACATTACTTAGGATCTGCACAGGCCATCCTGTTTCATATGATATGGGACTGCTACAAAGATAAGGTTCCTTCCTGCAAGAGAAATTGTAGTTAGACCTGTACTTCACACCCATTTGGTAAGAGTTTTTACTCTTAGCAGGACTTATTAACTTAAACATAGGACAGTGTTAACAGAGCTTCAAGTTTACAGCTGGATCCTGCCTGGACAGCTCAGAGTAGCTAAGGGAGAACTTATTTGCATCAGACTGGAAAACAATGAAATGAGAAGAAACCAGTCTTTGGCTAATCAGCAGTACCCTCTGATGTCTCCCTGTGCAAGTTACCATTCCTGAAACTGGAAAAATACAGTTTTCCATTCCTTTGGGGTATTTGTATGTTTGTATTGAGTCTTTTTATGTTCTTTGTTTCATGCTTTATTACAAGAACAAAGTCATTATGCTATGTCATGTTGAGAGAGTTGACATTTTAAAACATTTTTTTCTGAGAAGGTAAATGCGGAGCAGAAATGTTATTTGTAGCTCAGAAAACCAGATTTTATGCCTTTGTTGAAAGTGTGTTGAATGTTGACAAATGCACAAGCTACAGGTTGATTAATTTTCAACTGATGCGTGGGAGTTATTTTACTTGAAACTATATTGGAAAGGAAGGCTTCAGTGAAATATGCTACAAATGTCAGAGCTGAGAAAGGGCTGTATTTCATAAACTATTGGAATAGCCCACCTATTATTGTCCAGAAAAAAAGTTATGACTACGGAGTGTTCTTGGATGGACATTGAAATTATTTCAAATTTTATACTTCATGTTAATTTTAGCATTAATAAACCACTACAAATCAGTTTCAATTTTCTGAATTAGGAGGTTTGTATCATGTATATATACACACACAAATATATGTTCTTATCTTAATAATTTGCAGATTTTAGAAATACTTTGGGAAGGTGAATTTATTTCTAGGAAATTCCTCTGTGCTCCAGAACATTTCTGGATTTCACAATCCTACCCTGATGCAGGGACACGATGTAGTTTCCAGGTTACTATATTGACACACTCTTAAAACAGTGACATTCGTTTTACGTCTAGATGACTCACAGATCTATATATTGATAATGCATAAGGGATGATGCAGAATAAATGAAAGTTTTAGTAAATAGGCAGGGGATAGTTGGTGGTTTTCACATCTAAAACATGAGACATTTTGACTGCTGGGTGCAACACATTACTTGGAAATAATTTTTAAATAATAAATTATGAATTATTGCATGCCATCCATTAAATTCTTATTTTCATATTTTTGTACAAAGGCTAATGTTTTGTGAAAAATTGATTTTTAAACTCACTGTTTCTGCTGACGAGAAAAACTTCAGTTATAGTTATTTTGTACCATCAGGGTAACCTGAATGAACTTAGTGATTAAAATTAGTTTATTTAAATATTGGAAGTCCAACTTGAGAAATACATTTTTCTCTCCACTGCATGGTCTAGAAACGAATCCTGAAAGAAAACATAAAATCTATTAATGGTTATATTACTCTTGTCTATCATTGATATGTCTGTAATTCCTGACCTAGTAGTCATACAGATTTGTCATACAGGTTGTGGGGAATAGTATTCTTAGAAGATTCTTGGAAGAGGAAGGCTAAGTCAGTATTTGTGTTTCTAGACACTCAGATTACAAAATGTTCATCTCTTCTTGTATATACTACCTGACTTCAGAGTAATTTTTGCAGAAGAGAAAGGAAAGACATTTTACCCTGAGTTAAGTACTTATGTTCACTTTACACCAGGACTGGAAAGAGCAGGAACACCCAGAGGACAATTCTGGAATGAAACATCTAAGCTACACTGAAAAAAAAAGTCCTTTTGGCTTCTTTTTCTCTGCAGTCTGTCATAGGGCAACAAGGAGTGAGGTAGACACAATGACACAACCACATGACTCACTGACATACAATCTAAAATCTCTTTACTCAGCAGGATGGAGTCAGTAGGTGGATACATCCTGGCCTGTATCAGAAATAGTGTGGCCAGCAGGAGTAGGGAAGTGATTGTGCCCCTGTACTCGGCACTGGTGAGGCTGCACCTCAACTACTGCGTTCAGTTTTGGGCCCATCACTACAAGAAGGACATTGAGGTCCTGGAGCGTGTCCAGAGAAGGGCAACGAGGCTGGTGAATGAAGGGTCTGGAGCACAAGTCTTATGATGAGCAATTGAGGGAACTGGGTTTGTTTAGCCTGGAGAAAAGGAGGCTGAGGGGAGACATTATCGCGCTCTACAACTACCTGAAAGGAGGTTGTAGTGGGGTGGGTGTCAGTCTCTTTTCCCAAGTACCTAGCGATAGGACAAGAGGAAATGGCCTCGAGTTGCACCAGGGGAGGTTTAGATTGGACATGAGGAAAAATTTCTTTACTGAAAGAGTAGTTAAACATTGGACCAGGCTGCCCAGGGAAGTGGTTGAGTCACCATCCCTGGAGGTATTTAAAAGACGTGTAGATGTAGCGCTTAGGAACAGGGTTTAGTGGGCATGGTGGTGTTAGGTCAACAGTAGGATTTGATGATCTTAGAGGTCTTTTCCAACCGTAATGATTCTATGATTCTATGATTCTATGATTCTATGACTGGGAGAATGAAGAGCCGCCCACTGTGGGAGAACACCAGGTTCGAGAACGCCTAAGGCACCTGAAGGTGTACAAGTCCATGGGACACGATGAGATCCATCCACAGGCCGCCGTACCCTCTTTCAGTTTAAAACTGTTACCCCTTGTCCTATCACTACACTCCCTGATAAAGAGTCCCTCCTCATCTTTCCTGTAGACCCCCTTTAGTTACTGAAAGGCTGCTATAAGGTGTCCCTGGAGCCTTTTCTTCTCCATGCTAAACAACCCCAACTCCCTCAGCCTGTCCTCATATTGGAGGTGCTCCAGTCCCCAGTCATCTTTGTGGCCCTCCTCTGGACCCACTCCAACAGGTCCACGTCTTTCTTATGCTGGGGGCCCCAGAACTGAACACAGTACTCCGGTGGGGTCTCCCCAGAGCTGAGGGGGAGAGTCACCTCCCTCGACCTGCTGGCCATGCTTCTTCTGATGCAGCCCAAGATACAGTTGGCTTTCTGGGCTGCGAGCGGACATTGCCAGTTCATATTCAGTTTTTCATCCACCAATACCCCAAAGTCCTTCTCTGCAGGGCTGCTCTCAATCCACTTATCGCCCCACCTTTATCCATGTTTGGGATTGCCCCAACCCAGGTGCAGGACCTTACACCTGACCTTGTTGAACTTCATGAGGTTCACACAGGCCCACCTCTCAAGCCTGTCAAGGTCCCTCTGGATGGCATCCCTTCCCTCTAGAGTATCAACCACACCACACATGTTTTGGTTGGTTGGTTTTTCACATTAGAAAAAAGGCTGCTTTTTTTTTTCCTAAACAAGTCTCATGTTCAATTTCTTTTCAGGATGTTTCTTATTCTACTGGCATCTTGCAACAAAAGTAAATAATAACATATAATTTTATCTACTAGTTTTCATTGCAAAACAATTGTCCCAAGCAATGTGAAGGCCCCTACCTTAAAGTGTTTTCTGTTTCTTAATTTACATTTGAAACCTGATCATTGATTGTAACTTGACTGCTGATCAAAGAACATGGTAAAGGACAATCAGAAATGTGTGTATTGTGAATAACACAAAAAACCCCCCAACCCCCCCAACAAAAAACACCCACAACACAAAAACAATTAAAAAACACAGGCAGTTTTATGACAACAATGAAGGCAGTGATTGGAAAATTAAGGTATTTTCACAGAAGACCTCCCTCACAGGAAACCCTTTTAAGTTTAGTTAAGATTTGGATGCTTCAACTTAATCCCTGGGGTATCTGCAACATCCACATTGTACTGGCATGTATGACACAAAAAGGACCCATGGGAGGTTCGTACCATAGCACAGGATAACTGACAATGTCTACAGTGCAAGAGACATTGATGTTCAGGCATCTGAATCCCACTTGTAAGGTCAGGAAACCATATATCCCATTATTCATTTGCAAACTGAATTGAAATGTGTATGGATGCTAACATCTTAACCAACAGCTCCTCCCTATCTTCTGCAGATGAATCAATAACTTGGAACCAAAACTAGTTTCACTCTATGACAAAGCTCCCTCTAAAGAAATTACAGTTGCACATTACTTAAACTAGATTTGAAGGGGGAGGGGATAATATCAGGCTTGCCCATGACAAGCTGTGGGACGACACGCCAAGGTTAGAGGGACAGGGTGCCAGCAAGGGCCCTCAGCCTGTTGCTCGAGATGTGCTGTGGGAGGTGATTCTCCCCCTCTACTCCGCTCTGGGGAGACCCCACCCGGAGTACCACATCCAGCTCTGGAGTCCGCAGTACAAGAAAGACATGGACCTGTTGGAGTGGGTCCAGAAGAGGGCCACAAAAGTGATCAGAGGGATGGAACACCTCTCCTATGAAGAAAAGCTGAGAGAGTTGGGGTTGTTCAGCCTAGAGAAGAGAAGGCTTTGGGGAGACCTTATTGCAGCTTATCAGTACTTAAAGGGGTCTTATAAAAAAGATGGCAGCAAACTTTTTAGCAGGGCCTGTTGCGACAGGACAAGGGGGAATGGCTTTAAACTAAAGGGGGGTAGATTCAGACTAGATATAAGGAAGAAATTTTTTACGCTGAGGGTGGTGAAACACTGGCACAGGTTGCCCAGAGAGGTGGTGGATGCCCCATCCCTGGAAACCTTCAAGATCAGGTTGGACGGGGCTCTGAGCAACCTGCTCTAGTTGAAGATGTCCCTGCCCATGGCAGGGGGGTTGGACTAGATGACCTTTAGAGTTGCCTTCCAACCCAAACTATTCTATGATTCTATGATTCTTTGATTCTATATTACTCACCAGTCCTTATGCAAATGGACAAAGTTGCAGATCTCCACAAATGGGGGCTTAGATATTCACTTTGAGTGTACACAATAATATTATAGATACTAAGTTT
>NW_008825617.1:490708-493977 GCF_000699105.1 Pygoscelis adeliae
ACAGCTTAGAATTGCTCCTCCTTACTTTTCAATATTTAAATTTATTTAAACACCTAACTTGTAAATGTTCATATTGTGCTTGAAAATGTTGAAGTTCTTGAAAATGTTTTCTGTTTTCACATTATCTTTTCAGTAATAGTGAGAACAAAGCTTAATAGTCTACCTTCAAATATATGTATGTATCTCTTTTACTGTCTTTTTTTCCTGCTTACATTCAATATTTCTCCATAGAGGAAATATCTCATAGTGGTTTTACTATGTAGGCATGGAAATTTTATTTCATAATGCAAACTTAATTATTAGTTCATTTTTTTAATAGGAAGCTTCTCTGCTTACTAACAATGTTGTGTTTTTTTTAATACAGAAAAACAGAATAAAGTAATTTAAGTAGGTTTTATAACACCATCAAATTACAGACAGGTTGTAGAACATTTTTTTGTAGGGGTAAATTTCTTGTTCATGTTAAAAAGTTGTAAGAATGCTATGAAGGCGGGAAATGAATAAGGTCTCTTTATACCAGATTTTGCCAGTAACATTGCAACATTGTCCATGAATTGAATATATTGCAATGTATTTCTGTAGTAAAGCTGTCTTCCTTTCCTCCCGCATGCAGATTTTCCTTTCTGAATTCTTTCACTTTGATAAAATTCATACAGAATTATGGATGGCAAATCCAAATGAATTTTTTAAAAATGAATTAACATATTTCTCCTGCCTCATAAATCTTTACTCAACTTCTGTGAAATTTTTTCTGTCTTTCTTGTGTTACCTTCTAAGTGCCATATATACCTATTGCATATATATATCTATATTTAATGAGACTGCAATCTTCTGTTTTTCTGTGGGTTTTTTTGATAGAAAGTTGCATAAGTAGAACCATGTGAAGCTATGATTAGCTGTCAAGCAAAATCTGTCTAGACATAGACACTGTATAGCTAAATTTATTTGCATAAAAGACAAGAATGACAATGCTGACATAAATCACCTTTATCTTTGTTTAACTGTAACATTACTGGTTATATGGCACTTGCCTCTGCTACTCTGGCGTATTGACATTTCTTGGTGGACTAACAGTAAATCATAACTCCCTAAGCTGCTTTTAGAAGTTGGTGATGTAAAAAGTAAACTCACAAATTAGGACTCTTTGGTGGGACCTGAATTCAACTGATAGATACAGTAGTATATAACAAAAGTATTAAGGAATGTACTAAAAATGGCTTCAAATATTAGCTGTGAAAAACATGAATAATAATTAACAGTGTTAGCATTTTCAATAGATATAGCATCCATGTGACACTTCAGAGACTTTAGAAGTTAATCTGTATTTCATACTAGATGAATTATATTTTTAATTCAGGCAGTGACATTATTATACCTGCAGGCAGCCATCAATCACCTTCTGATCTACAAGTCATGGATCACTGCTATTAGGATTTTTTTTTTATTAAATTAGTAAAGAAAAACTCAACTTCTTTGAAGGAGGTGACATTTTACCTGGAGAAAGATAATACAATAAAGCAAAATATTGTTGCTATCAAAAATAAATGGACAACAAATACACATTTGAAAAAAAAATCTAATGAAAAGCAAAACTGATGTAAATAATACAGACTACTGGCTGCTTTTTCATATTTATTTAATATTTTATTTAATTTTTCTTACTTAACCCAAAGCTTTCAAGGATTTTAACATCTAGGAGGTTTAAAACATCTATTCTCGTCTCTCTTTTACTGCTAGTGAATCTAAGAATCTCTCTAAACAATTAAAACCAACAAGACTCCATTTACATTTGTTATGGTTTTGCAATATAATTACATGGACAGCTAACTAAATAGCTATAAACAAAGTCATGCATAAATCAATATTATCTTCTGTCATTAATTTTCTCCTCAAAAATGTTTTGATAAAACATGCATCTAAGGTTTGTAGTATTAGGGTACTATTACATGCCTTGTATTTAAAAGGAATTATTAGTATTCTCCTATTGTATAACCCACAACTAATAAATTTGTATGAGAAAACAAATCTTCGTTTGAAATTTCTTCTTCCTCTTCTTTTCTTACATCCTGTCTTTTGCAAAAGAAAACAAACCAGAAATTGTAAAAAGCTGTTTCAGAAGGATTGGTATAAGCCATCAAAACAAGAGCAGAGAGGTGCAGTGAGAGAAGGGACAGAAAATAACACATTTTCTTCTCCTTTGATTTAAGAAGCCTCTCATTGATTTCAATGAGGTCAAGACCAAAAGAAGAATGAGATTAAAAAAGTGAGTGAATCAATATAATTATTTGCTCTGCAATTTATATTAAATTTTCACTATTTAATTAAACTTATTAAAATATTTTTCTATTTTTTTTTAACAGGACTTTCTTCTGAAATTCTATATTTATTCTATTCCGATGTTCTACTAAAACTTTGTTGTTCTTTGAACTCTTGGTTGTGATGTAATAGACTTTTCTCATTCTCTCTTTTCTCAGAACTATCCGAGTTGGTGGGAAGTGGCCAGGAGAAGTAAATGAAATCATGAAGGAAAGAAGAAGAAAAGAAGGGACCTGGTGATCATACATTCCTCTTCTGAGCAGAAATCCAATATATTAATGAAAAGAGTTAAACCTGTATTACCCCAAGGCAGGTGCGGGACAACCAGGGCATCAGGCCCAGCCAGCATGGGTTCATCAAAGGCAGGTCCTGCTTGACCAACCTGATCTCCTTCTATGACCGGGTGACCCGCCTAGTGGATGAGGGAAAGGCTGTGGATGTGGTCTACCTGGACTTCAGTAAGGCCTTTGACACCGTCTCCCATAGCATTCTCCTCGAGAAGCTGGCGGCTCACGGCTTAGACAGGTGTACTCTGTGCTGGGTCAAAAACTGGCTGGACGGCCGGGCCCAGAGAGTTGTGGTGAACGGAGTTCAATCCAGTTGGCAGCCGGTCACGAGCGGTGTTCCCCAGGGCTCAGTTTTGGGGCCAGTTCTGTTCAATATCTTTATCAATGATCTGGATGAGGGGATCGAGTGCACCCTCAGTAAGTTTGCAGACGACACCAAGTTGGGCGGGAGTGTTGATCTGCTCGAGGGTAGGAAGGCTCTGCAGAGGGACCTGGACAGGCTGGATCGATGGGCCGAGGCCATCTGTATGAGATTCAACAAGGCCAAGTGCCGGGCACAAACCGGCAGTGTGCCCAGGCGTCCAAGAAGGCCAATGGCATCCTGGCCTGTATCAGAAATAGTGTGGCCAGCAGGAGTAGGGAAGTGATCGTGCCCCTGTACTTGGC
>NW_008825617.1:494065-500875 GCF_000699105.1 Pygoscelis adeliae
GGCCGCACCTCGAATACTGTGTTCAGTTTTGGGCCCATCACTACAAGAAGGATGTTGAGACGTTGGAACGTGTCCAAAGAAGGGCAACGAGGCTGGTCAGGGGTCTGGAGAACAAGTTTTATGAGGAGCGGCTGAGGGAGCTGGGGTTGTTTAGCCTGGAGAAAAGGAGGCTGAGGGGAGACCTCATTGCTCTCTACAACTACCTGAAAGGAGGCTGTAGCGAGGTGGGTGTTGGTCTCTTCTCCCAAGTAACTAGCAATAGGACGAGAGGAAATGGCCTCAAGTTGCGCCAGGGGAGGTTTAGATTGGAAGTGAGGAAAAATGTCTTTACTGAAAGAGTGGTGAAACATTGGACCAGGCTTCCCAGGGAAGTGGTTGAGTCACCATCCCTGGAAGTATTTAAAAGACGTGTAGATGAGGCGCTTAGGGACATGGTTTAGTGGGCATGGTGTTGTTGGGTTGATGGTTGGACTCGATGATCTTGGAGGTCTCTTCCAACCTTAATGATTCTATGATTCTATGATTCTATGATTCTATGATACCATTAATGTTGACACAGGCTTCTTCTATGGCCTTCCCATGAAAGAATAAGTTAAATTTATGCAAAACACTGTTAGGTGCTATTAAGACGGCCATATGGTAATGCAGTTTCAACTGTAATATAACATTCAATTCAGGAGAAAACTTTAGTTTTAAATGCTGTTCCACTCCTGTCATCTTTCTTTTAATCTTAGAATCATTAAAATCATCAGAATCATCTTCCTTTATTTCCTAAAGTGTATCACTTCAGCTATATACTAATTTACAAAGCCTGTGCACCAGTAAACCGTCAACAGACAGGGAGCATGTAACAGCAGAACTGTTTTTACAATAGGAGTTCTTCATGGGATTCTGCTCATGTAGGAACAAACGTCTACCACATGAACATGTTCATATGAACTAGTGACTCTCAGCTCCCTTTATAAATGCCAGAGAAAAAGAAATATTTCTTGGACATTGTCGTGGTTTAACCTCAGTTGGCAACTGAGCACCACGCAGCCGCTCGCTCACTCCCCCCGCAGTGGGATGGGGGAGAGAATCGGAAGGGTAAAAATGAGAAAACTCGTGGGTTGAGATAAAAAACAGTTTAATAGGTAGAGGAAAAGTCGCGCACGCAAGCAAAGCAAAACAAAGGAATTAATTCACTACTTCCCATGGGCAGGCAGGTGTTCAGCCATCTCCAGGAAAGCAGGGCTCCATCACGCGTAACTGTTACTTGGGAAGACAAACGCCACCACTCCAAACGTCCCCCCCTTCCTTCTTCTTCCCCCAGCTTTATATACTGAGCATGACGTCACATGGTATGGAATATCCCGTTGGCCAGTTGGGGTCAGCTGTCCTGGCTGTGCCCCCTCACAGCTTCTTGGGCCCCTCCAGCCTTCTCAGTCGGTAGAGCATGGGAAGCTGGAAAGTCCTTGACTAGTATAAACACTACCTAGCAACAACTAAAAACATCGATGTATTATCAACATTGTTCTCACCCTAAATCCAAAGCACAGCACTGTACCAGCTACTAGGAAGGAAATTAACTCTATCCCTGCCGAAACCAGGACAACATGATCCCAAAGACATCTAAATTAGGTCAGAGAAATCATGCCCTTATATTCTTATTTCTGCGTAATGGCTATAAAGGGACCCTGAAGTAACTAATTTAGATATGTATATTTATGTTTATTTTGATGAATCCCACATTAAACTCTTTCTTTGTTGACCTTCTTCTGCAATAGAAACAGTATTAGTGAGCCTTCAGAGGGAAAATTCCATTTATTTTATCAGCCTAGAACAGTTAAATGAATTAGCCAGTTCTGCATTAACTATAAACAGTTGAATTCTGAAAAACAGTGATTTCTTTTAAAGGAGTTACATTGAGAGATGGCTGTCTTGAGGATAAGCAGAACTTTTTCTAAGACTGTGGGCAAAAGATGTTTGATTAGAGGTTAGTAGAATATTTAGTTGTAAAAAGGCAAGATAATCTCCAAGTATATTTTTAAACTTATTGTAATCTTTTGGGGAAAAAAGGTAGTGTTTTAAGTCAAGTTTCTGCAGAATAAAATGGTCTTTTGTAAATTTTGAATATGTTATCAAGTAAAAGATGCAGCTGCATTTCTGCTGTATAGAATTCAACATAATTGTGGTCAGAGGAACAAAGATTAGCTTTGAACAGCAACAAAACTCAAAACCAAACCATAACAGCTTTAATGCTTTACTCCTAAGATGTACTCAAGTGAGCAGTTTTCGTTCTCATCTTTGGAATATATTGTCATTCTTGGGTAAAAAAGCATAGACTCTTTAGTTATTGATTCTCATAGCAGTCTTATAAATATGAACAAAAATGCTTATTGTCTTTATTGGAATATTCATGGTAATAAAACATTTAAAATGTTCAGATCTAAAATGTAATTTTAAAAGTGTTATTTATCTAAAATAGTATTATTAAAACTGACTCATCAAATGTATACATCTTTTCCAGGTAGCCTGCAGTGATCTATGAATGCAGTAGATTATGCAGTTTATACATCTGCATGGGTTTATCTAGACTGATTACATGAAGGTGCAAAGTGCTTAATCTGTAAACCATTTAATCCATGCTCCAGGGGCTAACTGTCTGGAGAACATCTTGTCAGAAAAGGCCTTGGGCTTCCTGGTGAGCCACCTATGTGCCCTTGTGGCAAAGAAGGTGAACATCCTCCTGGGAGGTGATCCTCTCTGCTCAGCAGTGGTGAGATACTTCTGGAGCACTGGGTGCAGCTCTGGGCTTCTCAGTACAAGAGTCACATGGACCTACTGGAGCAAGCCAATGACAGGCAACAAAGATGATTAAGGTTTTGGAGCATATGGCATACAAGGATAGGCTGAGAAAGCTGGGACTATTCATCCTGGGGAAGAGAGGGCTTAGGGGATCTTATTGGTGTTTATAAATACCTGATGGGTGGCAGTAAAGAAGATGGAGTCAGACTCTCAAGTGGTACTCAGTGAAAACACAAAGGCAATGGGTGCAAACTGAAAAACAGGAAATCCCATTTAAACATGAGAAAAAATGTTTTTACTGTGAAGGCGATGAAATATCAGAACAGGTGGCCCAGAGATGTTATGGAGTCTCCACTGCTAGAGATATTCAAAACCTGACTGGACACAACCCTGAGCAACATGTTGTATCTGACCCTGCTTTGATCAGGGGGGTTGGACTAGGTGATCTCTGGGGTGCCTTCCTACCTCAGCCATTCTGTGATTCTGTGATTCTGTACTAGGATTTTATACCAGGAAAGGTGCTTCAGACTGAATTTTTGGGTTTAAAACCATACATTTCTCACAATAATGATAAAGTCCGGAATTTTTGTTAGTTGCCTTTTCTTTTCCTAAAATAATGCTGTTTAACAGTACTGCAACACTAATCAATCCTGATTGATCCAACTAAATTAAGAACTTTACAGTATTGATATAAAAATAATCACCAAAGAATCAATTTAATAATGGATGGGAATCAGGTGCTTTTGTTCTTAGATTCATTAACTGTCATCAATACTGTTGATATTTCCAATGTGATCTGTATATAACTCTATGATATTAATCTTCTTGAAGAGCTATTACACGTGCGGTGTCTCTTTTTTTTGTCTGTCCTCTTGCTCAACAAATATCTGGGACCACGTGGAAGAATGGGATGTGTTGTTTTCATGCTGTATAACATTTAGTTGTCTATGTAATATCCTAAAGTGGGTTAAGGTTATAGACAGATTTCAGTTTGCTCAAACTCCAGTAAGACCAAGAAGGGAGAATTGCTTGTAGGAAAAATCTGAAAAATAGGAAAAATATTTGCCTTTGATTCAGAGGTATTTCGTAGGTGTCATTATATATCTCGGCTGGAATACTACAGTAGTAACACAGTATTTTACTTTCTCCATCAATCTAGAAACCGTGATCTTTCTTTTTTAGGGTACCCAGAAAGTGTGGTGGCATGAATACTTTCTCAAGCTAACATTTATTTGGAATTTAGACTAATTAGATTTCACTTCTTACTGGACTTTAGTTTAAAACCATATGGAGACTGGCACTAATACATAGAATAAAAGCTTACTCCTTTAAAAGTCATGTTGTTGGGAATGTGTGATTTTAATACAGTTCATTTTTTTCTGGCTGTCTATTGGTCTCTGAATAAATGTTTAAAATTAATAGCTTTGAGTAGTAAAACTTGAGGTACCTTAGGACGTATTAACCTGCTCCATCTGTCAGATTTACTACACTTCTGGTCAGAAGGGGTATCTGAGATGTCTGCTCCAAAATGGAGTAGAAAGCTGTTAAAAAATTTTCCACCTCTGAAATAGGTGAACTTGGAGGCACGAAAGAAGAGATACATGATTTAGTTGGAAAACCTAATTTCTTCGAAGCCCTATGAAGTGGCAGTGGAAAGAATTTCTAAAGCAGTCTGCCTGCCTGAATTTTTTTATATAAATGATTTGATTTACTGGTTTTTTGAGTTTTATTATAATCTATTATTAGTAATGCTGGAGAACCTAGGCATTTTATAGGCATATGGTTATTACATTAATTTGAAATAATTAATTCCAGAGTTTTTTTACAGCTTATACTACATTATAAAAATTAAAACCAACTAACAACAACAACAAAAACTTTTCCTCAATCTTCTTGGTGTCTCCTGAAGAAAAAGGAGATGGGTCTTCAATTATCAGAACTAGCAATAAAGACATTTTTAGTTTTGGAAAAAAAAGAGAAGTGGGAAAAAAAACCCTAAACAAAACAAACAAAAAAACACCCTCTCTCTCATGATGGTAAGAACTGCAAAATAACTATACTAATGATTTGACATTCATCATCAGTTTGCAGCATCTGCTGTGGTAGCTGGCAGTCCATTTAAAATGAATCCCAGTAGGCCAGCAGTGCTTGACTCACAGACAGTTAGCCATGGATATTAAACGATCATGAGAATCTCAGTGCTGCAAAACTCTGGGGTCATCACTTGCTATTGTACAGGTATATGTTCAAGTACTGAATACTACTTGTACATAATGAGGTTGAACTTTGCTATATTTAGACCTTAGAAAACATTTCTGCTTATTCTTAAGAAAATAGATTTATCTGAGTATGCATAGGTAGAAATGGTGAGTGCTGAAAATGAAAGAATACAGGATTCCACTAACTGAAAGAAAAAGGCAATTTGGAATTCTTTTACTTTTAATAGCTTAATAATGTTGATATTACATTTTTTAATAACATAAGGGTGGTTTATGAGATTTTGTGCAACAGGGTTGATCCTGTATCAGAAATAGTGTGGCCAGCAGGAGCAGGGAAGTGATAGTGCCCCTGTACTCGGCACTGGTGAGGCCGCACCTCAACTACTGTGTTCAGTTTTGGGCCCCTCACTACAAGAAGGATGTTGAGATGTTGGAACGTGTCCAGAGAAGGGCAACGAGGCTGGTGAGGGGTCTGGAGAACAAGTCTTATGAGGAGCGGCTGAGGGAGCTGGGGTTGTTTAGCCTGGAGAAAAGGAGGCTGAGGGGAGACCTCATTGCTCTCTACAACTACCTGAAAGGAGGCTGTAGTGAGGTGGGTGTTGGTCTCTTCTCCCAAGTAACTAGCGAAAGGATGAGAGGAAATGGCCTCAAGTTGCGCCAGGGGAGGTTTAGATTGGATGTAAGGAAAAATTTCTTTACTGAAAGAGTGGTTAAACATTGGAACAGGCTGCCCAGGGAAGTGGTTGAGTCACCATCCCTGGAAGTATTTAAAAGACTGGTAGATGAGGCGCTTAGGGACATGGTTTAGTGGGCATGGTGGTGTTGGGTTGACGGTTGGACTCGATGATCTTGGAGGTCTCTTCCAACCTTAACGATTCTATGATTCTATGATCTACAAAAAAGACAAAAAATGTGTGAAAATAATTGTTTATTGTTCACCTGTCCACCCTATCCCTTCCTCCCCAAAGCACAAACTCAATTTTTTTTCTCTCTCTAAAATAAAAATCTGTTATAATTACATACAGGTTATGTATTTACATATTTCAAAGAGGTATACAGCTATAATAATGTTAATTGAAGCAGAGAGAAATCTAATAAGGAAAAAATAAATAAAAATCAGAATGTGTAGTATGCTATAAGTATAATTTTACCATACTGAATACCATTACTTTAAAGATCAGTTATATATATTATGTATAAGCTGTCAATTAAATTTTGGAATTAAGTGATATTTTCAACATAAAAACATATTTAATGAAGTTTTGGGGGTTTTTTTGTTGTTGAAGCTGAATTATTAAATAATTCACAAATATTTGTGGTTTGTCTAATTATTTTGAATTATGAGAAAAATACTTTGGATCTGTATTTTTTTGGTTTTAAATCACTAATAACTAGAAAAAAGGTTGTGAAAAGTTTGTGAGGCTTTTTCGTTGTTTTTTTAGAATTTTAGCAGAAGTGTGAAATTTTAGATGAGCCTTCTGTTTACATCATAGAAGTGATCAAAATGATCAGACCCAAAAGAGGGATAATTTCAGCATGCTTCATGCCTCTTTGTCAAATAATATCCCTCTCGTAAAATTAAGGTGAATTTGATTCTGATATGTATCATAAAAAGGAGATTCTAGGGAGTCTCAATCAAACCACATCTTGTTTTAACACTGTGTTCAAGATGATTAAATTTCCCATTTTCTGTTCTTGATGGGAGTTGAGAAGGGGAGTTATTTTTATTCCTGGTTCCATCCCATGCTCATAAAATCATAGATTGCCGATTTTCAAAGAAAGTAAAAAGTCAACTCCCATATGC
>NW_008825617.1:500925-502800 GCF_000699105.1 Pygoscelis adeliae
GGGGGGGGAAGTTATTAAAAATGTCACTTCTGTCTTCTTTCAATTGTGATGATCCAGAAGAAAGAAAAGGAAGTGGTCTAAGATTAGCAGAAATTCTACTAGGAAAATTCTTATAATATGATACAGTGTAAAATCTATGGGTATGCAACAAAATTGAATACAGTAAATTGGTATGAAAAAAGTAGCATTTTGGCAGCTTCTCAAGGCTAAAACTGGCAATTAAGGACACTGGCAAATCTTTCACACTGAGTATAAAGATATATTTCAGAGGATAACACTGACATCTGTAAGAGGCTATAATAGTTAACAAGATTAGATAACACTCAGTATTTAGTTCCCAATATGGAAGTTTGGAGAAAGAAAAACTTCTGGGCTTTTCTTGACAATTATATTGATATTAACCAGTCAAAACAAGCTAAACAATATAGGTCTGACACTCACACGAGTTTGTATGTATAACGGAAGGAGGACGAGAGGACTTGTCATGACTTCATTTTCGAGTACTCTTAATACATGAAAATCTGAGCTATCTTTTTAAATATTAAATATCTTTAAATGACAAAGGTGACATTTCTTCTTGTCTCATTGTACTTTGAGATATACTTATGAAGTCATGAGGCATTATGGAGTTTACCATGGTGTTTCTTTTCTTTTCTGTACAGCAGACTTCTGCATTTTTTTAACTTTATCTAAGCTGCTGAAATAAGTAATTATAGCAATTCAATAGAAATTAAGAACAAGAAAAGGAAAAGCAGAAAAAATATTTACTTCTTTATTTTATTTTTGGGAATATAGTATCTAGAAAGTTGATCTACAAGAAGAAATCAATGGTAGCCAGGTAGCTAAAGCACTTGGGTCAAACCTGAATGAAATTGATTATAGAGAATAGTCTGGATAAGGTTTGGGATAAAACAGGGGCAAATATTTTATAATCAGTACTGAATGGTACTGTTTGCTTATGCAAAATATAATATTTCAAAAGAACTGAAAAAAAGAAGAAAATATACTTTTAGGAAACATCATTGAAAATATTGGGTTTAGGGTGATTTGTATTTAGTTTTTTCCAAAAGAAAACAAACAAACAACCCAACAGAAAGATAACTCAGATAAAAATATCTTGAATTCAGAAGCAATATGCAATGCAACATTTAACAGAGTGGAACTCAACAAATAAATGCTTGCTTTACTAATTGTGCATTTTCATTTTTGCCAGTAGCAGATGCATTTAAACAATCAAACTGTAACTTCAGACCATTATTATGACATTGGATAATAGCAGATTCATTTGCAACGCATGAATTTCTTTGTATATTTGGGGTTTTTTGCTGCTTGTCTCAAATTAAGGGTATTGAATAATGTCAAAGTTTTAAAATAACTGTATTCTATTTCATTCCTCACATCTTTATATAGACTTAAATTTTTATTACCAAACTTCATTGAATAAATAATTATCTGTCTAAATAGATAGAGACAGAATTTAATATCGAACTCCAAGTATTCCAGTCTTCATAGAAAATCATTTCAAGATTTTAAATTAGTTTTGATATTAAATATTGGGCTTTTCCACACCCTGGGCTATATTCTCAATCACATTTAACATTCACGATATTCAAGTAAAATATAGAGTGACACAAGAAGGGTTGTGTCATTGGGAATTTTTAGTGGAGTTTGGTGAACTGTAAGTAGGTGGAACTGCCGGTAATTTGTTTTCAGGAACTTCTAAATAGCTTATAGCTCTTTTTGTTTGTTTGCTTGTTTGTTTGTTTGTTTGTTTTCATTCTTCATTCTGATGAATTTTTTATTTATTGTACTTACCAAACAAAATTATTTGGTCTCATCTTAGTTTAGCTGTCTCAAAACTGGGCTTCTTTCCCT
>NW_008825617.1:502820-512406 GCF_000699105.1 Pygoscelis adeliae
TCTACTTCTACACATGAGGAGAATTAGGCATTTCTATGTTGTGACTCAGTCCATCCTAAGATAAACCTCTAAGGCAGATGGGTTGAACTGCATTCTAAGGTACCTACCTCTCTGCACCAAAACCAGACAGAATATAGCTGCTTCCAGTAAACAACTTGTCATTAAAAGTCACTGTAACAGAAATCATGCTCTCTTGCTTTATCTTCTATAACAAAATCAAAAGCTCCACAAATACATTTGCTAGTGTAAAAGATGTTCACATATTACGGAAAAAGAACATGAAAGATTCTAGGATACATTTCCACTGCTGTCTAGAGGGCAATGGAACATACTTAGCCTGAGCACTGATAACACAGGTACAACATTACTGAGTCTAAAGCTTCCTTGCTGCTCTGGGTAAGCTACCAGAAGTCTGGCTTATATTGGACTCCTTGTTGCTAATAGCTTTCAGTGCTGCACGCTGTTATTTTATCAGTTAGGAATTAATTAACTCTTTTAAACTATGTAACAGAAAGGATCATTCTGCTTTGTGGTTAGAAACATCATGTGTAATATGAATAAATCTGATAAATATGAGATTTATCAGATTTATCCTGTTACACATGAAAAGTACAAGATAAGTTTCTGTGTGCATGTACACAAAAAGTAATGATAACACTGGGAAAGAGAGGCTGAAAAGTGTAACTTAATATACCTCTGTGTCAATGGCAAGAACGATTTTATTACTTTATGCTCAAGTTTAGAAATAGCAGCCAACTAAGGGAACTAATTAGCATAAAGACTCAGGTTCCCGCCATTGATCAGTGGGTCACTTAGGTGTTTGTTTTTTCCCCCTTCTTTCTGATTTTCTCTCTCTTTTATTGTAAAATGAAATTTATTCTTTTCCTCAAGGCCAGAATCCTGCCTCTGACCTGTAAAACATTAATTAAAAAAATGGTCTTCTTTCTTATTGAAGGGTGCATTGTCTGTTTGATTCACACACATTAGTTCTATTAACTACAGTAGATGTTATGGGCAAGAGTATATGTTACATAATGCTTAAAAATAACAGTGCTGTCAAATTGAAGCTAAGCTTGACTTTCCTCACAGTGAGGAAAGATGCTGTTTATCTTTCCACAGGATTCGGGAGAAGTTGTATTTTATAGGGTAAGTGTACACAGAGAAATTATTGTGGTGTGTATATATATTCTTACTTGATATGTGAATTGTAATTCTGCATGCACTCAAACACATGCAGAGTTGATTGATTTTGAGCAGTAAAGGACTCAGGTGATTGATTGCAGTCTTAGAAATTATTGTCGAACAAAGTTGGAACACAAGTTGCTTTTTAACAGTGAAATCACCTATTAGAATCTTTCTAACAGTGAAATCATATTTTAGGACCCATCGAAGACAAAACCAAGAGACTTCCCTATACACTGAAATAGCTGTATTACAGATGAAGAAAAGGTGTTTTCATTTTATCTTGGGATGTTGTTTGTTAGTTGCTTGCAATATGTTTATGTATGGAGATTGGACTGCTACTTTAAAAAGAGTTTTTAGAGAAAATGGGGTGAACTTGTAAAATTCTGTCACTAATGGAATCCATTTACTTAGTTTTTAAACTAGTAAAAAGTCTCTATCCTAATACTTTTAATGAGGACAAAACTGTTAGCATAATGCTTAGCATTCATCATTATTGTCATCTTTATTGTTGTGGAAGCATCTAGATGCCAGTTGAGCTATGAAAATAAAGTGCTGTATCTTGTGCACACGTATAATCGTATTCTAGGACATTGTTGCGGTTTAACACGGCAGGCAGCTAAACACCACACGGCCATTCGCTCACTCCCCACCCCCAGTGAGATGGGGAAGAGAATTGGGGGAAAAAAAGTTAAATTCAAGGTTTGAGATAAAGACAGTTTAATAGGACAGAAAAGGAAAGGAAAATAATAATAACAATAATGATAAAAGAATATACAAAATAAGTGATGCACAATGCAATTGCTCACCACCCACCAAGAGATGCCCAGCCAGTCCCCGAGCAGCAGCCACCCCTCCCCCAGCTAGCTCCCTCCAGTTTATATACCGAGCATGGCATCATATGGTATGGAATACCCCTTTGGCCTCTTTGGGTCAGCTGTCCTGGTTGTGCCCCCTCCCAGCCTCTCACTGGCAGGGCATGAGAAGCTGAAAGGTCCTTGACTAGTGTAAGCACTGCTTAGCAACAACTAAAACATCGGTGTGTTATCAACATTATTCTCACGCTAAATCCAAAACACAGCACTGTACCAGTTACTAGGAAGAAAATTAACTCTATCCCAGCCAAAATCAGGACAGACATTCAGCTGGGAATGGTTTCCTGAGTTCATAAGCTGTTTAGGTAACCACTGAATAAAATGAGACATAATGCAAAGAAGTAGGAATCAAAACCAAAGCTACCCATTGACCCTTTTACAGCATTAAGCCCTTCTTTCTTCACAGTACCCATGACTCCTGAATGCTTTACTGCACAGTTTCTTGGCTCCAACAAGTTCACAAGGCAATATTTGTTCCTGAAACTTCATTCCATGTCTGGGATTGATATAAACTATGAAGCATACAACTTACTATCAAATTCAAAATCCTAGGTTCAGAAAGGAGACTGGATGTGTAGTCCTGAAACAGATGTAAAAATCCATGCAGGAAATGAAGCTCTGGTCAGCACATTAGTTGTTACAGGTCCCAAACTTTGCCTCTAACTTTTCCTCCTTTCAGAAAATGCTGTGTGTGAGCTTAGAAACCTAAGTCAGCCTTGGAAATTCCTCTTCCAGAGCTTCACACCTAACTTTTGAGTTCTGCAGGCAACACAAAGCCAACTACTCTTTGATTCTTTTAACATTTTCAAATTCGTCAAAATCAAAAAATATCTTAAGGCTACAAACACGTAGCTGATCAGTACTTTTTAAAATACATTTAGGAAAAAACAAGGACTAGTGTTCTCAAGCATGTTTGAATGGGCACAAGTTTACCTCAGCAGACTAGATATACATAGAGATATCAATATGGATACCCATATCTATATAGATACAGATATAGATATAGACAGAAAACATAGTTCTATATAATTAAATTTCTAGCAGCATTTTTTTTCTCAATTTAAATTTTACTTCAGTCAAAACAAAAAGTTATATAACTCTGGATAAAATTTAAATAATGATTCTGCTGTCTGTGAAAATGCTAGAGTTTTTGCAACTGTTTCTGTACTCAGTAATAAGTGTAGTTATTTAAAGGTTGAACTATAAATAGTCACAGACAATCAGACTTTAGTGAGGGACCTGATGTTACCAACTATTCAAAAATATCAACATATTATTCCTGCAATGGAAATTCAAGAATCAGCAGAGAGATTGGTGCTATTCTAATGATTTTGTAAAGGAGAGGAAGATTAACTGGTTTGGGTAAAGTATATCTAAAGCTCACTTCATTAGCAAAATAAAACATTTTGGTATGAATTGTCAAAGCAGCACAGTTTCTATGAAATTTAGTTGTAAGTTGTATTAGTTGTATTTATAGTGGTTACATTTTTTGGAATTTATTTTTAGAATCAATATTTGAAGATTAATGGCTTGACTAGCTATACCTGCAATACAACTGGTCCATTTTTTCTTTATTGGGATAAAGCTGAAGATTTAGTATTTTTTCCTCCTCTTTCTTCTTATTTTTGTAACATTTACAGTACTTTTTATTACCTTACCTATTATTATAATTTATGCTATTATCTCTATTTTCATGTGACTTCCATTTACAGAGATGAAATATAGTTTCTGCTAATGTAAAATTTGAATTGCTTTCTCCATTTTCACAAGCAAGTAAGCAACTGCAATTTATGAGAGACCCAGAACACTTAATTAAAGCATCTAACTTCTGTCTAATGTTAGGATTTTAGAGACTTAGTTTTCATAAAGCTAATTCGCCAGGCAGCAGAGAGAAGAAGGTGCCTTTGAATGTCTCCAGAAAAGAAAAAAAAAAAAAAAGAAAGAAAAAAAAATCAAATCTGTTTGCTTTAATGCAACATCTAAGTTAGATCCAGGGGGGAGGGGGGGGAGGGGGGGCAGAAAAAAAGTCTGATAATAAAACTGATAGAAGCTGTGATGACTTTAACTAGAAATCTAATACAGTATGATACTTGGGAAAATCTTGCTAACCTACACAATTATAGGAAGGTAGGTAAAATATTCAAATGAACTAGGCTTTCAACAACATCATCCTAAAATAAAAGAGTCTTAGCATAAATTTCATTGGGTTATGGTTCAGACTGCTATTGTGTCTTATTTAGACCTAGCTAAACAAATCCATTCAAGTATTTGAATTTTCACTAGACACAAATACATTCAAACCTGGAGTAAAGGTGAAAGAGACCCCAAAAAATCAAGCAACTTAAAGCCATTTGAAGTAATTAAAAATGAATACAGTATTTCAAACAAA
This sequence comes from Pygoscelis adeliae, assembly GCF_000699105.1. NCBI lineage: Eukaryota > Metazoa > Chordata > Aves > Sphenisciformes > Spheniscidae > Pygoscelis > Pygoscelis adeliae. The sequence goes on from NW_008825617.1 coordinate 507,267, forward strand.
CCTATTGTGCTTTGGACCAGATTCTGACCCAGTATAATTGATCAGCTGCTATATAAAGAATAGGTGTATGTTTCTGTTGACTCATATCAATTGTTCTGCACTTCATTTTTGCTTAGTTACATTGTTTGTGGCATTATATCATGAGGTTCCAACATCTCACAGGTTGCAGTAGGCAGTGTTTCTTGACTACATGCTGAAGGGTAAAGTCCATTTACTAAGATTGACAAAAAAACTGTCAAAGCCATAAATCCTCTGTGACTTAATACTTGGACTGGTTTTCGGTTTTGTTTTTGTTTTTGTTTTTTTTTTTTTAAATCTCATGTCTATACACTATCTAAAATTCATGAACTTTCAATTTTGTCCTCCAACACTGATACTGTAATCCCAAAGAGATTTCATGTTATGAAATTAAATTATAAATTAATATAGTTTTCTTCATATGAATGACAGTTCTTTCTCTAACTAAACACACTCACAAAGTCCTGCACCAGCCTTGTGCCTGCCACAGTTTACTAAAAAAAATTGGTCCAAACTTTCAAAGAACTTAGGATTCGTTGTGCTGCATGCTATAACACCTGCCTTTTAAACACATTTCTGCTGACATACCTTTGTCCCTCTTTCTCCTTCCTCTTTTTCATAAGTTAGGAATGTTTACTTCACAAACATGAAGTCTGACCAATAAAGAGATTAAACATGTCTGAAAGGGACATAAATTCTTGACAACAAGAAATACTGACAAGAAGAATGAAATATCTGAAGTTTAAGGGTCTTCTTCATAACAAGAATATGTGTATCATTAGAGAATGATACACATGGGTACTCAGGATTCACAGTCAAGGATACATTGTTCAAGAGAAATACTTATACTCTTTCTTTCAAAAGACAAACAGTATGAGAACTTAAATCTCCATGACAAATTTAGTTGTTCCATGAAAAACTTTAATATAGGTAATTTTTCTTCAACTACTTTTGACAGGGGAAAATCTTGATGACAGCCCCAAAGGTGGTCAAATTGACATCCTCACCTCTGATGTAGGTAGAGTTTTATCTAGCAGAAAGAAAAATGTTGCATAGAGAAGGGTTCAAAAAGATGTGAACTTTGTTCCCAAGCAGACAGACAAGTGCAAGCTTTTCCAAAAAATATAGAGTATACATTTAATTCTTATTGATCAGTTCCTGCCTCCATTTAGGTGCTCCATGTCTATCTCGCTCAGTTTTTAAAACTTATGATGGCTAGAACTTTTTTCTAAACTGTTTGGGAGTTTAGTATTAGATAAGATTTTTGGCAGTTGTATATAAACCCACCAGAAAGAATTTGGATTTATTATAAAGAATTTCATCAGGTGTGAGATGACTCTGTTATGTAAATTAAATCCCTCTCAACCTGTTTTTGGGTTTATGGGTCTGTCAATAAGTAGTACAAACTGTTATTTCAACAAGAAACTTTCAAGTCCTTTTTTTCTTTTATTTTCTTTTGGCCCCACTTCCCAAGTTTCTTCTTCTTTATGATTATAACTGGTAAAAAAGACACCACAGCATAAGTATACTTTTTACAAAATATTACAGCAAAAGACCCCCAGGTTGTAGGGTGATTTATAAAAACATTCTGTGTTTTCTAAGTTTCTGTCAATCTGTGAAATATTTTGTTATGAAAACAACAAGAATAATTTGTAATTCAAATTCAAAATCATGCTAACTGTACCTTTTTTAATTTTTAAGCAACCCATTTTACATTTAGCTAAAAGATATGCAGCAGCTAGTGTAGTTTCCTTGGAAACTAATGGAACTGGGGAAAAAAAAAAAAAACAACAGAAAAAAGGAGTACAAACCATTATTTTATACATCAAAGCCTCTCTTTTTTTGTTTATTGGCTAATTCTGTAGGCCCCGGAAAATGATCTCAAAGAATTTTATCCTCAAGAAATACCTAGGATAAAAACTTTATCAGACTTCAATCTTAGTACAAAGATTTGGAAGTGTTTATGGAACTTTTATTTTCTATTGGCATACATGCTGATGCAAGTATAAAAATTACGCAAATGCCTTAATCCTAACCATACAGAAGTGAAAAAATATGCACTAAATCAAGCAAGCAAGCAAGCAAACAAACAAAACATAGATGGTAGGAAGAAACAATTTTAATTAGTGTGGTACAAATATTCAGAGAAAAAAATGTATATGGAGATATTCTCAATTACTGCAATTTCTATCTATTGAGATATTTTGCCAGTATGTGGAAATTGTCTGATGTTATTTTTTTCAGTTTGAAGTAGCTTTGGACAATTTGCTTGAATATTTTAAAAAGTATTGCAAAATTAAAACAGTAAATGAAATTTTTCACATAAAGCCTCATATTAAAATCCATTTTCAGTTTCCACAGCCTTCAGTGCAATTTGTCTGAAGTCTTCAGCGGCAGCTTCTCACACCACAGACACAGTGAGAATGGAACAGACATGGATATTGAGAAGGCAGACACTGTGTCTGCATGGGCAGGTGCAGCATGCCATGAGCTTGCTCTGCCCACAATCCAATCTGGCAGGGCATATGCTGGCCATAACCCAGGAGCCACGTGGCAGCATTAGTGCAGCACTGTGCCTCCTGCGAGGAGGGGTTTATTAGCTGAGACAGAATGCCATGACAACAGCACTGTGAAGTTTCTGGATTGGCACTGGCACGTATACAGACAGTTCGTATGACAAGCAAAGGAAATGATGTTTGCCTACACTCATCTACATAAATGTGTCTTCTCTCTTGCTCTGTGATATTTTGCATCTCATCATATTTTTGAATTGACTGGACTTCTGCATTTTGTGACTTTTCAGGAAGCTTGCTATCTAAATGAGGTTAAATTGCAAAACGAACACACGGAAAATCCCATACAGAGGTGTTGCTAAGAGCTATCAGTGAGATGCAGAGGTCATCACACAATTTATTTCTGAACAAACTTTTCTATATACTTATATATACTCATCAGACTCACAGACAATGCATGGTTTAGAAGTTTTAAAACTTTTTCAACAAATGGAAAGAAGAAAAAAAAAAACAAAACCACCAAAACCAAACCAGCAAACTCACTGCTCTTCGTTCAGATTTTCTGACTTTGCTGCTGCTGCGTTTATAACAGTGCATTTTCAATGCAACATATACATTTCTATACTTTAATTACATGCAGACAGATCCTTTTCTTATCATCTCACCAGGATGATCTCTCAATTTCTTTCGTAGCCTCAGAATGTATGTATGCATGTTGTCCAGCTTCTGAAGAGCCCTAGAAAAAAGGCAGGCTTTCAGTTTTTTACTAAGTGACTCAGAATTTCATTTGTAAAAGAAAGTTAGAAGATCCTAACAGCTAGTAGCAGTTCTAGTCCTCAGGCTAATAATTACTTTTTCTCAGTTTCTATTATAATGTGGAATGTGTAATCTGTATGCAAAGCAGGATGAATATTTGGGATACAATCCTCAGAGCAGGCACATCTCCAGATAATACTTTGATTGACCTACATGTACTCAGGTACCTATCCCACCAAAACACATATAATCCTCATCTCATTACCTCCTTCTGGCTCATTGTGTGGGATCTGCAAAAATACTTGTTCTGAAAAGACACTTTGTGTAATTTTAAGAGATATTGTGAACATCTAGTAATTATTACCCCTGGTTTTTTTAGCTACATCCAGACCATTCAGCTTAAGTTATTCTTTCCTGTTCTTTCTTCATGTTTGCATGGGCTTAGAGTTCTTGATTACAATTTATGGACTTTAGAGAAAATAAAATAAAATAAAATAAAATGTACGCTTGTGCAAGAAATGTACACTCCCTTTAAGAATGTACTTTTATTGTAACATTGCATTGGTTACTTTTGTATGTTATATTTGCCAATTTTTGTATTATGACTGCTTTATCAATTCCATTGCTAGTATGTTTTGTCTGTGGTGCTGGTGAGGGACTTGTGCAGCATGCACAGGTTCAGATTCAAACTCAATTTTATTCCTATTTTATTAAATACACATAAAGAATTACTAGGCCTGTTGAATGAGCCAAATATTTTCTGCAGTCTGATTTTCCACAATGCAAGATTTAATTTGTGAGGATACATGTTAATGTGTGCTAAAAATATTGTACAAGAAGAAGTATCTGGTTTACTTTTATTATTTTATTTACCACATTCACAGGCACTGGGCATTGAATATGCTTCCAAATAAGTCCTTTTTCCATCTACCTTCATAGCTTTTATTAACTCTTTCTTGATAAATTATTTAGTTCAGTGTAAACTGAACCTGTTCAACAACTGTTGATGATCCTCTTATTTTGTGTACATGGATAAGTCATCATGTGATTTTTTTCAAATAAAGAACAGAAAGGCATGAATTTAAACATATATTAATTGATCATTGATAGATTAAATAAACCAATAAGAGCTAATAACAATTAGCATTGAAATATTTCTTTTTAAATAATTTTATACTTTTTATTGATGGATCTGTGCATGGATGATGAAATTTATTTATAGAAATAAAATTATACTTTGGAAGTAAAGCTGTCTATTAAATTTAATTTGCTTTTTGTCCAGATTATAATAAGCAATTTACTACTCAGGAATAGATACATGTATGCATTTATATAAATACTGCTGATATTACAGTTCTGAACTAGATAAACCCACACACATACTAGCCAAAAGATGTCTGGTAAAACTTAATAATAAAATGCAGGTTGAAACCAGCAAAGACAGAGATCTATATATAGTAAGCCTAAGTAGCAAAAAAGATATACAAAAAAGGAGAAAAAAAAAGTATAAACCCTCATTGTGGTACAACCAATTCTTCTGTTTAAATAAGAGGCCTTAAAAGTAGAAAGATGAGATATACATAATGATAAAAGAACTCTAAAGACAGAAAGAACAATTTTAACATTAAAAATTATGGATGATTATGATACTATCCAAACTTAATTTCTTGAGTCTTGGGAAAAGCATTATATTGTACTCAAATGTACATCATGTATACTTTGCCTAGATAGTTTCATGAGAATATACAAGTAAACATTATACTATTAGGTAAAACCAAATGAAGGATTCCTGTCTGTCCATAAAGATTCTCTGAAATTAGAGGAAAAGTAGTTCATATTAGGCATCTGGATAA
>NW_008825617.1:512454-523596 GCF_000699105.1 Pygoscelis adeliae
TTTGTTGTTTTTCTTTGTTGTTTGTTTTTTTTTGTTTTGTTTTTTTCCCCACAAAAGACAGCCAAAATCTCCTTGGAATAGCAAACAGCCTAAAAATAACAACTTTCACTGAGGAGAAGCAGGTTCAGGTCAAGAGATATTTCTCTCTCACCATTATAAAGTCCAAGTGTCTGACAAACTGCTGATAAAAACTTTTACCCAGAATATAAAGCATACAGGAAAAAGCCTGGTTTGTTTACATCAAACAGTTAAATTACCAATTGATTAACTACTGCAGTTGTTCCTAAACATTAATCATAGAACTATCTCTGGGTCTGCAAGGTCAAAGTAGACGTACTAAACATAGTAAATACTGCCTCATCAATGAAAACAAAAGAAAAACACACACACACACCAAAAAAATGCTGAGAAATTTTAAGTGTAAACATTTATTTTTAGATGCAAAGATTCTGAGACCTAGAGGATTAATATTGCAGAGCTGGACAGCTTCACATTTGTGAAGTGTTCATTTCCTTTAGAGCATTAGATTTTATCACTGATGAGATGAAGCCAGATGAATGATCACAACTGATGACATAGACTGTCATTCTGAATTTTTTCTCAATAGAGTATTTAAGAAATCAAAATACATACATTTTTAAGCTTCTCAAAGACTTAAAGCACTGAAGAACTTTTACATCAATAAAAGTTCCACCGTACAGATCATGGACATTTTATTATGTTTCTTTTATTTAACTACCCTTTATAGTTTACACTTCTAGAATTATGATTGCTTAGGTCTATACTTTTAATTCACCATAGGTAAATATTATTTAAATAATTACCATATTTTTACAGAGTGTAACCTTGCAAATTATTGTAGTGATACTCCAGACCATGTCAAAATATCCTTAATTTTCTTTAACAATGCTTCCAGCTTATCTCTATAATGCAAAAGCATCTCATGAAAGAGAATTTCCTGTAGACGATTGAAACAATTAAATGATAATAACTATTCACCTGTCAGTTAAGGATGGCTTTTTAACCTTTGCTCTCATAATCATTCGTTGGGTAAATGATCTTTATACAATTTTCTATAGAAAAAAAATATTTCTTTCCCTTTCATTGCCTCAAGGCTGATTTTCTCAGTTTTTCCTTTTCAAATTAGGGATTAATGTCATATTAATACCACAGCTATATCACACACACCAGAGTGAGGTTTGGATGAAAGAAAAATAATGAAATGAATTTTATGAAACTGCTGGGCCATAGTTTGTAGACTTCTTTATCTCTTTCATGGGCAACTTTATTTGAAATAAATCCTCATATTGGTACATATGCTTATTGCCTCTTAATCATTCTTAGGCACCTGTCCTGCCTCCTTATTACCCTGCAGTTTTTGAGGAACAATATAAATTACTTAATGAGATGTGCAGCCCAAAGTAAAATTTGCTGGCCATTCCCTGTCTTCTACCCCAATGAGCAGTAGTGTTGCTAATGAGTGCTCCCAGAGTTTGAAACACTGGCACACACTCAGAGATGCTGAAGAGAAACCCATGGGAGAAACCATCATCTGTAGCTCAGCTGGATTTTAGGGAAGGGAAGGGAAGGGAAGGGAAGGGAAGGGAAGGGAAGGGAAGGGAAGGGAAAAAATAATATAATTACATAGCAGCAGTTACCATTGTTCATTTACAGTAGTCACATTTGGCATTGGTATTATCTTCATGTTAGAGGCGAAAGATGGCTTGTTACAGGGCCAAGGGATGTTAAGAATATACATATTTTAAGACACATGAATGGTAAAGCGTGAAAATAAGTATATTTTTACTCTAAATAGTTAAAACCATTTGAGAATATCTATGCATGCATATATTATTTGATGTGCATGAAGCAAAGCAGGAAAAATATTCAAGCTCTCATTAATTTTAACTTCTCTTAGTATATGTATAAAGATACGTAAACAAGATATTAGAGTTGAAAATACAGCTTATATGGATTTACAAGAACGAAAAGAAAAACATTCATTTATATGTGAAAAATAACATCTCTTCTATCATATTTGCAAGTCTGTTGTGTTGGTTTTCTGGGATTGTTAGTACCTGTTTCATTAATACAGATATTTATAAAAAGACAAGTACAATTGTGTATTTTTTTTCCTGGAAAATTCACATTAACAAAATGGAATTTTGTAATCTAGATTTATTTGCTAAAGTCATGATTGTTTTGATTCATAAAATAAAATGTCCAGCATGAAGACAGAAACTAAGTAGAATTGTGTGGAGAAAGCAATCAACTGATTTAATTCAGTCTGTTTTTCTTCTCAGTCGTCAGTAATATAGTATTCATATTCTATTTTTTTTTTCTCAGTCATCAGTAGCATAGTATTGATTCTGGGTTTTTTAATTTTTTTTTTAATCTAAAGAACACATCAAAAAGTGTGTCATAAATTCAGTTTCATGAAACAGAGAAAATATATAAATTAGGTAAAAATCTGATTATTAACTGTAAACATCAATCTCAAGTCAACTACAAGGTAAAGGACTCTATTATCTTGAAAAACTATTAGAAATCTTTCAAAAATGAAAGAATTGAAATACCTGTAAATCAGCTTTAATTATCCCCAATAAATGAGGACTCTCAGCACCAAAACCAACTGCCAAACGCACTGTATTTTCTTGATGCAGCTTTATATATGCATTGGTATATCCATCATATTCCTTCTACTATCTTTGTTCTCTTTTTGATTGTCATTGTTGAATTATAGCTGACATTCTGACTGTCACATGTAAAATATACATTTTTCAAGCATGTAAACAGAAATCAGATCTGCCGAGTGCCAGTGATGATTGCCTTACCTGCAATTGTGACTTACAAGATCACAATTCAAACCAAGTGGAAAGGATTTGTGGGTCCTCCACTACCAATGCAGGACCAAATAAATTCTTGAGCTACTTCATGTTGTGTATTAGTACAAAAATGAAACGCATAATTTTTCTCCTAAAGTCACTCCTTCTGACAATAGTCTAAACTTGAGTTCTAGAAAATTCTTCATTTATTTGTAATTCATGAAATATGCTATCTTGCTTCTCAGACTCCTCTTGCTCTTACAAGGACTCACAACTGAAAGATTATAACTTGGTTAGAAATGATATATGGATGGAGCAGAAAGCAAAATATGAAGCATGAAATGGAAATATCAGCTAGAAACTACCAACCATCTCTTATCATTGCTTGGGTTTAACTAGAAAGAGATATTCAGCAATTAGCATGTCACAGCCTGTTATTTTATTTGTGGCTCCGTAACTGTACTTTCTGTCTTCACAGTAGAAGTTGCTCATTGTCTTTTATTTTATATGCCATAGCAGTATGGATACATCACTGCCTAGAACTGTGTTTACATTGGGTATAGTTTGTTATTCTGTCAAACTATTGGCATGCAGATTGGTGAGAAATGATGTGTGATCATTTCACATTGATCAGAAAACATATCACACTAATCTCACTTTAAAAAATGACAGAAATAAGAGTTCAAATCTATGCTAATAATTTTTATCCACTTGGCTGTCAGTTTGTGAATATTAAAGGTTTCTGCAAAACACTGTGACTATATACAGAATTTTCCAGAAAACACTTTGTTTAAAAAAAATTGTAGTTGCATTTTTTCAATTACTTACAAAATAATATTTTTTGCATCATTAAAATATAAATAAGATATATAATGCTAAAGATAACATACTTTTCCAAAGAGAGAAGAAATAGCAAATCTTACCGGCAATTTTCACAGGTATAAAAGCAGTACCTGGATCTATACTTCATCTGACCCAGGAGACAAGAGGGGAGGGAGGAAGGAAGGGAGAAAAATGGAAAAGGAAGGGAAGGGAAGGGAAGGGAAGGCAAGGCAAGGCAAGGCAAGGCAAGGCAAGGCAAGGCAAGGCAAGGGAAAAGGAAGACTTTGAAAGTCCTATATTTCTGAACAGAAGATCTAATACAAATCCTGATGTAAAGTGTGGTCAGAATTAGCTAGTTTATCACGTATTGCTTCAAGTGAAAACAGTAGTAATTTTTGTGTCGAACATCATGCTAGGAAGTACTGTCATCCCATTCTTAGCATCATTCTTATTACTTTTATGTTATGCACATTTGAAGAGCAGTGGTTAATCAGACAGTCTGGGTTTGGGGAGTTTAGGATTCAGATTCTTTTCCATTCAAACTTTTTCCGTGACCCTGGGAATTTATTTCAGAGAGAGATACACAGAAAGACTTCAAAGCTTAACCACAACTTTAGACATCTAGGACCAAAATGTAAAACCTCAGTTAGTAACCAATATTGAGGATACATGAGTTTTAGTAATAACGTATCTCCCTGGACTGAGCGTTGAGAGTCTGGAGGCAGGATTCCTCAAAATGAAGTTTAGCCACCTAAAAATTAATTCCTTCTGTAGTCAGCAGAGGCCCACAGGTGAGAAGAATTCAAGCTGTGAAGGTGTCTGTTTTGATATCTATTTTAGGGTGGCATTTATATTAATTTTCGAGATGCATTATTTCTTTTTTTACACTGAAAATAAAGAGAACTTAGGTAACTGGTTGAAAGTAGAATAAATCCCACTTCTGTTGCTCAGATCCATGTAACAGTTACCAAAATACACCCTGATATATTAATATATATGAACATACCTACACACACACACACACATATATATAACCCTGAAATATATCAAGGATATATTGAAAACAAAATACAGCTGGGGGAAAAAAAAAGAAAAAGGAGAAAAAAAAACCATACCCGGTTATCACTAAATATTCTATAGCTTACTTAACAGATTTAGGGAGAAATCTTCTCTTTCCTTGAATGGTTTTCAACCTATTTTTCCTCTCTGTTAGAACAGTGCATTAATCACTACCTTTCACAGTGATAGGGCTACCAGGCTGACCAATAAAACCATTCAGCTCATATAAATAATTAATCATTTTTCATGTTTCTTACTAGATTTAGCCAACAGTCTAATTGTTATGCGCATTTGCATATCATGAGATTGTGAAAACCCTGTATTTGCTTAGTGAAGTTATAGCAAGGTAATCAGTCTTTCCTCATTCATTTGAAAATTCAAGTATTCAAAAATCTAACAAGAACTTACCACAAGAAAGATATTTATAGCTCTATTGTACCAGGCCAGGAAAAGAGCTCTTAATGCATTATCTTTCTCCTTTGTCATGCATCCACATTGCCTTTTTATCACCTGGATGTTTTGCTATGAGTGTCCACATGGCATCCTGTATGTTAGCACTCTCAAATCTTAGATGCCCACTATCAAAATCCTATACTGTCAAAAATTTCCTACATGACTTCTTTTTGTCATATGTGGCTTTAAGAAAAGGTAAGAGATGCAATGGAAGCTGGCAGACAGCACAGTGTTGTGCATTAGATCTATCTTAAACAAATATAGGTCCACTCTTTCTTTTCCAAATTCACAAAGATTACCTAAACAGAAGTCTGATTATGGGCTGGTGTATATCAGCATGGGCATAAGATAAACTCACAGACAAGCATAAGCACAGTTTTGACAATTATGGACTTATCTCTTCTCAAAACTCCCTTCAACTTTCAGGCATATGGACTGCCTTTGTTTTTCCTCATTTATTTTTCATTTATCTTTGAAGGTGGTTGTAAATTGTTGTTTGTTTGGGTTTTTTTTTCATTTCTAATGGAATATCACAAGTATGAGTTGCAATACCTTACAGCCTTAAGTCAAATATTATTATATATATCATCTACTCGTGGGTATACAGCAACACTTCTGCAAAGCTAAAAGTAGAGTCTAGCTAACGGTTAGGGATACTGGAGCTACACAAACAAATTTTCATGTGTAGCCAGACAGCATTTCATAGTGCTATGGTTTTTGAAAGTGCCAGGTATTGAATTCATAGCTCAGCTCAAGAGGTTCAATATGAACAGTAGAAAGGATTCTGCTTCTTCAAAATACAGGTCAGTAGTGAAATTCCAGATCTGAGGGGTATAACAATTATATAATAAAAAATACGTACATGTTAATTTATCATTATGCTATCATTATAGCATTGTAGCACAACAATAAAATCATTGAATCACTGGAGGAATCAGTCTACAAAGCTGTATCAGACAGCAATGCTTGGAGGCAAGTGGTTATTACTGCACACAGTCTATCCTGAATTCAGAATTTAGCCACTAACGCTCACTACCTTCCATTTTAGACTGTATACACCATTTCAAATACCCAACAGGAAAACTAGTTAAATATGAGATTTAAAAAAAAACAACAAACAAACACAAAACACTTTAGTTACATTCAGCATAGATTTTTATTTCTTTTTTCCTAGGACATGAGTAAATTATATCTCTGACAGACAAAACTGTCCTCCCTATGATTTAGAAAGCTAAGGAAGATAACATAAATATGTATATGCCACAGCAAAAGAGGAAAAAAAAAATCCACTCTTTAACTGAACTGTAAATATTTCTGCCTTTGTAAGCAACTTGTGCATATACCAGCAAGCAATATCCTCTAGTAATTGTGTCAAAGAAAATGAAAATAAATGTCCTGGTTTTGCTGACATTTGGTCAGATTAAATGAATTAGTTTTGTACCGACCTAATTACATTTTGCACACATGCATAGAAAAACTCTTAAACTCAATGGAAAATGCTTTGTCCCCTTTTATTCATTGGATTATTCACATCTAGCTAAACAAGAGGACACACCTGATTTTTGAACTTTCATTACATTTAAACTGTATAAATTATTTTGGGCTTCCCATTGACATAAGGATAAGATAAATAGATACGACACAGTTAAATACTGTGATTTTTCAAGTTCTCTGTTAGGAATAATTTTCTGAAGTGTGAAGGTTTCCTGTGAAACAGCAGAAATTATGGTAACTCCCTAGCAGGTCTGAGATATCACAGTGAGTTAGTATCCTCCTTTGGTGCTAAGTATGAACTTGAGAAATGTAAACTATTACAGCCAGGTAGAAATATTCTTCTTAGCTGATGGCTTTACTGCTGTTGACTTAATTCTTTGAAGGCATTTATGCTAGTGTTTCCTTTTTATTTCTTTGAGTTTTGTGCTCTCAGAAATGATAAGATCACCTAGTCAAGCTGGAAAGTATATGTTATTTACAAATTATTAATTCTAAATAAATTTATAAATGTATTATTTTAAAAAAATCCATTTAAAGTCAGATTATTTTTAAATAAATGTTGTTTCTTATGGCAGGGAATCATGGAACTTCACTTATATTCATTCTGTATTAAAATATAAGCCTCTCAAGAGTTATTTCAAATGAAAGGCAATATCTTATCACAATACTACAAAATAAAATCATCAGTACATAAAGTCTAGTGTAGCTATAATAGTGTTTAATTATAATAGCTTCATGCAAAAAGTATTACAGTTATGACAAAGAAATTGCTTAGTGTTCTTGGTCAACTACATTCTGTTAATATTTCAAGTGGTGCACATGTACCACTTTTAAAGCCATTACACTTCATAAAATTATCATAAACTCCACGAAAGCAGAAGCCAAGTTTTTATTTTGAAAACAGAACAGAATACACTCAATCATCATAGATAAAGTATAGTTACCTGCTTCAGGAACTCCTGACATGGTTGTTCTGTTATTTTTGTTTGTTAAAAAAGGTGGAAGAATGCACTTGTCAACTGTGATATGAAATCAATAATGTTTTTGAAATAAATACCAGAAGAGAAACTGTCAGCAAATAGATAAATAAGGAAAACATTGTAGGAATCTTCCCACCAGTTAATAACTTTGAACGTAAATACATATGAAAAGTAGCATTAGGTTTGTCAAATTTCAGATCTTACTTGGTTCTTCTGGATACAGATGTATATCAATAATCCAAAAGTAGAATTTATATGGAGGTATACCATGACCTGTCCACAAACTGCTTTATATAATTTAGATTATCAATATTTCACTATGACTAGTCAAACAAAAGAATTAGCAGATTTTAGTTTGTTTGTATTAAAATATGTAAAAAAAAAAGAATTTGTGCTCTACCATTTAGCTTAGAGAACTCATCCACAATCTATTAAAAAAGGTCATTTCATGCTCATTTCTTCTAGCTCACAAGAAAACACTTTAACCTCCAGACTCCAGGGAGGAGAGGAGGAAGAAGGAGAAGCAGCACATTCCACCTGACTGCTATACAGATGATCAAAGAATGGAGACTGAATAAAATTAACGGAGACTGAATTAAATTGAGAAAGATTATTTTCTATCTTAGTGGCTATCAACTTACAGGAAAGAATTTCAGACTTCTACGACTTTTTGTTCATTTTAATTTTGGCAGAAAACAAACAAACAAAAACCCTAATTTATGCAGTTAAGCATTTTAATTCATCTTAAATGTTATGTCATTAATTTATTTCCCCCCACCCCAGCTGCAGCCTTAAGTAACATAAATGTTACTATAAAGTTCTCTATTCTTATATTACACATGCAGGGACAAGACCAGTGTTGCAACAGAAGGTACTATTTTGGAATACTGGACCAGATACACAAATTTTAAAACTGAGTGTTAAATTATTTGAAATCATGGTAACTTGGATTTGTGCAGGACATTAAAGGACATTAAAGGGGGCTTATAAAAAAGATGTCGACAAACTTTTTAGCAGGGCCTGTTGCAACAGGACAAGGGGGAATGGCTTTAAACTAAAGGGGGGTAGATTTAGACTAGATAGAAGGAAGAAATTTTTTACGCTGAGGGTGGTGAAACACTGGAACAGGTTTTCCAGAGAGGTGGTGGATGCCCCATCCCTGGAAACATTCAAGATCAGGTTCGACAGGGCTCTGAGCAACCTGACCTAATTGAAGATGTCCCTGCCCACGGCGGGGGGGTGGATTAGATGACCTTTAGAGGTCCCTTCCAACCCAAACTATTCTATGATTACTTCAACTGACTTCATGTGTCATCCCAAACCTTGCAAAATCAATAGTATTTCAGCTGAGTTCAAAGACATTAGGATTTCATCTTGGAAATTCATAGAGTATGAAGTGTCATAGCCCCAAGCAAAGAAATATTGCTAAGAAATATTAATAGCATGATTATATATATAAAATACCATGGCATGTTAACATATTGAAAACATAGTGAATAAAGTACTGCTGTTACTTCACCCATGTTGTAAGCTAACTAAGAATGAACCAGAGCACTTTATCTGGATAAGGGAATTCACCAGAAAACTGACTAGCTCAGTACAACCTTCGGATTATTACCCACTCCTACTCTTTCACATGAGTACCAACAACGTTGCAACGAGAAGTCCAAAGTCAGTCAAAAGAGATTTCAGGTCCCTGGGAAGAATGTGAAAGGATTCAGGAGCACAGGTAGTATATTCCTCAATCCTTCTAGTAACAGGGGGAGACTTTGGAAGAAACAGGCAGGCCCCAGGACATCAACACCTGGCTCCAAGACTGGTGCCTCCACCAGAATTTAGGGTTTTATAATCATGGAGGAGTCTTTAAGACACAAGGTATGCTGGGACCTGACAGGATCTACCTGTCCTGACAGGGGGAAATGCTTCTTTGCTGTAAGTTGGCAGGACTGATTGAGAAGGCTTTAAACTAGGATCAATGAGGGAAGGGGATACCAACAGGAGAGCTGAAGGTAAGCCAAGGGGCGGCATGGCACTGCCTGAGGGTGGCAGTGTTAGTGGGGGCATTTGCACTGCTCCTGGGAGCACAGAGAGCTCAGGAGTGTATCTGAAATGCTTGTACAACAACGCATGCAGTATGAGAAACAAACAGGATGAACTGGAAGCATTGGTCAGCTCCCAGAGCTACGATATCATTGGTACTAGTGACACTTGGTCCCATGATTGAAGTGCTGGGATGGAGGGCTACAGGCTGTTCAGGAGGGATAGGCAGGGCAGGCAAGGTGGAGGAGTTGCACTGTATGTAAGGGAGAGGTTTGACTGTACAGGCCTTACAGTTAGTGATGATGCAGTTGAGAGCCTCTGGGTGAGGATTAGGGGGATGGAAAACAAAGTAGATGTCACTGTGTGTGTCTACTATCGATCACCCAGCCAGGATGTAAGCACTGATGAGTTATTTTGTAGAAATCTCTGGATTGGTAGTCCTTGTCCTTATGGGAGACTTTAACTTCGCAGTCATCAACTGGGAATATCATACTACTGTGACAAGCAGGTCTTGGAAATTCCTTCCATACTTGGAAGTATGTTGAAGATAATTTTTTGTCACAAGGACTCAGTGAGCCAACTAGGAAAGGCATCCTCCTAGACTTGTTGATGGTGAATAGAGAAGGACTTACGGGAGATGTGATGGTAGGTGGCTGTCTTGGCCACAGTGATCATGAAATGGTTGAGTTTAAAATTTTTGATGTAATTAGAAAAAAGGTCAGCAGAGTTGTTACCCTCGATTTCAAAAGAGCAAATTTTAAGCTATTCAGGGAGCTACTTAGCAGTGTCCCCTGGGAATCTGCTTTTCTGGTTTTAGGAGTCCACGAGTGCTGCTCAGTTTTTAAGAACCACCTTCTAGAAGCGCAAGAGCAGGCAATCCCATTGTGTCAAAAGTCAAGCCACTGGAGCAGAAGACCAGCCTGGCTGAACAGGGAACTCCTCGTGGAGCTCAAGAGGAAAAAGAAATTATATGGTCTCCGGAAGCAAGGTCAGGCTTTGCAGGAAGATTACAGAAAGGTGGTTTACATGTGTAGGGAGAAAACACAAAAGGCCAAAGCTCAACTAGAGTTGAAACTGGCCAGTGTTGTGTCAGACAACAAAGAAAAACTTTTTAAAGTATGTTAATAGCAAGAGGATGTTTACTGAAAATATCGGACCAATACTTGATGAAGATGGTCATCTGACAAATGGGGATGAAGAAAAGGTGGAGGCATTTAGTGCTTTTGTTTTGCGTCAGTCTTCAATATTAATGATAGACATTGGGCTGCCTGGTCTTGTGAGTCATAGAATCATAGAATCATAGAATCATTAAGGTTGGAAGAGACCTCCAAGATCATCGAGTCCAACCGTCAACCCAACACCACCATGCCTACTAAACCATGTCCCTAAGCGCCTCATCTACCCGTCTTTTAAATCCCCCCAGGGATGGTGACTCAACCACTTCCCTGGGCAGCCTGTTCCAATGTTCA
>NW_008825617.1:528204-556168 GCF_000699105.1 Pygoscelis adeliae
GGAGAGGAGGGGCTGCAGAGCAGCCCTGCAGAAAGGAATCTGGGGGTGCTGGTCAACAGTAGGCTCCGTATGAGTCAGCACAGTGTGCCCTGGCAGGCAAGAGGGCAAATCACATCCTGGGATGCATCACTGTATAACCAGCCAGTCAAAAGAGGTGATTATCCTGCTGTATTCAGTGTTGGTGTGGCCTCACCTTGAATACTATGTGCAGTTCTGGGCCCCACAATTTAAAAAGGATGTTGAGGTACGTGAATGCGTCCAGAGGAGGGCAACAAAGGTTGGTGAAAGGGCTGGAAGGAATGTCCTATAAGGAGTGGCTAAGGACTTCGGTTTGTCTAAGGTTTGTCTAGTTTGGAGAGAAGGAGACTGAGGGGTGACCTCATTGCTCTCTACAGCTTCCTGAGGAGAACTGGAGAGGGAGGTCCTGATCTCTTCTCCCTGGTATCCGGTGATAGAACATGTGGGAATGGCTCAAAGCTGCATCAGAGGAGGTTCAGACTTGACATTAGGAAGCATTTCTTTACTGGGAGGGTAGTCAAACAATGCAACAGGCTTCCTAGAGAGGTGGTCAATACCCCAAGGCTGTCAGTGTTTAAGAGGCATTTGGACAATGCTCTTAATAACATGCTTTAACTTTTGGTCAGCCCTGAATTGGCCAAGCAGTTGGACTAGATGATCATTGTAGGTCCCTTCCAGCTGAACTATTCTATTCTATTCTATTCTATTCTATTCTATTCTATTCTATTCTATCCTATCCTATCCTATCCTATCCTATTTTATTTATATGGTATCCTGAAAGCTCCCTCATGTCTCTGCTGTGAGGTTGTGATCTATATTAACAAAGTACCCATAGGGCAGTTTCTCAGGAAGTGAGGCTAGCTGGCACAACAATGTCAATGCTTATGTCAGTAAATTATTTTTGTCTTCAAAACAGGGTGGCAGTATGAAAACTACTTGTTGAGAACAACTTTTGGGATGGTCTAATTCCCAAATGTGCCTGCACGTTGCCTGTTTAGCATCCTTCCCATCCCTGGTACAGATATTGTTATAAAAAGAGATAATTGTGAATAAGTTGTTAATGACATGAGAAAAATATTGTCAAATGTAACACCTGCAAGTAGCTAAACATCTGGATAGTTAAGCTTTTATAATTAAACAGCTTTTTTATTTACTTTCTCTTTGTTTTTAACTGCATAGAACATGTAACTTAAAGCAGTCCCATTTTATAGATTCATTTATCTTTTATAAAATTTCATACTCTTTAATTTCTTAATTTCTGTTTGCTTCTGTTTTCAAATGGAGAAATGTTTTGTCTGTCAGACTCTTCTTTTGGCTGAAATAATTTTACTTTTGTTGTGAATATCAGAGATCTGCATTATTAATTAAAATAATCATTAATAATTTAGCTCATATGTTGCAGGGAAAAAGCTGCTCAATTCACTTGGCTTGAAAGAAATCAGGATAGAAGTGGTTTATTGATTTATTAACAACATTAATTAACCAGCAGCCAATGAACTACACATTCAAGACCAATATCCTAAAAACCTCTCTACAACTCATTACAGGAATTTCTAATCCTTCCCTCAGAATCACACAGCAAACCTCACCCCCCTACCCGGAGTAGATGTGAGTGCTATAGTTTTTTGTGCATCCCTGATGATCCTTACACCTCACTAATGCACTTGCCAGTGGGAGAGCAACCCATGATGCCACACACATACACCTGAGGTGTGGGTCCCCATGTGTCACCCCACTAGCTGGAGTGCAGCTGTTCACAGCAGCTTACAGGGAGGCTGCTGTGCCCAACCTGGGCAGGGGTTGAAGTGCCATGGGGTGACTTCTGGCAGTGTCAAACCAGGTTTTACTGCTGCTCAGGTACCCTCTTCTCACTCCAAAGGCCGTCCCCACAACACAAATTGTCATGCTTCTTTCATACTTCCTTTCAAGCTGACTCCCTCTTTTCTCAAAAGTCTCCTGGTAAATTCCTGGTTACTGCTTAATGCAGCTGATGGTCATCTTAAGAAAACTTTATTATGGTAAATTTCCCTGCAGTGTTATCAGTTTTGGGACAAAAAACATCTCAGGCAGCTTTGGGTATTTCCTCTCATATAGTTGAACTTTTCTGGAGTGAAAAACAGCAACTGTTCAAAGTTACTTCTTGGTAGCAAAGGTGGCATTTGATATTTTAAAAATACATGGAAGTTTAAAAATACAAAGGAGTTATAGGTCTTTTTTGCTTTTCAAACTACAGAGGATATGATTCTAAGCAGTCTTGCCCTTTGTAGTAACTAATACTTCTAGCTCTAGAGACAAGATATATTTCATCTAACTTTGTATGTCTACACTATAGACATATGAATCTGAGCTAGATTTCCTACACTCCCTTATCATCAAAAAGGTCACTTTTAGAGTGTGATTCTTCTGACCTATTTTAGATGCTTACTTTAGGATAAGATTAAACCTCCTCTAGCAGTGTCCATTTCACTTTACTAGGTACAAATGGATCCTCTGCAATTGAGTGGCTCTGATAAAGATGTTTAAACAGAGGATTTCTTTAATTTTTTTTTTGGTCTTGTCCTGGATATCCCTGAACAGTCCCTATTCCCAGCTAAACTTACCTCCACAACAAAGGTGTAAACAATGAATATAGTCTGTTTAATCAACTATTTAATTTATTTAGACAGCTAACCTAGTTTAGTAATAAGGGAAACAAGCAGTTCTGAAGACCATAAGAAGCAATGGGGGATGGAAAGTGAAATTAGGCCTGCATAGCACATAGGAGTTTTTATAAAGAGTGACTGATGAGGCAGGGGAGAGGAGAGAAGAAAACATTATAAAAGAAAGTTCCAGCTTGACCTCACCAAAGTTCAGTACCAGGACTCTCCTACAGCAACACGCAGATCTGGTAAAATGTCACTCAGCCATAGCTTTCCTTCTTCCTAGTTTACATGGGTTGATCTGATGTACCCTGTGCTTGTTGATAATGAAGACACTGTTTCTGTAAGGCTTCCCTTGTCTGCCTCTTCAAAAGCCCGACTAGTGAGTGAACGGAAAGTATTCCCTTAGGTGGCTGGCCATGTCACTGAGTGGGAACTGACATCAGTTGATGTGTAATCATATGATTCAGTTGTCTAAATATAGACATTTATAGGCACCTTGATCTTTTCTAGTTGCCCAAACATAGGTGTTTAGTGCCATTTGAGATATCCTATGGTATCAATGGCATCTAGATAGGGCTACATGTTATTAAAATAGCATATGGAACATATGGAAGACCCATGTGCTTCAGAAGTAAAGTTTGAGGACAGGTGGGAAATGCTGGGATCTCTAAATGACTCTAGTAACCTCTATTTTGGCAGCTATATTGTCCCTTAAGTGCTTATTTCTCCTCATTGACTGTTAGGGGATTCTGGTTGATTAGCACTACTTTTGATCAAACAAATCCCACCAACATAATTTTGCCTGTAGTGTTATATTTTTGCGCTTTAAAAGGACAAGACTTTGAAGTTTCAAATCTCTTCTAAATACCCAGCCTGAGTGGGAATAGAAACAACAATGCCTCTTGAGGCACTGCATGTTGCAGAGTAAGTAGAGGTGGTAAGAGATTTATAAACACATGTTGTTTCGGGTTTGATGAAAAAATCTCTCATTCTGTAAATATACTAAAATGTTTACATTTGCAGAATTTTTCTCCTTGGTCTGGCCATTTTAAATTTTCATTTAAAGATGCAAAGCTGTTTGGTTAGTATGACCAAATTTCCATCCTACTTCTGAGAGATACCTTACATTTATCACCTCTTCTGCCCTGGCAAAACAAAGGCATGATCCAAAGTTTCAGTAACACTGGCTACATTTGTGCTTCTGAGAGTAATCCCTTTTTCCCAGGCCAAGTGGTGCAGAGGTGCTAATCTCCACGCTGCTTATAGTTCATATGAACTATAGAATGACCATATCCCTATGACACAGAGATTAAAGTGACTTCTCTGGTATCTGAAAAAATAAATCCTTACTTTATGTGAGGTTGTGGCTTTTGTTTCTGCATGTGCTGTTAGATCGTGTGTATTTGCTGGATGCAGGACAGTGCTGGATGACTATGTAGGGTGGAAAGAACCAGTCCGCGTACAGCTTTGCCTATACTGTATACTTGAAGTGAACTGTTCCCAGAAGCACAGCAACATTTTATTGTGGGAGAAAACGAATCCGTTCACTACAAGGAGCAGCCTTGAACTAGTATTTATGAAATGTGATTGATCAGAAAAGCAGGATCCAGAAGTTAACTTATGTCGTGGTTTAACCTCAGTCGGCAACTAAGCACCACGGAGCCGCTCGCTCACTCCCCGCCCCCCCCCGATGGGATGGGGGAGAGAATTGGAAAAGCACAAGTGAGAAAAACCCGTGGGTTGAGATAAAAACAGTTTAATAATTGAAATAAACTGATAATGATAATAATATGATAATAGTAATAATACACAAAGCAAGTGATGCACAGTACAATTGCTCCCCCCCCACCGACCGATGCCCAGCCAGTCCCCGAGCAGCAGCCCCCCTGGCCAGCTTCCCCCAGTTTATGTACTGAGCATGACGTCACATGGTATGGAATGTTTCTTTGGCCAGTTTGGCTGTGCCCCCTCCCAGCTTCTTGTGCACCTGCAGCCTTCTCAGTCGGTAGAGCATGGAAAACTAGAAAGTCCTTGGCTAGTGTAAGCATTACCTAGCAACAACTAAAACATCGGTGCCTTATCAACATTGTTCTCACCCTAAATCCAAAACACAGCACTGTACCAGCTAGTAGGAAGGAAATTAACTCTATCCCAGCCGAAACCAGGACAACTTGAAAGCTAAATAGATGAGACCATGGTAGTCAACATCTTCACACACACACATCCTGCTCACTCCAGCCCACCCCCCCCAATAAAGAAAAAAAATAGTTCTCCTATCACAGAAGAGAACCCAGGACCAATGGGCACATGGTATGATCAGGGAAGCCTATATTTGAACAGAGTGGAAAGAAGCCAGCCCTAGGCTTCATGTACATGTGCTTTTTTATTATTATTATTAAGCAGTATCAGCACAACCATTTTGATAAAACATAATTCTGGAAAACAACCAAGAACATGCCAGGACCTTTGCTGGAGCTCAGCTGCCTTTATTCAAGGCCAGCTCATATCATGTAGCTGTGCAGCCCTGGATCAGACATGAAAAGAGCTGTGTGAGAAAGAGCTGTGAGAAGTCTTATCATTGGACCCCCCTCTTTCAGAAGGTTTTTTTAAGATTAAGCTCTCATTCTTGGTCCTTACTGGAGCTATATTGCAACCATGCCGGTGCTTGGCCTTGTATCTCACTGACGTAGATCCTTACAGGGATCCTTGGACCTGGTACAGGTTGGCCTGACAACCTGTTGTCAGCTGTTGGCTGACCCTGGTTACCAGCACCAGACCTGCTCTGCTCTTCTTGTTCAGGTGTTGTGGATCTGTGCCCCTGTCGCTGAGGGCACTGCCCTGCCAGTCACCCTTGGCTCCCAGCTCTCCATCCCATCTGGAGCAGCACTGTTGCTGCTCCCTGACAGTCTGGCACAAAAGGTTTTGCAAGTTTGAAGGTTGCACACTGAAGACACAGATCACAACCAGTGTTTATTAGAACATCTTTTATTAATTAAGCTGTTATTAAGTTTATCAAGCTGCTATTATTTATAGCAATAACTATTAACACAGTACATCCAACTACTCCTTCACACAGTTCACACACACGCTCACTCATAATAACGTGTCTGGAGATCAGTTGAGAGGTGAACCCCAGCAGTTTACTCAGGTGCCAAGGGTCACACCAATGTGCCACTGTTTTCTTGATAAGTGGTTGGAAAGTCCCTCTGTGCATCCAATGTTTTATCAGGCATGTATATAGGAACCTGTAGTCTCTGTCTACATAAAGCAGCCACTGCCTCTTGGATGTGGTCAGAGCTACAGAACGTTTTGTTGAGGCGAATGTATGCTGATGGCCTTGGACACATTCAGCTGCTTATTGGTGTTCTGACTTTGTCAGTGCTTGCAGTTTCAAAAGGAATGCCAGTTTCTGGAGCTAATCAGTTCCTGGGAGACTTTCACACATTACCCCACAGCACATATTTTTTCTCTCTTCAACCTGCTCTTTTTTGGTAACTGTTTCTCCATCAGCACCCGTAAGTACACATAAGCACACCCATAAACATCTTCAAACACAGAAAATGAACAGAATTTCATCCAATGGACCCAGCTAACAAAAGGTTTCTCTGGTATGTGGACAAGTGACTGCAATGCTTGTGCAACAGACATCCAACATCATCAAAAAAAATAGGAAATGGAAACAAAAGCTAAACAGCTTTATCTTAGACATGTCTGATGAGCAAAGAAATCATCTCTGTATCTAAATACTGCAAATTTTTTCAGGCACTGAAATTAAAAGAGAAAATTATTCTTATTAGCTTTATAAGCTAATGTTTTAGCTTATAAGGTCAGAGAGAAACCTGCTGCTTGAATGCTACCCTGACAAATATAACCTCCTCAGGGCAAGAGTTTAACTTTTGGAAAATACTTGCATTCTTTTATTTGTAAAATCATCATTCTCTGTACAGTGTGTTTGTGGTCCATCCCTTTCATCTCACTGTTGGTCGACCTTTTTTGCTAAGCTGCTCTGTTACTCTCCATTTCCTGCCCAGCCTTGAGAAATAATAGATTACACAAAGTTTTCAGTGTAGGAACTTGAATATTATTTTTATTCACAACTTTGTTGTCGTGCTTAGCTGAGCTACTGTTTTGACTTCATTAACACTGAATGTAAATGGATATATGATACTGCAAAGAATAAATGAACAAGTTTCTTCTTGTGAGATGTTAAACTGTATCATATCATATATTTTAAAAGTGTCTGTGTTAGGTAAGACATGCTCTTCTTTGGAACATTTGTATAAGTAGAATTTATTGAAGAGGGAGCATCTGCAGGATCTGAATCGAAATGAAATCAACTCTTTCCAAAAAGGATTAAACAGTCTGGGCAAATGTCCCCCCCACTCCCTGAAAAGACAGGGGTTTCTTTTGTTATTATCATTCTTCCTTTTAGTGTTCATGTTATTACTATTCTCTTTTCTTGTGTGTATCATGAGAAAAAGGACCATATGAATAAGGTAAGAGAGATGTCCTACATACTTCAGAAACACTATTTTCTTCATATATACTATCCAATAGCAAATTCACTGTTTAACCACAAATATAGCATGCAGAAAATAGAGCTACTGTTAATAATCCTATTCCATGAGTATCAGTTTCTTAGTTCTCTTCCTTGATTATTTCTGTTGGTCAGAGTCAGCCCCCATCTATTACTTTGCCACACCCACAAATAATACTTTTATTACAAGAAGTTTCCTGATAGACATAGTTAAGCATTTTCCATACCATTTTTCATCCCGGATAATTTGATCACTGTAGGGCATGTCTAAGTTGTGCATAATTTTACAAGCTTTGAACAAGGAAATTTACATGACAGAAAGCAATTTTGCCTTAAAAAAACTATTAAGAAGAAATAAGATGCAGTAACAAAACATTCCCAGATTGTTTATTAAAGGACAGTGAAGCAAATTGAAAAAGGAACCATTTATGCACTTTGATGTACATTCGTTCCTCAGATACTTTCGGTCACACTGAAGTGAGACTGAATCAGTGCCCACTGCTTATTCAGTTTTGTGTGTCAGGTGGAACATAGCAGGGGGTGAAATGAATTCATCTTTCTGTCTTCAAGTAAACTAAAAGCAATTTTAGTCTTCCCATGTGGTCACTTGAGGTGCTTGTCATGTTCAAGCTAATGATATCAGGCACCCTCAGGTTGTTTAAGTATTCATGAAGTAATTAAATTCTCATTAACATATAAATAAAAGAAAACTGAAAACAAGTTTAGGAGGCACCTAACATCTGTTCTAATGCTTTTAAGTATTAAAATGTGCCACATACAGAAGGAAAAGTGCATTCTGTTCAGGGAAGTATTTTGCATAGATTATTTATAGAAACTGTAATTAAACTGATTTGGCATATTAAGTAAAGTTAACAGCAAAGCATTATTTAGGTAGTTCATGTGTCTCTGCCATCTAAATAAGGAATTAAAAATAGGAAAGGGAGAAGTAAAATTAATTTTTGTTTGTTCTGAGATCCAGATAAAATTACAAGAACAATTGAAAAATTACTTCTTTAGAATTAGAGAAATGCAAAATCTCACACTGCAGGCGTACTTCCAGCTTCTCATTCAAAATACATTGATTTTTTTTTTTAATAATAAAATGTTATTGACATTTGATAAAAACCCCAACAGTTCTACACAGTGACTCATAAGTTAACCCTTACATATCTTTAAATTGAGTTTAATACACAATTCTATCATATGACTTGAGACTTTAGTTCAGACACAGCCTTACACTCTGAAATGAATTTGTCCTTCTGACATTAAATAATTTACTCCTTCACATATGGCATTATTTTTTCTGAAAAATATTAGAAGAAATATATTTTACCTATGAGCACCATGTGTGCCCGTTGTTCCATACCATGCCACTGCAGCTTTCTGTATGATAGAAATAGCCAAATAAACTTTAATAATCTCGAACCATAGTTTGAGATTGATAGGCTGGAAAATGGCAAAGGAGATAGAAGATCTTCGATAGAAGAATCTTCAGAATAAGTTATAATAACTATTTCATGAAACAGAGGCAGCTGTGGAAGAATGCATTTCTGAGAAGTAAATCTTCCAAATATATCTTTCAAGTGCAATATACAGAATCGATTGTGTTCTTTTCTCTTTGTAACAACCTCTGTCTTGGTTTTTTGTAACCTATATTAAAATGTATTCTGTAGTGGTATTAATTCATTGTGCTCTTATTGACATAGTAAAAGGTACATAAGATATATGCTTGTATTGACCTTACTCTTAATAGAGGGGAATGTATAACCTGAGAAATTTAACATTTTTTACTGTTTATTTTATACCATTCATTTCAAAAAACAGTATTTCATGACTTATTCAAATTCTGCATGCCTACCATAGTTCCTTCTTGCTGTGATGCCTACTGAGGGAAATGTATGCCAATTACGCAATGTGTTTGGTGGATGCTGAAAAGGATGTATTGCGAAAAAGGGCACATAGACCTACCTGAAAGAGAAAGATAAACCTATTTTTTCTGTTTTTAACTGTGGCAGGCAAAAGACAAGTATTTTAAAAATAGCTGCAGTCAGTTATCATTATACACATAAGCAGCTATTATTCTTTTATGAAGAGTGTAATTCACCACTGGTAACAACAATTGCAAGCAACAAGTGAAAGTAGTCTCCTCTTTATTTGGTACAAAAACTTTTGGTCATCTCATATCAGTACCAGACAACTGTTATGATTAGCAGAGAATAAAATT
This sequence comes from Pygoscelis adeliae, assembly GCF_000699105.1. Lineage (NCBI taxonomy): Eukaryota > Metazoa > Chordata > Aves > Sphenisciformes > Spheniscidae > Pygoscelis > Pygoscelis adeliae. Next base: position 537,626 of record NW_008825617.1, read on the forward strand.
TTCTTAGACATTATAACTGTGAAAAGACACCATGTGCTAATACAACATAGGAAAAAATTATATACTCCTATTTGTCCAAAACCCATACTGCAATGAAGAAGACACTAATTGAAGCCTGGATAACTGCAATCTTATACTGGTAAAAACTCATGAAAAATTTATTTGGTGACTTGTGAAACAGGAACTATGACTCAGTTCCTACTTGCCTACAGGACAAGGAAATTAAATATTACAAGGCTTGCTTCAGAGTATATCTGCCCCAGAGCAATTACTTGTGCTTATTTAGGTATCCCTACTGATCTTAGATTATCTCATAAAACATATAAGAGAAATACTGCCTAAATAAACTCTAATCTTTTTAGGAATCCGAAGATGGGAGCCAAATGACAAAGTCTAAGTCTGTATGAATATAGAGCACCAATATTGGTATAACCTCTTCTATGTGTGGATGGGTAGTGAGTATGCCGTTGCATGTAGTTCTGGTTCTAAATTACAGCTTATATTTTATTCATATCAATTGAAACACTATTTTAGCAATCTTCATGTTTTCATTCAAAACTGAGTAGTGGTGGTTCCAGGGTTGAGTTCTGGTGGAGAAACGATAGTAGATTCAATACTTGTTTATCACATTGGATATGTTTAATAAAAATGCTACCAGTATCATTAAACAAAGACATATTGGTATATATAAAAAAATGGTTTAACCTTATTGCTGTCTGGAAAAAAAGCAGTCTAGAGAATTTACAACTCTTTCTGGCAAAAAATGTTCTCAGTTGAGCTGGCTGTTAAAGACTCATCTGTCTCTTTAGTGCATCTTCCACTGCCAGACACAGTTACATTGAACTTTACATTGACCAGAAGACAAAGTCATCAGTAGATCAAACTGTATGTTCAATTGTACATGTACTTTGCTAAATTAAAAAAAGCCATTTAGTGAGCTCAAAGACTCACTTGACCGTCTACATTGTACTTGTAAGCTCACACCCTGGCTGTGTTTCTGACAACTCTAAATTTCTCAGAGATACATAATTTCCACACTGAAGTAGCTTTATGCATGTGAATGAAGCTACTCCACACTACATGTCCTCAAGGTCATGACTTAATACTTTTTATTGCTGAAATTATACAACTGTTTCATTCTGAAATAGAACAAGGTGTGGCAGGGTATACAAATCTTTCAACATTTCTCCATGAAAGGCATCCTTGGACCAATTTTAAGGACATTATTTTCACATAAACAATAGTCAATTTATTTTTTCAAGCAGAAAACAGGCAAATGTCAAATGTTTCATTTCATTTTTGCTGTCAGTTTAAATGATTAGTCTAACTTTAGATTCAAAGCATATTCAATTTGTATGAACTCTCATGAACCAAAAATTAAAAAGATTATTCTTTGTGTAACTGAACAGTAGAACCACTTAGCTCCATATACTTTTGTAAATATTTGCAGTTCTTTATCTTAAAAAATTAAAAGGGGAGGAGGATTAGGTTATGGCTTTTGAAGCTCAGATCCATGGCACCAATTATTGATGAAACAACCATTGTTTTAGAGTTATTCAGGAGTAGTACACTTAATTGCTTACCTACTGTCTGATGGAGCTACAGAGTAAATTAGAATGGGGAGGCAAAACTGTACAGAAGGCAGTGATGGATGACATTTGCATTATGATCAAGCACAGGATCTATCCAGACACTAGTAATGGCAATCATTTTATTCTGATAACTTTCACAGAATTCCCCTGACCTTGTGGAAGACAGAATAAGATGATACAATAAAAAATAATTTTTCCCATCTTCTGCAATAATAGTATTTTCTAAGGATAACAGGGAATATGAAAAAGACATAGCTTGCATGCTTTTTTCCTGTCTTAGTTATTAACCAGATGTCAAACTAGCATTTATTTAGTATCTGCAAATATTACAATAGAATTAACAATTTTAGAAAGGTTACTGAACCATCACTGTGGGTTTATTATAAAAGACTGGGAGTGACCAGCTGTACTTTATGCTCCTTGTGAGAACAAAAACTGCAACAATAACTTAACTAGTTATGGTTAAAATAGGGCATATAGTTTTATCCTTTTTGTCACAGTTTTCTTTTCTGAACTTGAATAAACCACTAAGAGCAAAGCATTCGAAGTGCATAAAATTAAGCACCTACATTCACATTTGATCCAATGGAAGACTGTTGTCTACAGCATATGATTTGTTTCAAATGTTCAGTGTAGAGAATGATGGGGCAGTCAACCTTCTCTGTATCAGAAAAAGATTACTACCTGAAATTGTAACCATACTAGTCCCATATGATTCTTGTATTTCTTTCACATTTATCACCTATATACTCACACATTCTACATAGTCTCAGTGGAAAAGATAAAGGACAGTGGGAGGGAAAGTCTTGATAAAGCTAATCTTCTGCTTGCTTATTTTTTCAATTTGGATCATGATTTTTCAAGTTACTCATGTTAACAATCCTATTACATGACCAACCTATGCTGGCTACATACTCGATCTCCACAGCTTGGCTTTCCATAGATTATCTTCCAGTTGGGGGGTGGTGGTGGGAGGGGGAGATAATTAAACAAGATTTTAATCCGTTAATAACACTTACACACCACTGCCTAACTTCAGATGCTGAAAGAACTTTGAGAATACTAGTTTAATGCATCTTAATGAGTTAAGATGCCAGAAACTGAGGCAGGGTTGAAGCTCAATAATCTGGATTACTGTTTACGACCCTGGTGAAATTAGGCTTCAGAGTCTTGATTTGACTAGAATTTAAGAGCATTTGCCAGAGTCCTGAGTGCACCCCTTCCTCCTAGGCATTTGGCTGACTGAGTCCAAGGTCAGCTTCTTTGCTGATAAGAGCTGTTACAAAAAAAAAACCCCACCACTAAACCAAATAAAACTAGAAGTGAGGGCCTGCCTCTCCTTCTGGAGCTGCTTGAAGCTGAGGCTCTCCTTCTTGGCCCCACCTGTGTCACATTGCAGATGTGCCACAGATATGTCTATGCCTGGTCTTGTACCCCCTTGACCCTGACCCTGATCCTGACCTTCTGACATGGCTTCCTGGCTTGCTGGGTGATCACTGGTCTGTACCTGACCCTGAACTCTGTCTCTGGACCTGATCCTGACCTGGATTTGCTGACTTACCTTCTTGACTCCTTATTAGTGAGGCCACTGCTCTGCCCATTTCTTTTCACCTTTGGCTCCCAGCTCGCCTTCCCTCATGGAGCAGCCTGCCCTTGCTGCTCTCTCACAGGACTAGGCTCTTCTCACTGTGTTCAACCTATAACAAGGGTCATTGTTTTGCCCAGTTTATTTGGTGGTAGGGAGCAGACATTTTTCTTTCACTACATCAGAGACACTTTTGTTCTCTCTTCTTTCTTATCACAAGCCTAGCAGTCCTTTGAAACCCACAGAAGAGTGCCAAAACCAAGTCCTGACTATGATTATATCTAGTTAGATAATAAAGTTCTCGGCTTCCCTGAAGTACCTTCACTTGCTTTGTGTCTATATGTAAAAGTCCCTCTTTCAGGTAAACTTCAGTTTTGGAGCAGTTACTCCAGGATGTCAGGCAATTCCAGCAGGAACTGGAGTCTCAGCTAACCGGGGCACATGTGGGAAGGGAGTTGCACATCATCTCTTCCTCCAAACTCACATTCAGTTTCAAATACAGTGTTGGAATCCACACTGGGATCAAATGGATATAAATCTATACAATGAGAAAACAAAGCACATAAATTACTTAGAGTTTTGGAGTGACAGTATTTTAAAAACAAAACAAAACAAAACAAACCTGCGAGCAAGATAATTCTTCATAAAAAGAGTTACTTTTCGCTTATAGATTATTTAAGTTAATCAGTCAAAAATAAATACATGTAGCTCAGTTGTCCACATTAGTGGCACCAAAAATGGCTGACATTCAAAATAAACGTGAGATAATAGACCACCAGTAAAGCAGATTCGCAAAAATTATTTTATTCTATTTTAAGTAATGAATGCATTTTTCACCAGTTACCAAAGGGAAGACTTGTACTGAAATCTTCAAGTCAAGACTGGGTGCATTCTTGAAAGGGATTTTAAGCTGAAACATAAAGTGTGGAGATAAATATTAGAGCAATTCTATGACCTATGCTATATAGGCAGTCAGAATAAATGATTTAATATTCCCTGCTGGCCTTAGAAGTTGTTAGTCTGTCATAATCTGTAAAAACCAAAGTCAGTTGATCAATTATTTCCAAATTTTAAGAAAGCACTAGATAAGTGCATAGGATAATTAAACAGTATCAGGTACTCTGATCAGGTCTTCTTTCCATTACACTGACAAAGATTTAGGTTATTAGACTTTCTCACAGTTTCAAATATACTGTTGTTTCTTCTCTGATCATGAAAGAGAGGAAAAAAAGATTATATATTCAATATTTTTACAAGAGATTAACGGATTCCACTACTGGAACACTTCTTATCTTAAATGTCTTCATCATTAACCTAACAAGTCATTACAGAATAAAACAAACAGATTTTTAAAAAATTGTTCATTCTTACAGAAGCTTGTTTAATTTCCCTGTTTCTCCGAGGCTCTAGATAATATTCCAGTATCTTAGCAGTTAGAGAGTTATTGTATATTAGGGGAAATTGTAAAGATTTAAACCAAAAGTAGCCCATGAAGCATAGCATAAAATCAGAGAGAAATATAATCATAAAATTATGTAAATTATGAGCAATAGTACTTTGTTTGGATTTTTTCTAAAGAAAGTTATTTATGTTTTATCAGAAAAGTGGAAGGAAAAAATGATAAAGTAGAATCAGTGAGGTCAAATATATCTTTATCTATAATTTGTTTATATTTCTTTGAGATATTCTGTGAATAGATTTATTGACCTTCATCCCCAAGTCTCTAGCAGTACACAGAGTAGTCCTAAGGATTGAGGTAAGTAAAGGTAAGACAAACATGAGAGGAGCACAAATTTCTTTGTGATGCATATAATTCCTGAAGCAATCAACCAAAAAATGCCAAGAGTGGTACAGAATTGGACGGAAATTCATACATCCTGTTCACTTTTACTAATGGAATTGGTAGAAAATCTAGTCTACACCTTATGCACATAAATGAAGGAAAAAGATTAAATGTAAAATTGTATTTAGTTAAGGTCACAGAAGCAAAATCTTCCTTAAAGCATGATGCTTCTTATTGTTGATTACTTCCAGTGTGGCAGAAGAATAGTCAATAATTTTTCTACTAGGAATTTGACAATTTCTAGTTTTTATCTTAAGTAACTGGAGGTGGTCTTTATTATTCCTTTTTATGTTCGAATTGAATAATGGTATTTTTTTTCCTTTTACTTTTTTTTACTAGTCTATTTGTTTAAGACTTAGCTGGGGATATTCGAGAAATATTCTTTTTTACCTTTAAATAAATGTTTTCTTGATTTAATTGCTATGAGATAAAATATATCTCTTAGGTATTAAAACTGTATTCACACAGGCCATATACCACGATATTCTCAAACCATCCTTGATTTTTATATGATTCCTTGATTTTATATAAAGGAAGTAAAATTAAAAATAAACACTTTTTAAATTATTCTTTTAATGCATTAATGAAGAAAAATGTTTCATTATTGATGCTGTATAACCCTAGCTGAACCTATAACACATGCAGTGAGATAGAATTATTGTAGAATCATAGCTGGAAAGGACCTGCAATGTTGTCTATATTGTAACTATATTTGAATATATGTTTGTTTGTTTTTTTCACCTATATTCTCTTATAATGTTGTACTAATAAAAATCAAACTACATGTAAAACGTACTATGGATCTGAATGATTTAAAAGGGGAATTAGAGACACATTGTGCCTAAGTATCCGAACAAATGAATGGAAGTTTTAAAAAATTTTTAGGGGAAAAAAATCCCTTAGCTTTCGGGTGGCTAAGAGTATAAGTTATGTTTGTTAGAGTAGGGATCAAACCTCAGTTTCCTCACTTCTCTTAGGATGAGTAGGACGATCATCCCTATTTGACTGAAGTCTTTTTATATTATACAACAAACACTTTTCATGGACAATACATACAGTCAAAAGGAAAAATATTGTCATTGCAGTTTGCTCAGTTTATGAGTTTATAAAGGTACAAAGAATCTGCTAAAAGCAGACAAAACAGTTCTAGGACTTTTCACTGATTTGTAGCTTCTGGATGATTCTGGGACGGAGTATGTTTTTTTGACTCTAAAACAGAACTTTTGTATATATGAAGCTGATCTATATCCCCTGGTATGGCTTTTAGAGACAACTGAATTGATCTTCTTTATTAAGGATGACTTTGATATACTTTTATTATGCTATTTTATTTACATGTTATGTTATTATTTTCATATGAATACTTCAGCTATATTGACTTTATGCTACAGGGATATACATTATCATCTAACAGTCTACTAGCATATGTCAATGATTCTTGCAAAGAGATTTCTTACTCCTAAATGCAGTAAGGGTAATTTCACATTTTGCTTATGTTTTAGGCCAGACCACAACCTAAAGTTAGGAATACCTCATTTCACTGCCACAAGCATTTCCTTTTCTATGGACACTTAATATATAAAACTTATTGCCAAATTTATTCTTCAGAATTCTGAAATTATTAATTGAGTTTACTGACACATAGATTCAACTTTCTATTAAAAAAAAGCTTTCTTGAAAACAGCCACACAAATAGGTACTGAGTGCTCTGACAGTAACAGAAGAGAAAATATAAAACTAATTTTCCCATTCTGCTGGAGGATATTTTTAGTTGCACAAACAAGCAGCTTTACTGTCAGTCTCTTCTATAGAGTTAGAACAAAATGTTAGAATGTATTTACCAATCATACACTAGATACATTTCTAGTGGACCAAAGGGAGGACTAAAAGGAAGCTGAAGGGTAGTAATGCACGTGAGGGAAGAATCAGGTCATTTCCCCAACAAGGTACTATGGAATAAAGGTGTCAAAAAATTTGTGCCAAGATAAAATACACTGCAGTCATAACTGGTATGTTTATTTTAGCAATTGTGAATGATGAAGACTACAATATCCCTTCACTCCCTAAAAAAAAAAAAAAAAAAAAAAAAAATCACTCTCAACTTGTACCTCTAATCATACCATTCCCAGGATTTCATTCTACCAGTACCTCAAAAGCAACCAACCTTTTAAGTGTTGCTAGACTTTATTATTTCAATAAACCACATGTATTTTGGATGCCTGCATTTTTTTTTAATTCTTACTCCTTATATACCCTGGATGGATAAAAATGGAGCCAAATGCTATAATTATTAATTCCTAATAGGATTTTAACAATTTAGAGTTAGTTCCTTCAGTTTCACTTCACCTTTTGTATAACATCAATTAAAGCAAACATTACAAAACCCAGAAAACTCAATCAATAGATTCTTCATTTTATTTTCATTGCTTCTCTGTGTGCATACATGGTTTTAAAGTTAATATAAATTAACTTTATATTTAAAATTAATATAATATTAACTGTTCATGTTCATAGTCATTACGCTAAACTATGCTGCCTTTATTGGCTTTGAAATGTTCAGCATAGAGATGTTTAAATTTCTCCCTTTGCTTGCAAGTAGAAACTTCTGTACACTTAGCAAAGCACTGATCACATGCATGTCAACGTGGCACAGCACTGACAAGCGAAGAATGTCTATAATCTAGTATTTAAAGAATTCTTCAGGCAGATAGATGTTGTGAGTTTAAATTCCCTTGGAGTAAAGAGCTTAGAATGAAGGAGTGCTGTGACCAGGGTGCATATACTACATCTGGCAAATATTCTGTAGCACGGAAGGGTCATTTATGAAATTAAGAATAATGGTAGTAAGTGAATACTTTGAAATACAAAACCTCAGTAGGGTTTTTCTTTAGGATCTATAGAACAACAGTAAAAGGGAGATTTGTCTCCTACTTCGATGTTATATTCTCCTTCACTGACAGATTATGCCAGTATTCTTACATCTTTCACATTTTGTACAGAACACAGCATGCATTTACTGATATAAATGAAGCTGTATTTTTGTGGCATGACTCTTCCCTGACATTCCAGAGAGCAAAAAAGTCAGCTATATACGATAATATTAATAATTCAACAAAAAGAGTTTTAAATGAATGGGGTAGATATAATTATTTCATCAGCTAATAAAATGTTAGTTTTTAATGAGTTCATTTTTGCAGAAGGGATGTAACAATCCCTATGTTTACATTGCTTTACACTCAGTCTTTAAAAGGGCTTTTGTGCTCTCTCTCCTCTTTTTCCAGGAAAATTTAAAATCTCTTATGTTTGCAGAATGTCCTTAGTATTATATAAGATTAAACCCCTCAGGCTGTAGGATTTTTTTTTTTTTCCTTGTGAAATGGCATTCGTATTTTGCTGAGATGTAAAACATTAAAAAAATTGAGACAGTAACTAGGCTGATACCAAACTTAATCACAATAGTACCAGAAAGGCATAAATTAATTGTCACTTAAGTTCCTCAAGAAAAAGATTGTCAGGTAGCGAAACACTAGCAGCAGAAAGCTTTGAATATTAGGATTTATCTGACCTAAATAATTTGTCTAACAGTTAGGCACACCTAGTTATAAAGTCTACTCAAGAAGAGGTAGTCTTCCTCAAGAAGAGGTACCTCAACCAGGATGTGGTTGGCTGCCTTTGTTGCAGGGGCACACTACTGACTTACATTCAGCTAGGTCCACCAAACCCACCATTTTCTCCCCTGAAAAGCTGTTTACTGCTGCAAGGGTTTATTCCTCCCCACGTGTAGGACATTGCATTTGCTTTTGTTGAACTTCATGAGGTTTCTGTTAGGTATCTCTTAGTAGCAGTCCTGCCCTTCAGTATGTGGACCATTCTGATGAGTTTGCTTTCGTCCTCAAACGTGCTAAGAGTATACTCCATTTCACAGTTCAGGTTGTTAATAAAGACATTAAACAATATTTAACTCAGTATTGATCCATGAGAAAGATTAATTGATTTCTTACTCACTAGCCCCTCCAAAGTCTGTTTCCCAGCCAATTTTCTATGCACCTTATTTCACCACTTTGGCTATAAAGATACTATACAAGACCTTTTTGAAGACCTTGCTAAGTCAGAGTATACAACATCCACCCCTCTCCTTTTGTACACAAAACTAGTTGTCTCATCACTGAAAGCTATCAGGTTTGTCACACTTGATTTCGCTTTGCTTAATCCAGTCTTATTGTCCACAGTTGCTTCAGGTCCTTGGAAATGGCTTCCAATATATCTGTTCTATGATTATCCTACGGAATGGGGTTTGGCTGACCAAATTGTAGCTTGTCACACCATTGCCCTCTTTAAGGTATTCTAATCACCAGGAACCTCCTCCAGTCTCCATGACCAAAAGATGATATGGCATTTTTTCTTTCAATGGCATTTTCCAGCTTCCTCACCACCTGGAATGTACACCACCTTGTTCCAAGGACTTTTGTATGTCCAGTTCAACTCAGTGATCCCTGACGGAATCCTCTTCTACCATGGATAATGCTTCACTCCCCTAGAATCTGACACTAGGATCAACGACCTTCAAGGTCTGAGGATGAAACTTAACAGTAAAGATCAAGGCAAAATCTTAGCCTTTTTTCACTAGTCCTTCGACCTATGGTTGCTGTTGCCAAGACTGCCACCAGTCTTCATACACTGAACAAATTATACTTATTTATGAGTAACAGGTCCAGTTTAACAGCTTCCCTACCTGGCTCATCAGTCAGCTGCATCAACAAATCTTCTTTGATGTTCTTGAGAGATCCCCCTGCCATGTTACCCTTCTAGCAGATGTCAGGATGATTATAGTTCCTTATGAAAACCAGGGCCTGAAAATATGAGGCTTCTTCCAGCTGTTGAAATAATTTTTCATCAGTTTTTCTTGACCATGTGGTCTGTTGCAAATACTCACCATTATGTCACTTATGTTAGTCTCTTTTCTGGTCTTTCTGCTCACCCTTCTGATGTCCCTCTGGGCCCTAAGGTTGACAGCATATCTTCCTCAAGCAGAGAGGTAGTGATGTCCCTGGTATCCCAAGTTCTTCACTGGGAGAAGTTCAATGCTGGTGGTTGAGGGTTTCTTTCTCCTCAGTCTTGGGGTCTGCTTGGGGTTATTTTTGTATATCTTATCACAGTCTGATTTTTCATAGGTTCCCAGCTAAAGCTTGAAAGTTGCACAGTAGCCTTCCCCTGCCTCAGATTATAAGGTCTATTTTCTGTCATGCTGTGACATTAGGATTTCATAACATACGTGGTATTCCCAGGACTTAAGACATAAAAGCTCAGGCAATAGTCACATACAAAGCTAAATGTGCATGAGTAGTGGAGAAAAAATACAATTTTCTAGGCTGAAATGACCATGGATATGTTAAAGGTAAGAAAAAAAAAATCCCAAGCCAAAGCTACCATCTTTGGTCTTCTTCTAGAAAAGGATATAAGTACTTAGGTGTTGCAGGGTTCAAATTTTGAACTCTAGCTTCCAAAAAATCACAGCTGAGATTCAAAATTTATTTTTTTTTAGTTGTTTGGCTTTGGTTTTTTTTTTAATCAATATAGTTTAGAATCAATTGTTCCTGAAGGGTTTGTCTGGGGTTTTTGGTTGGGGATTTTTTTTTGTTTGGGTTGGTTTTTGGTTTTTGTTTCTTTGTTTGTTTTGGTGGGTATTTTTGTTTTGTTTTTCTTTTAAGGTAGGGAGGAGGAGGAAATGAAGAAAGGGGTTTTCTTTCTTTCTTCCTTTCTTTCTTCCTTTCTTTTCTTTCTCTCTCTCTCTCTTTCTTTCTTTCTCTCTTTCTTTTCTCTCTATCTTTCTCTTTTCTTTCTTTCTCTTCCTTTCTTTCTTCCTTTCTTTTCTCTCTCTTTCTCTTTCTCTCTCTCTTCTTTCTTTCTTTCTTTCTTTCCTTTCTTTCTTTCTTTTTATTTCTTTCTCTTTCTCTCTCTCTTTCTTTCTTTTCTCTTTCTTTCTCTCTTTCCTTCCTTCCTTCCTTCCTTCCTTCCTTCCTTCCTTCCTTCCTTCCTTCCTTCCTTCCTTCCTTCCTTCTCTCCCTCTCTCCCTCCCTCCCTCCCTCCCTCCCTTCCCTCCTTCCTTCCTTCCCTTCCTTCCTTCCTTCCTTCCTTCCTTCCTTCCTTCCTTCCTTCCTTCCTTCCTTCCTTCCTTCCTTCCTTCCTTCTTAAAACTTCCAAAGAGGAACCGAGGGAAGGAGGACAAGAGAGCAAGAGGGAGGTAGGGAAGGAGGGAGACAGGGTGGGAGGGAAGGAATCTGGCAAGTAAGCAGGGATGGAGAAAGGGAATATTATCAGAATTTACTGATGGATTGGGCAAATGCTACATTTATCCCAGTGTGCTATGACCTGTATTTACCAGTAGGATTTTCTGAACAGTATGCTAGCAGTGTGGAATCATCTTTTCATACACTTGGCAACATGAATTAATTGTTTTTCTTGCATTTTGTTTTATTTAAGGGAAAATGGTTGGGAGAGGGAATTTATATTTTGAGAAAAGAGGAGGAAAGTTGATACAAACTATTATAATTGTGGATGCTTTTCTGTCATACAAACAAAAGCCTTCCAGGCTTTTGCGTTTAAAATACATAGGAAATCAGTGTCTGATTAACTTTGCATATGTTGTAAGCATTTCACATTATCTCCCTTCCTCTCTTCTCAGAAATTCCCAAGACCTGAGAGAAATCCTGAATTCTAAATTAGTAATTTCAGGAAAATCCTAAAATCAGATCCTAATATCAGTTGTTTTACCAGTTCTAAAATGTTTCATTTGATAATTATTAAAAAATAGTTTTTTTTATTTGTGTCCATCTATTTCCACATGACACAGTGAGACACTATTCATTGTATAGAAATGAAAGCTGCAAAGAACTAGCAAGCCAAGTACACAGAGGCCAAAGAGTCATTTCCCTGGCAAGGGAGATCATGCAAGAACATTTGGAATAGATCCTTCTTCCTGCTCATGTTTCTTTTTATTGTTTAATGGTTTTCCAGCCAAAGAACTGAATGATAAGTAGCTGGCTTGAATTTTAATAAGAGCTCTATGACAGCAATGCTGAAAGCTTCATTGCTGTGTGACCGTAATCACAAGAAAACCCTTCAGTGTTTGGACTGTCATAGAAATAATTATTGCTACAAGTTATTTTAAACCAGTATTATTAAGTACACAGTTTAGAATTTTTGCTAGAAGAAATACCACAGGATTGGACTCACAGTTTTGAGTTCTGGCATTGAAACAAACTGGCAGGGGCTGTGCTGTCCTAGTTTCATACTGCTTAGACCAAAGTGGTCTGAGTATTTTGTATGTCCTTGCAAATTGCGTTGATATAAATAGTCAAATAGTAAAAAAAAAAAAAAAATGTTCCTAGGTCCAATACTGTGATCTAAAATTCCCTGGTCAGTCACTACCTAGGGGTAGTGTAAGTACCCCTAGGGGTACTCAGATTCCTTTGTATTTACTCGTGACGGAATTAAACTTCTGCACATGTCCACAGTACAGTTTAGTCTTGATAAGTATCAAACTGCTTAGGCTCTGTCATGCAGCTGAACCTGATCAGGGCCAAAATTAACAAAAAGGTCCATTTCACAAAAACATCATAGAATATAGAATGGTTTGGGTTGGAAAGGACCTTCAAATATCATCTAGTTCCATCCCTCTGCCATGGGCAGGGACATCTTTCACTACATCATGTTGCTCAAAGCCCCATCCAATGTGACCTTGAACACTTCCAATGATGGGGCATCCACAACTTCTCTAGATAATCTGTTCCAGTGTCTCACCACCCTCATTGTAATAAATTTCTTCTTTGTGTCCAATCTAAAACTACTTCTAGACTTTTCAGTCTAAAACCGTTGCCCCTTGTTCTGTCACTACAGGCCCCAATAAAAATTCTGTCCCCATCTTTCTTATAAGCCCCCTTTAAGTATTGAAAGTCCACAAGAAAGTCTCCCTGGAGCCTTCTCTTCTTTAGGCTGAACAACCCCAACTCTCTCAGCCTTTCTTCAGAGAAGAGATGTTCCATCCCCCTGATCATCTTCATGGCCCTGCTCTGGACCACTCCAACAGGTCCACGTCTTTCCTGTGCTGAGGGCTCCAGAGCTGGACACAGTACTACAGGTGGGGTCTCACCAGAGCAGAGGAGAGGGGCAGAATCCCCTCCCTCCACCTGCTGGCTGTGCTTCTTTGGATGCAGCCCAGGATACGGTTGGCCTTCTGGGCTGCGAGCGCACACTGCTGGCTCATGTCCAGCTTTTCATCCACCAGTACCCCCAAGTCCTTCTCGGCAGGACTGCTCTCAATCCCTTCATCCCCCAGCCTGGATTGATACTGGGGGTTGCCCCGACCCAGGTGCAGGACCTTGAACTTGGCCTTGCTGAACTTCATGAGGTTCACATGGGCCCACTTCTCAAGCCTGTCAGGGTCTCTCTGGATGGCATCCCTTCCCTCTATCGAATCAGCTGCACCACTCAGCTTGGTGTCATCTGCAAACCTGCTGAGGGTGTACTCAATCCCACTATCTATGTCACTGATGAAGATATTAGATACTATCAGTGCCAGTATGGACTCTTAAGGGACACCACTCATTACTGGTTTCTGTGTGGACATTGAGCCATTGACTGTAACTCCTTGGATGAGGCCATCCAGCCAACTCCTTATTTGTCTATTAGTCTATCCATCAAATCCATATGCCTCTAATTTAGAGGCAAGAATATTGGGGGAGACCTCATCAAAGGGTATTCAGCAGTCCAGGTAGATGACATCCGTAGCTCTTCCTTTGTCCACTGATGTAGTCACTCCATTGCAGAAGGCCACTAGATTAATGAAGCACAATTTTCCCTCGGTGAAGCCACATTGATTATCTCTAATCACCTCCCTGTCTTCCATATTCCTTGACATAATTTCCAGGAGGATCTCTTCCATGATCTTACTGGGCATGGAGGTGAGGCTAACTGGTCGGTAGTTCCCAGTGGTCTCCTTATTACCCTTTTTAAAAATGGGTATGATATTCCCTTTTTTCCAGTCACTGGGGACTTCTCCATGACTTTTCAAATATGATGGAGCGTGGGTTAGCACCTACATCTGCCAATTCCCTCAGGATACTGGAATGGATCTCATAACCCTGGGGTGAATCTTGTCAACTCTAGAATGCATCTTGCCTTGCCTAAGAGCTAACTCAAATAATGGATTTAGGATTTGTCTAGATTGGTGGGTGAAGCTTTTAGGAAATCACTTATTAGTAACACATATTGTGAACTCAGTTTTGACCTCAGCTTGACAAATGTTAACTCCTATTTCCGTTTTTCAGGAAAGTTGTATTTACCTTTTACCACAATACTTTAAGTTAGGATGGATCAGGTGTACCTGAAATCATGTCTGCTAAACTTGTGTCTACACAGAAAGAACAATTCAAGACTTGCTGTTCCAGGAAGAAAGATTCTTAATTACTGAATCTCCATGCATAGAACATGGAAATATTCAGTTTCAGTCTTGGAATCTGAAGTGTATTTGTATTTTATACAGTGACTGTGTCATGCAGAATGCATGGACCTAGATTGAAGTCTCTGCCCTTCAGCTGAATAGCTTCTTTCGCCTTCTTTTATTTCCCATCCTGGGTGAATCTTGTTTTGTTTTATTTGTCCCCATAGCAAGGCTTCAAGAAGAGAGATAAAGAACAGCCTCAAATGGTTACCAACATATCCTGCAATGTAATTGTTAAGACGTTATTGTGAGGTTGAAAATGGAATTTTAAACTTTTCAGATAGCAACCTCGTATCCAGGGTGAATGAACTAAACACTAGAAACAATCACTCTTATCTTAAAAGAAACATGAAGTCTGTATTTAGGATAGCACTTGCAGCTGTGAAGGCCAGTTAACTGAAGTTACCACCCTACGATCTCAGGATGAGTCAATATAGAGTGTGACAGTTCTTGTTAAAGCATAAAGGGCTGTGGACAAATTTCTGTTCACTATATCACTTGCTGGAATCTCATTCTGAACTGTTGTATTTACTTCTTGCTAGACATAATATAAGAAGCCCATACACCTAACATAGGGGTCTATACTCCATTTCAAGGGATAAACATTAAAAAGTTATATGTTTGCAATCTCAGGATGTGAGCATGCTTATCTTTTAGTAGGTCTAGTCCGAACTAATTAACTTAACTTCATAACAGCAACAAGCAGGCTGTTGCTTATGCTTTTGTCCTATCATCTTTTGTCTATCCAATCATAGGCAAATTTTTCTTCCATCCAGGCACCTCATGTTCAGGTTGGTAAGGATAATTACACTGCAATTATTTCAGGTAGGCAGAGACTAACAACCCTAATTATTATTGTAGGACCTGTTGGCAGAAATAGAACATGAGGCCATTCAAGAGGGAGAGAGAAAAATAGCGCTCTGGGGGAAGCTCTCAGGTAAAAAGTACACTCTAAGGTATGCAGAGATCTCGATGTTTATTTTCCTGTTGTTTTCTACTTGGTATTGTGTATGAGGTATGCTGGAGTACAACCCTTGTCTAGGGATATAGAATAAATTATCTATTAAGTTTCCTAAAGAAAGGAAAAAATAAACAAATATTTTTTGAACAAACTAGATCCACTGCTCTGTAAAAGCCAAACAGGAATTATATAGTAGAGAAATTATTTCAGATTTCTCGAACTCTTCTCTTTTTTTTTTTTTTAATTTTACAATAAAATTATACTTTTTAAAGAAAATACATTTAGTATGTGTCAAACATTTTTTTTTCCTTTGTGACAATATTGGACCTCACTGGGTTATTTATTAGCACTGTTGGGGAAGAGCTTGTATCATTGCATCACTCTTTAATGCTGTGTTTGTTCATTTTGGTGAATGCAATTTTCCTTTAAGCTAGAGTTCAAAATTTTTTTGGATGCATCCTCTGGAATAAAACCTGCCTGTTATAATAAAAATGTATTTTATATTAAGTGAATAAACAAATAAAATAAGATGTTAAATAATAATAAGATACTAATATGGTACTAAACAGATAATATCTTATTTTCTGCTCATATATTTCCAACCTGTTTTAGTCAAGTTTGGTTGCCAAGTCAATGCTACTACTCCACAGTAGTTTAAGTGGTGCTGCACACAGGCTTTTGAAAACACACACATCTTATCAGGTAAGAAATAGTAATAATTTGGATACGTTCAAAATTCTACATTTCCAGAACCAAAGCTTCTGCATGTGTAGAAAATATGTCTATTCAGGGAGAAAAACTCATGTTCTGCTGCTTCTGGTTGTTGTTTGCATATGTTTTTTAAAAGAAATAAACAGTAATTGCAATTTATTTGAAAATATGACTAGAAGAGATGTTCCATTTCTGTATCCAGGAAATGTTCACATACAACATATACAGCATATTGTCACTTCTGCATTCTGGTCCAGAGTGACCCCTGACTAAGAGGTAGGATGGGGGCACCGTTAATATATCCTATTGCAGCTGTGCCACCAGAGAGAACATAGAATTCATCTTGTTTAGATGTATATGAAGGATATACTAGCCAATCTTTGCCTAGAGAACAGACAGCAGAAAATTTGCATTTGGATCTTCTAAAGCACTGAACCTAAAATCTCCAAGTGTTGCAGTTAATATACTGTGTTTTCAGGGCAGTTGTAATAAGTAGATGATGTGTAAACTCAGAAACAACTACCTCCATACCTTCAAACAGTATTTTAGAAAGACAGGTGCTATAGCTGAATTTTATGAGGGCTTGATTCTGTTCATGAATATGGAACATGCTTTGCATCTAATAGACTTTATACCCCAGAGACAGTTAGTGCTACACCATTTAATTTCTGGATCTTAGCAGAGCCTGGGCACAAGTTTCTGTGCTGTTGAGCTCAGGAAAAAGAGGTGAAAGATTTTCTTGAATTTATGGCAAATGCATGTGCTTTTATTCAATCCAATGAGTTTTAGTGCCTTCTGGGTCAGCAAACTCTGTACGTAGTTTCTGGTTTTCAATTCTGTTGTTTCTAGAACACACTTCTTTAAAAAAAAGAGAAGTAAAATAAGACACCAGCAGAGAATGGGATATAGCACCAGAGGGACTGACTTGAGCCAGGCTTTCAACATTCTCTCCCATAACATCTTCATTGACAAACCGATAAAGTATGGACCAGATAAGTGGACAGTGAAGTGGACTTAAAACTGGTTGAACTGCCAGGCTTAAAGAATTATAATCAGCACCACGAAGTTCAGCTGGAGGCCAGTCACCAGCAGCGTGCCCTACGGGTCAATATTGGCTCCAAAACTGTTTAACAGCTTCATTAATGATTTCAGTGATTGAGCAGAGTGCAACCTCAGCAAGTTTGCAGACAATACAACACTAGGAGGAGTTACTGACAGACCAGATGATTGTTTTGCCATTCAGAGGGATCTTGACAGGCTGGAGAAATGGGCAGAGAACAATGTCATCAAGTTCAACAAAGGGAAAGAACTGGAGGTTTTCAAGATGTGATTGGACAGGGTGCTAGATGATCTCATCTAGGCTCTCTTTCCCACAAAAGTTTGGACCAGATGATCTTTCAAGATCCCGTCCAGCCTAGGCCATTCTATGATTCTATGACATGCCACATTCTGCACCCGATGAGGAATACTGCTGTGCACACGTGCCCTGCTACACACCAAGTTAACCATGAGCCACCTCTGTGCCCTTGTATCAGAAAAGACAAACAGTGCCCTGGGCTGCATTAGGAGAACCTCAAGGGAGATGATCCTTCCTCTCTGCTCAGCACTGCTGAGACACATCTGGACTGTTGGGTGCAGTTCCGGGCTTCCCAGTACAAAAGAGACACGGACCTACTGGAGAAAGTAAACAATGGGCCACAAAGATGATTAAAGTTTTGAAGCATGTGACATATAAGGATAGGCTGAGAAAGCTGGGACTATTCAGCTTGGGGAAGAGAAGGTTTAGGGGGATCTTATCAGTGTTTATAAATACCTGATGGTTAGGAATAAAGAAGAGGAAATCAAACTCTTTTGAGTGGTACTTAGTGAAAAGGCAATGGGTAAAAATGAAAATACAGGAAATTCCATTTAAACATGACAAAACCCCTTTTTTTACTATGAAGGTGATGACGTACTGGAACAGGTTGCTCAGAGAAGTTGTGGAGTCTCCATTCCTGGACATATGCATACGCCCCGAAGTCACCGAGACGAAGGGCTCCGAAGCGGAGGACCGCGCCGGGGGACCCTTCCTGAAGCAGAAAAACTGAGGCAAAACCCGTGAAAAGCAAAAGTGCAGGGAGTGAAAGGTGCCCCAGCCCCCCCATTCCCCAAGCCGGAGGAGGGAGCTCCTGATGAGCAGCAGCTCTGACTCAGTGTGGGCAGGGACAAGAGGGATGGTGGCCAAACCTCCTCACATACAAGAGCAGCCCCCAGGGAGCGCGAGCGACCCGGAGCGAGGCAAACAGGGCGGGCAAACAGGGCGTAGTGTGTCAGAACGGCGTGGCGCGGCCGTTTGTGCAGGCAGGGGATGCA
>NW_008825617.1:556194-556645 GCF_000699105.1 Pygoscelis adeliae
CCGACTCAACTGGTAGTCGTCGCCCTCCCCAGAAGAGGACCGGCCATGGTGTCTACTCGACCAAAAGCCGTCGCCAGAAGGAATGTAGCGAGCCCCAGACAGCCCTCATGCAAGCACGCAGCTGTCCAGGTCTCTGGCTGCAGGGAGTGCCTGAGCCTGTCGGCTGTAGCGGAGGGAGGCACAGACGACACCTGTGTGCGATGTGACCAGGTGGATGATCTGCTCTGCCTGGTGGCGGAGCTGAAGGAGGAAGTGGAGAGGCTAAGGAGTATCTGGGAGTGTGAGAGGGAGATAGATTGGTGGAGCCGCACCCTGCCATCCCTGAGGCAAAGGCAGCAGACGGAGGCTCCACAGGAAGCAGAGGATCCCCTGCCTTCTTGCCACCAGGTAGAAAGAGGGGACCCAAGCGACGGGGGGGAATGGAAACAGGTTCCTGCTCGGGGTGCCAGGC
>NW_008825617.1:559820-578577 GCF_000699105.1 Pygoscelis adeliae
GCACTGGTGCGGCCGCCCCTCGAATACTGTGTTCAGTTTTGGGCCCCTCACTACAAGAAGGATGTTGAGATGTTGGAGCGTGTCCAGAGAAGGGCAACGAGGCTGGTGAGGGGTCTGGAGAACAAGTCTTATGAGGAGCGGCTGAGGGAGCTGGGGTTGTTTAGCCTGGAGAAAAGGAGGCTGAGGGGAGACCTCATTGCTCTCTACAACTACCTGAAAGGAGGCTGTAGTGAGGTGGGTGTTGGTCTCTTCTCCCAAGTAACTGGCAAAAGGATGAGAGGAAATGGCCTTGAGTTGCGCCAGGGGAGGTTTAGATTGGACGTGAGGAAAAATGTCTTTACTGAAAGAGTGGTGAAACATTGGAACAGGCTGCCCAAGGAAGTGGTTGAGTCACAATCCCTGGAGGTATTTAAAAGACGTGCAGATGAGGCGCTTAGGGACATGGTTTAGTGGGCATGGTGGTGTTGGGTTGATGGTTGGCCTCGATGATCTTAGAGGTCTCTTCCAACCTTAATGATTTTATGATTCTGTGATTCTAAAAACCAACCAGACAGAGACATAAGCCATCTACTCTAGTTGATCCTGCTTTGAGGAGAGGTGTTGGACTAGATGATCACCAGAGGTGCCTTTCAACGTCAAAGATTCTGTGATTCTGTGATTCTGTGAATATATAACTCTCTGCCATTAGATTTAACATTACTTAATCCATTAAACAACCTCCCTAAATTGTTTCAGTAATTATTGCTATATTCTATTTACAAGCATGCAACTACCTATAAGCAAAGGGATGACTTCCCAATTTTTTTTCCCCACAAAATTAAATCTGGCAGATGGTTTGCTTTTCCATACTATTTTTCCAACAGTGAACTCTAACCGAGAGTACCTGCTTCAATCACTAGACATCAAATCTTTTAAAATACTAATTCCTCATGAAGTTTGACTCTGTCACCTCCTGATCATATAATAATAACTGAAGAAGTCTATAGAATGAACAGGAAAACTCAGAGTCTAAATTTTTTTTTTCATTATAAACAAAAATGGCAGTATGTCACCACCAAAACTATGCTTTTACTACATTTTTTCAAGTGGTGTACCATAAATGAAATGGTTAAATGAAATTTTACATTCATAGAGTAAAATATTGTAACACAGAACATAACGTATATGAAAACCCATGTGTAACCTATGTGCATTCTGACGGTCTGTTCTTGTAAAATGTACAGCGGAAATTGTTAGTACATTTAATGGCTTAGTATTTTCTGTTTTCTGCACATAATAGAAACTTGTTTAATGTGGCATGACAGCTGAGCTTTCTTGAAAGTATATATTTTGAATGATGAGATATGCTCTCTGCTCCTTTGCCCCTCACTTTGAATTGGTCCCAAATTCAACTTCGCTTCAGGAATAAGAACTAATTACTATGATGGCATGTTTTCAGTTTCCTGAGCATCTGTCTGGTTCTCTTAAAATATCCCAAAGGTATTTACCACTTCCAGATCTTGCACCATTTCCTCTATTCCTGGCAGGACTTTCTTTAAAACTTAGCCCCTAAACACTACTTGGTAATGTTTCATGAGTTTTTCATTCACTCTTTGGCATGTGAAGACCTTAATTATATCCCTATGAACTTCTGGCATATGTCCAGATGCTGAGAAAAGAAACAGCAGCAAGTTCACTTAAACAACACCTCTAATTGAGAAGCAGCCGTATGAAAAGTGATTTTGCCTAGTAATTCTCTATTAGGAAACCATAGCGAGATGAATTCTGTTCACAGTAATGGCATTGCAGCCTTAATGAGAAGTGAATTTGATCTAACAATATTTGGATCAGAGAGACTGTGTTTACAGTCTTCTCAACTTGTGCATATGATAATAAAGTAATAATTAGGTAAATAATATAATGGTGAGCTTAAAACATGTTGTACAAGAGTGATAATACATTCTGCTCATACATCTAAACGAATTTTGGATGGATCGTGTGTACATATGCAAGAAAAGTGAAATGAGCTTCTGATAGCAGGGTTTATGAGTAAAAATATATTAGCTGTGTACATGGGGTCCTGTTCAGACTTAATTTATATCAGCATCTGCAAAAATGGAAGACTTGAGGAAGATGTAAAAACATGATTCCTTTATTGGGTCTGTGGAGTGGCGCTCACTTTGAATGAAGAAAATGCTGCAAATTTTTAAGTGACACAGGATACAATAATTCTGCTTATGTGACTTTAGGTAGGTCCACCTACCTACTGTGGATATCCTTGGGCTGCAGGGGGACAACCTGTGTCACCATGGTCTTCACCATGGGCTGCAGGGGAATGTCTGCTCCAATGCCTGGAGCTCCTCCTCCCCCTCCTTCTTCACTGACCTTGGTGTCTGCAGGGCTGTTTCTCTCACATATTCTCACTCACCTCTTAAAACCTGCGGGCAGCACGTTTTACCCTTTCATAAATATGTTACCACAGAGGCGCTACCAACGTCACTGATGGGCTCAGCTTTGGCCAGTGGTGGGTCCTTAGAGCTGGCTGGAACTGGCTCTGTCTGACATAGGGGTAGCTTCTGGCAACTTCTCACAGAAGCCACCTCTGCAACCCCCTCACTACCACAACCTTGGCAAGTGAACCCAACACAGGGTATTTGAATTATGCAATTTTCAGGAAATCAGGAACAGAGAGAGGCTTTTGCTGATGACAGCTATGATCTGTGAATTGTCTGATAATAAATTGATGAAAAAATCAGTTTCCATATCATTATTTTTCATCTGCAAGTCTACTTTTAGCTCAGTAGGAAGCACTAGAAGTACATATGTAAGTATCACACCACCATACTGTGATTTCTTGTTTCTCATATGTGCTAGTATGGGAGAAGTTAAGTTTCAGGTTAGGATTTCTGAGAAAATTTGATGAGCCTTTGTAATAAAGCTTGCTTTTTCCTTTTTTTAAACATAGATCATCTCAGGAGCTAAAATAATGCATACATCCAGACTTGCTGCTAATGTGCAATACAGAGATGCATGTATTTATTTTTATTTAAATATACAATTATTCCAAAAATTATTTGAGTTTTCACTGCAATATCCAAACACCATCACAACGGTTTTGCTGTCAGACTTCCATGGAGAAAGCTACAGCTGTTATCTCTAATGGTAATTATATGAATATTACATATTATACATTTTCACATAATTATATGAAAAATTGACCCAGATAAAAATCACACAGGAATTCTTGTAAGGTTATTCTAAGCACCTGTACAGACTAAATAAAGACATTTGTAAAAGCAATCATTAAATCCACCCCCACATCGAGCCCTGCCCCCGAATGGTTAATTTGTGCAATTTTATTCCGCTAATATAGTATATCTGGAAACATATTTTCTTTGTAAATCAGAGTACAACCTCCATTTGCAAGGAATATTTTATTTCTTCTAGGAGAAACTTGTACAAGCACTCAGATCATCTCATAACAGTGAACAAATTAGTAGAAAATGAGGCTCACCACTGTTGAAGGAAAAGTATGACACCATTCAGTATGCTGACTTCCTGGATCTCTTCCATGTTTGTGACTGCTGTGTGAATGTCATGCAGAACAACATCAGATTCCTACCACTGCATATTAACAATAACCTGTAACCACAGATAAATACAGAAAATAAAAACAACTATGTTATATTTTAGTACTATTTTTAAATTTGAGTCAATGTTACTAAAGATGATATATCAAATAAATACCTCAAAATTTCTGTTTATTAAATATTTTCTGAAATTCTATTTTATCCTAAACATTTAATTATTCTAGTCTATCAGCAGTTGGATTGGACCCACTGATGTTTTTATATATGCGAAAAAAAGATGCTTCTATCTGAGATATTAACTAAAGTCTCTTCACAGTCAATTAAGAAAAAAACAAAGGCTTGTAGGGCATATATGACTTATTTTAGACTTTTACTTTAGAATAAGATTTTTTTTTAAATTCCAAATATCTAAAATTATGTCAGACAAATGGTATTTCATCTATAACAGTATTTAATCTATAATTCCTTGCACTCATAATTTCAAATATATGCTTATGTTTAACTTAAAAAAACATCCACAAAACAACAAAATCAAATTAAACAGTTATGTTTGTTTGTCTAAAAATGTATAATCCAGTCAATTAAAGAGTGTCAGTGACATTTTAAAGCAAGTTAGAACCATATCTCTTGGACGTGGAACACACATTTCAACAGATTCTTCTAGGGCACTAATCAGTCATTAACTTAGTAAGCAAAAGTGTTAAGTACTGAACATTGTTTGTTGGATGTAGAAGAGACCTTTACCCTGAAGAGAGTTTACATTAATAATTTTGTCTCTTGCTCCCATTAGAATTCACGAGCTCAAGTGGACAGTTGGAAAGGCTTGGATGTCTAAGAACAACATAAACTGAAGCCAGTAAACTCCAGAAGCTATCGTAGCCATTAGAAAACTATAAGGAAAGCTGCAGGTTCTCTTAAAATGGAAATTAAAATTAGTTGATTAAGATTTCATTAAAAAGGTACCTATCTCAATTCCGATTTAGCACTGTGCAATCTCATCAGGTTAGACTCTTCACTCTGGTAAGCCATCAACTGCCGTATTTTTTAGCTGAAAGTACAGTAGTTAACATGCTGATAAAGTTAAATTAAAGGAATGAGTAGGTGTTTTAAAAAACCCTCTATGCTAAGTGGCATGTGAGCCCAGATGCACACTACACCACAGCAAAATCAACGGATCATGGTTGAGAGGTTTAATTTTGTGAGAGCTTTAATATATAGGGCATGATCTGAGAATGGGAAGGGACTTGTCAAGACATTGAATTCATTTGAAGATTCAGGTTGTAAACTCTCAGAGAGGGAGCCACAGGAATGGGGCTGCTTCACAAAATGAGTGTGAACCCAGCACAGATGTGCATGTTTCGGCCATGTCATCACCAACAGGATGCAGTCCCATGGGGGGTGTGCAGGGTGACACTGGTGACAGCAAAATGGTCCATCAACAGGGTCCATACAAGACAAAGTAATGAGTCAAGTCTTGTATCCATGTAGGATGTCCAGTCAACAAGCAAGGACAGCAGGTAACAGGCAGGGAGGCAGGACTACCTATGGTGTGTATTTAAAGCTCATCCAGAAAGCAGGACTTGAGATAAGGCTACCTGTAAGGTAAATCTCAAGGTCCATTCTGGAGACAGGGCTGAAGACAAGGTGACGTACAATGCAGGCTTGGATCTATCCAGGAATACCACTCAGAACAGCAGAAGACAGGGTACGGCACACCTAAAGCATAGTTCAGGTCAGATTTGAGGGCCTGATCTTGAGCTTAAAAGGCACTCCTGGGCCCACAGGTAAGAGACTGGGGGCAGGGGACCCAGCGCTGAGGCTTGTCAGGACACTGAAAGCCTATTAATGACCTAAAGGTTCTGAAAAGATACTACAAAAACCTGTATTATCCTCCAGGAAATAACTACTGAAGTCCTATCACAGGTTTATCTCAGAAGACATAGGTAGAGAAGCCAAATGTTCCCCTTTTATTCAGATGTTTAGGGCACAAAAACGTATATAGAACAACTTCATTTGCAATCTGTTTCTACTATAGGCATCTTAAAGCTGTATTTCCTCCACAATAAGAAATTTCTTAGTCATAAAGATATGGTCAGCTTTGAAAGAGCTTTGGAGGATGTGAAGATGTGTATGCTATTTATTTTGCTGAAATTGTTTTGTATTATTTACTCTGAGCAAAAACTAGACTTCTTATGTATGAATGCATGACCTAACAATTAGTGTAGAATTATTCTTATATTTCTCTTCTCTCCATTATGTCTCTCTGCCTAGTCAAAACTTAATTATTCATGCAAATCGAAAGAATAAATATTTCCAACATATGATTATAGCCGTTTTCACTGCAAAAATTTATGAGAGCATTTTTGGTGTGCATTGCAAAAAAGAAGCAAGAAAGTCTGAATGTATGCTAAGTGCACTTTAAAAATTCAGATGAACATTCATAGACATTGCTTTGCAAGGGATTCTCTAGAGAAGCTGATTTCAAAGCACACTGAACTCAATAGAAAAAAAAAAAGCTTTTTGGATCAGGCCCTACATTCTTTATTTGTTCATAATGCATTGGTTTTGTTACCACAAAGAAGTCACAGAGCAGACAATGTTAGGAACCCAGCAGTCTGTTGTTCACAGACAAGATTTATATTAACAGATGTTACCAGCAAGCAGAAGCTACAAGTGGAATTTGGGACAGGTTAACATCTAATGCTATGAAACAATATAATAAGCCAAGGAAAATTTTGCTTTATCTTGCTCTCCTTCTATTTTATTAAAATATGCAAATGAAGTGTCAAAAGAGTCCTAAAAAAGCTTATGCTTAATTGCATGAATATGCACTCTTGCTTGGAAAAATGTCACACTCATTTTCCTCAGCTGTCCATCCTAAAAACACATGACAGCATGCTCTTAAAATCTCAGGTTGAGATGTGTTTGAATTATGAGCTCAGATTATTAGTTGAAATATTTTTTTCCTTTTACCTTCCAAGTCTTAAAAAGCACCTTAAAAAAAAAAAAAAAAAAGATTCAGAATCTGATGGTGTCCCTGGAATTCACAAAAGACTTCCTTGTTTCTGTGTCTCATCCTGAATTTTTAAGCTGAAGGCTAAATTAGAGACATGTTTCTCTCAGTGTCGCTGGGTTTTAACCAAAGTGCACATGTTGATTTTGCTTTGTACTCACACCCAAAATGTCTTGCAAAGTTTGGAGAGATCCCAAGAATGGGATGCAGCTGTCATTATAAGATTTGTCCTTTTTTTTTTGTGACAAAAAATATCTATATGTTTTCACAATATCCTGTTTACTTTCAAGAACCTGAAAAAAAGTATTCTTTTTCTACTAAAATAATACTAGAATAATTTTTGAAGAATTCAGCATGGATTGCTATAAAGACATGCAAATGCTAATGTACAGTTGTTTCCAGAAGATGTGCTATTGCTATGACACCTCTGGGAAAGATTGTTCCAGCCTTAAAAAAAACCATTAATTTACTTGCTTGTGCATATTAATTTAATTGCATATGGTCACTTCAATATTTGTCCCTAGTCACTTCTTCCTCTTCTGTTGGTAATTTCACTGTTAGTTAAAGTAGGGGAGTTCCTTGGGTGACTGGGCTGAAAGAAAGTTACAAATAAATCTGTTGCTTCTTGCGACTGAAAAAGGACCCATAATCCTCCACATCTAGTGCACGTAACAGGTTTCTCCTTTCATTCTTAAATTAATCTTGGACTGGATGTTTAGGCTCATATTTTAGAGCCATCAAAAGCTTTATTAAAAAACTAATGGTTGAAATGAGCACTACTTTTGCTTTTGTCTACTACTCTCTCAAAAGCTTATACTGGACAGTTTACAGTGTTTAAACTGTTATATTAAGTTTGTAATATATTATTCCTGTTGGCACATGTCCAGTACTATTAATTGGATAAAGATGTGTCTAATTTTCTAATGCATTGTATTTGAAAGCAGACTAGATTTCTTTTTGTACTGAAGGACATGGACAATAGGTCTGGAGCACCTAAAATTTGGTGCAGCAAAGGAAAAACTCATACTACCCATTCCCATTAGCTTTCCATAAAGGGATGTTACAAATATGAGTGTTGAAACACAGGTGGCGAAGGACTGAGAGCGGCCACACAATTGGAATTACCTACCAGCAAAGAGAACCTACAGTGGATGAAAGAGGGCTGGGCAGTTTCCATCTGTGGTGCCTAATAAAGGTAAATGGTAGTCAAGAGGCATCCTTGTACTGTTGTCACTTATTATCTGGAATAAAGATGAACGTAATATTGATTCAGTTATAGTAATATAAAGTATGTTCATATTGTTAAACGCTTCCTTATCAATCCTTGCCTTATTTCCTTTTGAAATATAATGTGTTAGTCAAGAGTATTCCATTAATAGCCCTGATCATGAAAATATTTTTCCATTAATGTCTTTAGTCAAATTACTATGCCTATGTATCTATAATCTTTCTTTGGATTCAGGATACATGATACCGACAGAAAAGTGTAATGATGGCTCTGAGGCTTCCTATAAGGAGTATAAGGAATTACCTGTAAGGTAGTCAATAACTGTTGATTTATATATCAGTCTAATTCCACTACAAAAGAATCATTGCTCATTACTAAACACCTTTTCCAGACTTTTTTTTTTTTAAATTATAAATGTATAGGTATTAAAACCTCATCTATTACCTGTCCATGAAGGAGCTCATAGATACGACAGTTCAGCACAAAGGAATGTGTTATTTCAAGCCGCTCTTAAAAACAAATTAACAAGAAAAGGAATACATATGTATAAATGTATGGGGAGAACAGCAAATATTGTATATAATAGGACTGAGTGAAAAAAGGAGTTTCACCAGTTTACTTCTGACAAAGAATTAGCCCAATATTTTCTACAAAAATGTAGGTTGTCTTTCTATAGTACTTGTTTGTGATTCCTACTTAATACAGCACAGGATTAATTTTCTCATGAGCATAATCACCTGGCAACACATGCTTCATGGCCTACAGCAAAAGCAGAAAAAAACTTGTCCACAATAATTTGTATCGTTCTAGTTGTTTTGTCTTATTTAGGATTTGTATAATTTTATAAGTATAAAGTATAATTGCTTATACTTCTTCAACCAATAGAGGTACATATAGCACCATCTAGAGATATAAAAGCAAATTTTTTAAATGAAGCACTATCAGGCAACCAGTACACAAGACGACTTTGCAATTTACAATTACTGTTCAAACTATAGATTTTCAAAAGAAAATCACAATTCCTAATTGAAAGCAAATACTTGTTTAATGTTGATTCCCTGCATGACTTTTCCAGGAATGCACTGATTGAGCAGCTTCTGACTATAATTTGTATTCTATGACAAATTATTAAGATAATGAGTAGATTACGCAGTATTTAATAACATTGTTAAAAGCCCCTCATGTTGAGTAGAAATATTAAATATCCCTTAAATAATATGTAGGATAAACACAGAAAATCAGGCTGGTAAGAATTAGTACGTAATGTTATTCCACCTAAGAAAGCACTCATTTAAACACTGCTACTAAGATCTATAAACATGCATTCAGGCACAGTGGCATTAAAAGTATTTCAAATTTTGGTGCTTCCATTTTCTGAAAAAAAATATGATGTAGATGAAGACTAGCCAACTTACATTACAAGCAAGATTCACAGTCCTCTAATTTTGTTCAGTGAAGGAATCAATCACTTGCATCTTGTGCAAGTGCATAAATCATGTCTTTAGCTACTGTACAGTAATAGTAATAGATGTAAGAAGTCTGCTTTATCTTTTACTATAGTCAATGGATAACAGGAAAAGGTAAAGATGAGAATATGGATTTTCAAGATTTTTTAATATGTCAGTGAAGGAGTGAGCACAGATGAACAGTCTATTAGTTTCTTTTCCTCCCTTTAACTGCTAATTTTCTTATATGATAAGCTACTTCAGCCAGAACATTTCAGAACAACTCTTCCACTGAAAGAAAAGTAAAACAGCTTATAAAAAAAAGACAAAAAGTATATATAATTATAAAATTCTGCCTTTAGGCTAAGGTGATATTTGAAATCCTACTGCTATGCCAAGATGTTTTTAGCTGTGTTAAATTAGAAAGCAAATCTAAAATAAATTCATTTTTAATATCATAGTACAATAGTCTCCAAGTCCTTTCATAATGGTATAAAAACAAAACTAAATGCAATGAAATTAGTGACATTATATGAGTGTAAAATGAGCACACTGAAAGCAGCATTAGACCCTAAGTATTTACAGGAAGAAGATCTATATTACATTTGAATAATAATAAAATCTATTAAAATGATTCAATATATTGTAAGAATACTGATAAGAGTTAATGACCGTATTTCTCCAAGTCTACAGCTATCTCCTGTAAGCAACAGATAAAAAAAAGAAATTTGCCAGAGAGCTGAAAAGTGGTAGTTGAAGTGTATATGAAGGTCAGATGCAGATTACTGATGTTTTAAAATTTATTATTTCAAGACTCTTCTTTTTGTAAAATATGATGGTCTCAGTAATATGCTGTTGACATAGAAACACACAGCACAGCACTGACAATCAGTGAAGAACAGTGTTTTGGAATGAAAGTTGTTATAATCTTTACTTGATTACATCCGATATTACTTCAGGCTATATACTTGAAAGTAATTTACTTTCTAATATTTTAATCTTTGACCCTAATTTAATGAGATTACTGGGACTCCCAGGGATAGCTTCCAATCATTAATATGATCGTGGAATTGATTTAGAAAAGCTTGTGAAACATTAAAAGTAAAATTTTACTTATCTAGAACTAGATTCTCTGGTCTTGGTTGAAGTAGTTTGGGACATACCTTTGAGGAAAAAAATCACTACAATCAACGCAAAAGAGAGCAACAGAATCTGGTTTTATAGGTAGGCTGTTGGTTATTCACTTAGGCTTTTCTCCTAGGAGAAAACAACTCCAAAGGGTGATTCAGATATTTTTTTAAGCTGGGTAGGATGAATAATCTTCTAACAGAGTCAGTCAGTTCCTCAGTCTTACTTTTCCTCTGCCCTCCTCTCTTTGTCAAGGAATGTAGATCACATATTTATATTACACACCTTGACTGGGTCAAGTCAATTACACTTATTACCAGACTCATGATTTTTCATGACTGTTTTACCTTGTTTTTCATGAAGTGACTAAAACATGAAGTGGTAATAGATTAGCTTCCACTAGATTTAATGAAAATTACCTGGTATCTACATTAAAGAAAAATACAGAATCCTGAGGGGTGATGGGGGCAAATATTCACTAGTGCCCTGAAACAAAAAGATGAGGTAGAATATTAACTATTTACCTATCTTTAATATCTAAAAGCTAACAAAAGTAAAATATTAGCTTTACTAAAATGACTTGAAGACATGTATAGCAAAAACAACTTTAACTTTGATTCTAAGGTGAATTTTAAATAGAAAGAACAAATTGTCTTGGAATAGTACTATTTCTTTTTTAAAAATGCAAGCTAAACAACACTGAAATATGGACTATGTCTTTTTGAGCTCTGTAGGTTGATCACATGCAGTAAACATTAGTAAGTCTAATTAAGAGGTGCAAAAAGTGTTTTTTCTAATAATCTGTCTTATGATTTTCAACAATCAAATACAACAAAGAATATAAATAAAAGTTACTCTTTGACCTCCCTTTGGAGCACAGAAGTGTTGTGTATGGAACATATCAGTATGCAGCTACAGCAGGCCTCATTAGTTTGCCATCTGCCATGGTGGATAGATGCTAAAATGTTGTTATTGCAAGGTTCATTGAGCAGTAAAATTATAATATTTAAAAAAAATGTATTTTAAGTAAAAATCCCTTGAAAGAAAATAGCTGCCAAATTATGACTGAGGCTGTGATCCCATTAAAAAGAAAAGACATCAAACAAATTGAAGAAATTTAAAAACAGTCATATCAGCCTTAGCTCCTCGCTCCTGTAAGAATGTTAAGTGGCTATAGAGGTGAATGAGGGAACCTTTTCAATAAGGTAATATTTTCCACAAGGCAATATTTAAATGACACAAGATAGTATGTTTTATCCTAATTATTTCTGTTGTAGCACATCTTCATTGGCTAAGAGGTAAATTACTGGAACTGTCAGAGAAGTTGTGGTCATGTTTCATTAAAGAAACTTTTCTGGGATACTCCTATTTATCATCAGTTCCAGGAGTTTCTACACGAAGAAAGGAAAACTAATAACTGCAGGGAGTTTTGCGAGTTTGGATAGTTGTCCAAAAACTGTAAGGGTAAAACTGTAAGGGTAGTTTTGGAAACTTTTTTTAATATAAAAATATAAATCACATTTTTCACTGACAGACTATATATTTATTCATATGTAAATCATTCATACCTTCTGAGACCATCTTATCTTTCAAACCAAAGATTTTCCTTCTTGTAAACAGAAGTTCCAGCTATATAACTGGATTTTGTTGATTTGTCAGAAAGGAACAAATGATATACTGTGGCCACTGAACTTTTCTAAATGTTGACACATGAACATCAAATTTTCTCAGGCAATCTATCATTAGCATGGATTGGGATAACCCTTCAGAAATTTTAGAAGTAGGTTGAAGAGGGAATCTCTTATTATGTTTATGAGAAACCTACCTGGACAACCTTCCAAAAAGAAGATCCAATGGAGAAGACAGAAATAAATTTATTCTGTGCCCTTAAAAATATAGCTAGAAAAAAATATTCTGAGTAATAAGTAGGCTTCATAGTGCAGAATGGAAAATAGACTGTGCTGTTTCCCAACACAAAGATCTAGAGTTGTGCTGGTTTTTTTTTTCTTTCAGAGGAAAGGACAGAGATTTATTTTGAGCCCAGGTTAACAGAAACAGCATTTTGTGTTGTGATTACATTATCTCTGTATTTCTTTAAAAAACAAAAATATTATCTTCTGCCTGACCCTGTGCCCAAACAAGATCAATGTCTCCATAAAAAATAATAATTAAAAAAAGTTAAAAATCAGAGTCTGAGAATTACAAGTGATACTCTTGGATAGAAAAATATTTAGGATAATTAATGGTCACCACATAAGTGCCACAGTATTAATTTCTTCAGATTTTTGAAGTAGTGTCTTTTAACTTTGCATGGCTAGGATCATAAAGGGATATTTTTACAATTAATAGAAACAACAAAAACTAGATGAACTCTTTACCTCAGATGTTAGAACATTAACCAGTCCCCAGAAACATTCTTGGCCATTGGAATACTATCAGCTATGCAGTTAACTTCCAGATTTCTCTCTCAGATTATTTTTAGGAATCCTTTCCTTTATTGGGCTGTTTTCTCTTTTTTTGATTATGAGGTCACATAAACTATTTTGTATACACAAAAAAAAGAAACAGCTCCATTTTATTCTGCCCTGTAACACAGATAGTTATTCTTCCCATTTCAGAGTAATATGCAGTTCCCTAGAGCTTCTTTGATAAAATAAAATGTAATCATGTTAAATAAATATAATAAAAATTAGAATGCTATAAAGTTAACAGAACAGCTTTTGATACTGTTTTTTCACATATGGTATTTTCAGTAAACGGCTTTTGCTGAATTATAAAGACCAGTGAAATTAATGTAATAAACTTTTAGCAAAAATATTTTTTTTCCTGTTTGTCTCTTTTTCTGATATTTATCTCTTAATAAAAATAAAAAGTAATATTTAAATCTCTGCCTGCCTCCTTTCTTCTTCCTGTAGTTAACATATGCTGTTAGTCAGTGTTCCCTACTATGCTGAAACAAAATAAAACTACATAAATAATTTTAGAGACCTACTAACTTTCTCAGGTGGTTAATATCTACATTTGAAGACATCATAGTATTATCAGAATATGGTAGAAGCTATTCTAACACTGTGCAGATTTTTTAAGTAGCTTTTGACAAACCTCTTACACACCATACATGATATTGATGTAATCATAAACATGAAATTTAAAATTCGATTGTGACTGTTACAAAATTATTCACACAACGTGGATTAAACTAGAGTTCAACCAAATTATTGTCTGATACATTTGAATTACTTTATTTGCTCTCTAATAAATTATTTGAAAGTGCTACTTTATATGTTAAACATATTGCATTATAGTTAGGTAATTTCTGCCTGTTGATATATGAAAGTGACATATAAGGAACAGTAGGGAACAATTTCAGATGTTAGAAACTCTTTTAAAAAAGCATGCTCAAAAATCCTGGCAAAGATAACTTTTTTTTCCTTCCCCCCCTTTAAAAAGAGATAGACATTTGGGCTGGAATTAATCTCATTTAATTAAGGAGATAATGAATATCTAGAAATTCCTCCTTCCTCTAAGTATTGAAAGAGTATGGATTAAATCCCTAATTTTAAGGCAGGAAGCATTGGTTAATATCAATAGCAAACAATATCCATTTTTCCAGTGAGATATGCTATGACTGAAGCTGGGGGAATAGCTTGAAATGTTCGAGAAAGAAGAAATAAACTGAAATAAAAGTGCCTGAAAAATAGTGTACACAATATGTGTCAAGATATGTACAACATGACATCAAGACACAGTGAATTGGTGGGTAGACACATGTTAGAAGTAGAAAGTAGAACTGAAAGACAACTAAGAAGAGTAATTATATTGTACTGCGTTCT
Source organism: Pygoscelis adeliae (assembly GCF_000699105.1). Classification (NCBI taxonomy): domain Eukaryota; kingdom Metazoa; phylum Chordata; class Aves; order Sphenisciformes; family Spheniscidae; genus Pygoscelis; species Pygoscelis adeliae. The sequence goes on from NW_008825617.1 coordinate 574,037, forward strand.
GTGTTCTTTTCCTGAAAACGAACACAGCTCAGCTATTCAGGTCCATTACATTTTTAGACCATAGCTTTGCATTAAGGATATGTCTGTAACCAATGATAAGTATGGATGGGTAGCAATCAGAGGTAGGATCAAATTTAAAGAGTTCCTGATACAACAGTAGCTTGAGCTCCCAACCATAAACCTGAAAAGATTAAACCACATTTTCTGCACTCAGTGAGCTAATTTTCCACATTAACAGTAACAAACAAGTTAGTTTGGCAAACACTTTATTTAAGAGTGAAAAGATTAAAAATAGAGCTTAGAGAAGATAAACCAGGGAACAAGCAATACTTAATTTCTAAAACAAAACAACTTACAGTCCTATATGCTCATGCAATGGCTAGGCCAGCCACTCCTTTCCCCTCCTGCAGTAATATGTCATTCACAGTCTGGGAATGACAGGTTTTTCTATGTAACAAAGCCAAATGAAAGATACTGCTGGTCTTGTGGCGCAAGTTGCTTCCATGTTGCTAGACATCGCTGCTAGCCATGTTTCACTTCTCTGCAACCATTCCTCACTCCTCCCTCACCAAAAACTCCTGCTACCATTCTCCACTAGCAACTCAGTTCCTTTGCTAGGCATTTCTCACTTGTTACTCGTGCTAGGAGTTTTACTAGGAGCTCATGCTCTACTGCCTATTCTGTCCAACCTCTCCAATACCGTTAACGGCTCCTGTTAATGTATGGAATAGGCATCATTTACAATATCAGGATTTCTTGAATTGAAGCAGATGGACTGATTTGTGACAGCTTTTACAGGTTCAGATTTCTGAAAACAGAAATCGAACTGTAGATTGATAAAAACAATGTTCCAGGTTTACTCTTAATTTTGAGAACATAGTTATAATAAAGTTTTACAAAAATTTAGTATTATTTATTCACCTTCATAGAATAGAATACACCTAATCGCTGAGAAGAGCAGGTGGCACTATAAATAACTGATGGAGAAGACAGAATATTGCTATTGACTTCAGTAAGACTAGTTTTTTTCTACCAGTGTTACATATTAACTAAAAAGATTAATGTTTTCCTCTAGACAGTCATCACTGAACAATAAGATGGGCTCAGGGTTACTAACAGAACTCATCAATACTGAGAAAATACGATGTGACCTGTGAGTTGATCTATTCCTGGTTTTACAGATACTCCATTTCACGTGATCATCTGGAAATGGATGAAATAGTAGTTTTTATTATGACTTACATGGAACCTACTAACTATAGTTTTGTGTGGCATAATTGTTATTTATTAGCTAGATAATTTACAAGACAATGCAATCTTAATAGCATAGATCTTATGAGTTACTGTAACAATGTGTCATTATTAACACCAGAAGTAGTGACTTGATGTACTTAAACTCACCATAACTGCTCATGGATAATAGTATGAGATCTTTTAAAAGTAGAATAAATAACAACATGTGACAAAGTGTAATTCATACTTCTGATGCGGCAACACCTTAGGAATTTAACTATTTTAGTTAAAAGGTGTGTGTAATATAAAACTGAAATGAAATACCCAGCAAGCTAAAATATGTAATGATTTCAATGAAAATAGTAATATACTAAAGTACAACCCTCATCACAATTAGAAAGTTACCTTAACGTCACCATAGCATTCATAGAAAATAAAGGTCTATCCTAAATTCTATAATGTGATACTGACTAAGAATAGCAAATGTTGTTTTAGTAATTATTTACATATGATTGTGGTATTTCCTAAAAAGTAGGACATTGTTGCTCTAGACACTTAACAAACTTAACAAATGCAAAATAAATTATGGTAGCTGTCTCAAAGAGCTTACATTGTAATTTAAAATTAATATTTAAGAAGCATGTTCAAGAGATGAAAGACTGAGGAGGAAAAATGACAGAGCTAAAGCAGACCAAGTGCTGATTGACTGTCATTAGTGTCATGAATTCCCACTAAGTTTGGAATAGAAGCAATCTGTGATAAAGGTATGGTAACTGTCAGGTCGGTCTGTACCTTTTTCATTATCATCCATTCTCAATATATTGCAAGGTAAAGTTCTTTTGTCATCATGCTGAAATTCTGTTGCCAGCAGAATCTTTCCACGGTTGGTTAGTGTTGCTCGGGGAGAGTATGATTAAACAAGGTTAATGAAGTATTTAGCAAAACTGATCCAACTTGTAAGCATCCAGAGTCTAAGAAAGGCAATCTTTCTCTAAATTACCACCGCATTTTTTTAAACTACATGTATACTTGATGGCAGCATGGATTTACGGCAGCAATTCCTACATGGTGCAGATCACTTGCCACAGTCAGGTCTTCACAGATGAGCACCCATCATTTTCACAGTGCAACAGAATTCAGCCCTTATCACTGACCAAGGTACAAGATGTAAACGCATGTGTGCATGAAGAGTAGACTATTCTCAAACTCCTATCAAGGATATCAGCTTTTAAAAAATTGTCTGTCCATCCTCTTTGCAATCCATCTTAGAATCATACTGAATGAAACTAGACAAAAAAATTACACTCGACTACAGCAAACACAAGATACACAGTGAACTCTCCACAGTTCCAAAAACATGGAGAAAAAACATATTGCTATACTTGAACAAACCAACACTCTTCATAAAGCTATTTTGTCACTAATGATGAATAAGTGACAAGAGAGTTAACACCTACAGAAAAAACAGTTTCTTACAATAACGTAATTTTGCTCAGTTTAGTTTCTGCATAAGTGTCAACAGGCACTTTAATCTTAGCTTGTCCTATTCCCTTTTTAAACCTTGATACCTGCTTCAGCATCTTTCCGCTTCACTGGAATAAGAGTTTCAGATGGATATAGTTTTCCATCTTTTGAATCTTGCAGCTCTAGAGAGCCTTTATAATTTACTCTGCTACTGTAAGGTAAATATACATCCTTTTGTGCAGTGGCAGGGGAGGGCAAGGAGAAAGGGAGAAGGGATGGGGTGGAAGCTTCTTAATTGCAAGCTCTGCCAACAAATGTTTTCTCTTTGACTGAATCATAAATGTATAATAGTAGCAAGGCAAAGTTGGAAAGGAAAGGTCATATCTTTCATTAGTGCATCTGACATAGCTTCCAAAAAACAGCTAGGCTTCCCAGCCTACTAGCTCTTCCAGGTATCATATGGAGGCCACAACCTTTAAACTAAATACTGGGGAAAAAAAACCCTGTATATTATTATTGTGTTTCTGATTCATGGGGTTATATGAAATTTTCCTTTTATGCCTCAGCAGTTTTTAATTTTGCTCTTTCAGTTTCCTAAATTGCATTCAATCTCACCATGCTCCATGTTGTTTAGTGTGCATATTCCCTTTGTTAACTATGCAGTTTTGTAATCTGTTCTTGTTTTTCATGACTTCTATTTTGCTTGTGCCAACCTTGGAAAAGTCATGGCACTTCCTGAGGTTCTGTCTCTATTAGTAATGGGTTGCTTTTGTCATTTTCACTTCTGAAATTTAGAAATGACATTGAAATATGTGGTGTTGTGTTTCTCTCATATAAATATCTAACATGTCTCCATGATATTCTTTACTGAAAATCTGATTCTTTAGGAAGAATGTGCCAAAGATAACACTGAGTGTCATAATACCAGAATTCAAATCCAGAAGTAAAGGTTTCTGTCACAGCCCATACAATTCATTGGTAAAATCTGTTGCAAAATGCTATGGCATTACCAGGCCATATTCCTCTACCTTTAGGTTCCAGAAATCATTTTTGTCCTGAATGTATTTAATGTTCTCATTTTACACCTCTGTTCTTTTTCTTTTTTAACTTTTTTTTTTTATGGTTATCGAAGAAATGTTTTTGATAAAAGACCAAAAAATAATCATCTGATAGTTATGTTGTCCATTAAAGAATACATGCATCACCTGAGATTAAAAAAAAAGAGATCCTATAGTGAAATTCAGATTTTGATCTAAACATAAAGAAGAAGAGGAATAGATAAGGTAATCTTTTTTGCTGACACCATTTTAGCAAACTAACTCTTTGGAGATATGGTGGGCTAAGATGAAAATTTTTTTGTGAATGTTGATCCCTAAGCAACAGTAATGCTGTACTTAAAGGACAATAATACAATAAAATTAAGCAAACTGAGTTATAAAGTGCACAAATGAAAAAAAAAAACCCTCAGATGCCTCTGTACATTTGTTTTATATACTTTGTGCCCAGCTTTTAATGATGGACACTGTACAGACATAAATGGGTGAAACAAAGCTAACTAGTTTCACCCATTGCTAACTAGTTTCACCCATGGCTTAGACAGGTGCACTCTGCGTTGGGTCAAAAACTGGCTGGACGGCCGGGCCCAGAGAGTTGTGGTGAATGGAGTTCAATCCAGTTGGCGGCCGGTCACGAGCGGTGTTCCCCAGGGCTCAGTTTTGGGGCCGGTCTTGTTCAATATCTTTATCAATGATCTGGATCGAGTGCACCCTCAGTAAGTTTGCAGACGACACCAAGTTGGGCAGCAGTGTTGATCTGCTCGAGGGTAGGAAGGCTCTGCAGAGGGA
>NW_008825617.1:578994-593686 GCF_000699105.1 Pygoscelis adeliae
GTTGAGATGTTGGAGCGTGTCCAGAGAAGGGCAACGAGGCTGGTGAGGGGTCTGGAGAACAAGTCTTATGAGGAGCGGCTGAGGGAGCTGGGGTTGTTTAGCCTGGAGAAAAGGAGGCTGAGGGGAGACCTCATCGCTCTCTACAACTACCTGAAAGGAGGTTGTAGCGAGGTGGGTGTCGGTCTCTTCTCCCAAGTAACTGGCGATAGGACGAGAGGAAATGGCCTCAAGTTGTGCCAGGGGAGGTTTAGATTGGACGTGAGGAAAAATGTCTTTACTGAGAGTGGCTAAACATTGGAAGAGGCTGCCCAGGGAAGTGGTTGAGGCCCCATCCCTGGAGGGATTTAAAAGACGTGTAGATGAGGCGCTTAGGGACATGGTTTAGTAGGCATGGTGGTGTTGGGTTGACGGTTGGACTCGATGATCTTGGAGGTCTCTTCCAACCTTAATGATTCTATGATTCTATGATTCTAGTTAAGACACAGAATCCCACTGCAGCAGAAAATAAATACATCTGTATGGTTTATAATTAAAATAAAGAAAAAAAAAAAAAAGAGATAGTCAAAGTGAAAAATGCCACCAAATAAATTATTTCAGTCAAATTAGAGGCTGAAACACCTACAAATTATAAATGGAGTAATCAGGATATAATGAGTAGCAGTTGGCCTTGTACCCAAATGTAAGTATATTAAAATAGTGTAACTAACAACAGTACATAAGTATTTTGCAATATTGTGAATGGCATAGGCAGACACAATCTAAACACATTTTATATGAGTATGTGAGATGTTAAAAGGCATGTGCAGCTGCACATAGGAGGTATCCAAGTGATAGAAAAACTAAGTTGCCAGACAGAAGACAAGATAAGCACAGAGGAATGTAAATAGGCAAAAAATGACTAGCAAAACCAAAAACAAGGTAAGCAGTATCAGAAGCAGAGGAGAACTCTTCTTTTTGGGAGAGGGACAATGGCATAAAAACATCAAGCATATAGAAAAAAGATTGGACAAGAAAGATGTCAAGCTTGCTTTAATTCCAACTTCCAACAAAGTGTGATGAACTGACTACAACCCCCATTCCCTGTCCCCCTACGCCACTGAGGCAGGGGAGAAGGCAGAGAAATTGGGAGTAAAGTTGAGCCTGGGAAGAAGGGAGGGGTTGGGGAAAGGTGTTTTAAGATTTAGTTTTTATTTCTCATTATCCTACTCTGATTTTGATTGATAATAAAATTAAACTAATTTCCCCATGCCGACTCTGTTTTGCCCATGACGGTAATTGCTGAGCGATCTCCCTGTCCTTATCTCGACCCATGAGCCTTTCGTTATATTTTCTCTCCCCTGTCCAGCTGATGAGGGGGAGTGATAGAGTGGCTTTTGTGGGCACCTGGCATCCAGACAAGGTCAACCCACCACAGTTAGAATGCTTTTATAGAGCTGCCTAGGAAGGCAGAGATGCGAACCCAGAATTTAACTCACTTCATGAGGCTGACCATCACGATTTTCAAGAAAGCTAAAAGAGGCAATGGTGCTATAGGATATCTTGTAAAGATTTTCTATACGTTGTAGAGATTTTTTTATATGTTTCTTCCCTAATTGTTTCTTTCTGGAGAACAGCGTTTATTGCTGAGCTTTGTGAGGTACACATACAAAACATGCTATTTCCCAGAACTCCTCACTTAAGGCAATGTATTTTGTGCATAACTTTGTTTATGTAAAGCATCAGATACCAAAAATTACAACTGAAATATTAAAATTCATAAATCAACTTGTGAATGAAATTTATTTCCATAGACTAATACATAACTGATATCCACATCATTATTAAAAGAGATCTGGTAATTATAATAGGATTTGAAAGTAACAAATATCTTATAGCTTTTAATCTTTGATTATCAGATGTTTTCAGTTTTTCATTTCTGTTTTTGTTTAGAATCAAAGAGTGATATACATAAGGAGCAACTGATAGCAAATATATTTATAGCTATGTTTCATGTTTCAGCCACAAAACTGGTCATTTGTGTTCTATTGGTTGAACTACCAATCTAATGAGTTCCACAGGTAAATCTCCTGTTGACTCAAAGACACTTGGAAAAGTCAATTTCTCAATTAATAAATGACTCTGCACAGCATCTTGATTTGAATTAGGGCAAAAAATTCAAGCCCCTTTATCTACAAAGTAGCCGGTTACATTGTTTTGGAGTAAGTAATTACAGTATAAACTAGCACCTGGCTTATTTGACTGAGTGTAATTAAACTGAAATGACATAGGTTTTTTTTTTCTTTCCTTTTTTATGAAGAACTGTTTCGTTTACTGATTCAAAATTTTATTTCTCTCTTCTAGGTAAATTTATTCAGAAAATAAAAACTCAAAATACTCCTGAGTATTCAGGGTGTTTTGTATTTTTAAGAATTCCTTTCTCAGTCTTGAATTTAACATTAATTTCTGTGTCCTTGATTGTCAGTCTTTGTTTGCAAGTGTCAAACATAGTGAGGCTGCTAAGAAACATCACTCAACTTTCAACTGATCTTGTCCATTTTTGTGCTCTGCAGTATTATGCTTTTGCAACTGTATGTCATCTCTTACCTATTACTAGGCCATTAAAATAGCTATGTTCTTGAATAAGCATAAGAGGCAGAAATAAATATGTTTACACAACTTGTGTTCTGGTGAATCAGAGAGTTAGGTATACTCAGCAGCGAACAGCATTCATTTAACAAAGACTTGTGATCTCTTTCTTCTATGACACTCAAGTATTCAATCCACAAAAAGACCAAAAGTCACGTTTAGCACTACTGGTTATTATAAACAGTTCAGTAAAGTGATCTTTTAAAAATGTTTTGCTCATTGACACTTTACTCTCCTTTTGTAGATTAAAGGAAGCTAAGATGGGTAAGTGTTTAAATAATAGCTATGCATTATTCTATCAAAGCATGCATTATTTTTAAGAAAATAAAAAAAGCCCATTCAGTACTATTGTTATATGATGCAACACACCAGTTTCATGTATGCTGAATAGCACAGAGGATTTCTCATCTTTCAAAAGCCAAATGAATATTTAAATCAGATCAATATTCAGAGAAGAGCAGCTTCTTCAGTTGTCATTCTAACCAAAGATTACATTCTTAATAAGTATACTTCCTTCTTTTTATTTTTCTTGTCAGTTACGGCATTTTATCTGTTAACACTTCTTGTTCAGTTTTACTGTTTCCTTGTTCTTGTTTTTGCTAACTTGGAAAGTCCAGCGACTATTGATATATATATGCTCACAGTTTTTAAAATATGAAGCTCTAGCATTTTTTCCTTTATTATTGCTACTTAACTATATTGAATTATATCTTAGGTGTCCCTTGTATGACATAACCACATTTCTGCCTCTCCTGAAACTGTCTGTCTGGTAGCTGACTGAATAGTCTATTAATGCTGAAGCCTCCATCTCTTCCTATTCAGGCTTTGTGTCACAGTCATCCCAATCCATGCCAAAGCCAGTACCCATGTTACATTCAGTCCACTGTCTTTTTTTCCACAACTTCATGAACATTGTTAAACCAGTACTTAGCCATTAGTAGCAAGTGGCTTAAGGACCTTCAGTATTTTGTTCTACAAGGCTTGAAATTTGTCTGTATGCCACTTGGTTCACATTAAGTGGAAGTTCCACAAATTAAACAACTGGAAAATGAGAAACGAATCTGCTCTGGAGGTAGAAGTTCTACAACATGCAGAGATGGCAATTTGTTGCAACTGCAACATTTTATTGCAAGGGTAAGCAAAGTCAGGATAAGAAGTTCTAAAAAAATAATGTGGATAAGCAAACTTCAGTAGTAATATATTGTGATAGATAAGGAAACAAATTATTTAGATACTTCAGAGAAAAAGGGAAGATAAAAGGAAAGGTAAGGGCTCTAATTATCAAAAAGGAAATACACTGGAGGGGAAAAAAGTAGATTCCTAAATACTTGCTCTGCTTCAGTTCACTCAAAAGGACTCTTGTGTGAAATGATTAATTATGCTGGGAGTAGACGAACAATGTAAGAGTACAGATATCAACACTGTTAAAGAGCAAATGAGAAAATACCTGGACCAAATTAATGTTTTGAATCAGCAGGGCCAGATTAAATCCGTCAGAGAGTGCTAAAGGAATTAGCCAATGAACTTTCATAGCCAATGGCAAATGATTTTACAGAACTCCAAGGAGAGCCTAGAACTGCAGATTAGTAACTTGACATCAGTTATAGGAAAAATATCAGCTAAACAGAGATGTAACATGAATAAAAGTAACTATTACAAGTGCTAGAATTATGTTTAAGGCACAGAGCAAAAAAAATGTTAGAGTTTAAAAAGACCTTATGTATTAGACAGAAGAAATGTCATAAATATGATCTCTCTTGCCTAATAAACTTATTTACCAGAATAATTCAGGATATTGTTGTAAAATACAACCAATGGAAAAGAAAAATCTGTATTCCCACAGCCCATTAAAACCAGATAGCATCTATACCAAATATTACCAAAACAGTTCAGAAAGCAGAAAAAATGATCACTCATTAAGTACTTTAAATATGTCATAGTTCTAATAATCCTTAATAAACCAACACTCAATCCTCAATCTATTAACTACTAGTCTAGCTTCAGTTCCTCTTTCCTTATAAATACCTGTTAAACTGTAACATTTACACCTCACAGAGGCCAAACTAGAAAACTGAGATAAGCATGACTTATTTCTGAGTATAAATACTTTTATGTTCATACTGCTGGACTCATCTGCAGCCTCTTGAGCATTAGATATGGCTAAACCACCCATGGCGCATAAAAAATAATAGATGCTATGTCTCTCTCCTCAACAGAAGTCAGTTAATAGTGACAGATAAGTATTGCCGTCTACAAAAGGCTTTCACCTCCAGTGTTCCCCAAGATCACATTCTTTATTTCTTTTCCAAATTTATCAGTTCACTGATAGCAAGATGCCCTGTTCTTTGTTTCCAATATTACACCAAAGGCATTTAATTATAGAAAATTCTCAGCTGGTGTAAATAAAATATCTGATACCAAAAACTTTGATCTGCATAGACCATCTACTGCATACATAGAAGAAACATTTTCTTTTCAAATAAATTATTGTGGGTCAATAAGTATTGAACTGGAGAATAACAGCATCGGAGACAGAATCAAATGAATGGCAAGGAAAGCATTGACATTGACTACTGAATAACAAACATACCCTGTATCTTTATCTGCAAAACCAGTCTTTAATTTTTCCAAACTTTCCAGCAGAAACTGAAAAAATACTTAATCTTGATTCCTACAAAACCAGTAACTGAATATCATGATTAAGATGGCATAGTGCTATTAACAATTAAAGAATTAATGCAAAAAATTCTGAACTAATTTATCATCTGATCTGCTGTGCAATAAAAGACTTAACTTCACATACTTATTCAAAAAGATCTTTATCTTTGGCTGCATGCAATCTTTCAGTTAGTAGGACTGTTCGCATTGTGAACGATTTGAGCAAGGAGATCACAAGCTGGCCTACAGTTTAGTAGGTGAATAAGTTCATAATGGTGAATAAGTTTTTAAAGCATATAATTTTGTAACTTTCACAGTCAGAAAAAAAAATTGAAATATATTTGAATAAATAGTTTGCTATAAAGAACTCAGTCATTCCCAGTAAAAATACAACAACTATCGTTAGAATGGAAAAGTATAATACTGCAATGTGTTTGACCTCCAGGTCACAAGTGACTTCTCTTAGAACAGGAATATCTAAGGAAATAATTAACCAAGGAATTATACAGAGTATGTAGGTACATTGTAGTATATTCTAATACATTACTGTAACAAACCACATGTATATAGACCCCAATACCTCTGCACTCACAATGTACTGCCTTTGTGGATGTGTACATTTGAGTGTGTGTGTGAACCTTTCAACTCTTAACACTTCTTCTTCATGATTGCTTCTGACACAAAAATCATGATTTATTATAAATTTTAGTAATGAGCAGTCTGAGTTAGACAGACATTAATCATTATAATTTTAAGTAAGAATTACTTTTTCCCCCTCATTTGCAATTCTTCCATGCAGACAAAGTATTGGCAGTTACCATATAGAAAATTATAGATGAACCCTAGTATTTGCATAGTTGATTTTGTTTTTTCAATAACCATTTTCCATTTTTTACAGAAAGAAGAATACTTTTAGAATGAATTGAGAATCTTCAATACTTTTCACTTTTTCTTGGAACTGCCTAACTAAAAAATTGCTAAATTGTCACATCTAAGAAGAAAGATATAAGTTCGTGTTATTGAACTAGCACAGATCACATTCTGACCAGGTTAAAATCTACTAAAATTGTTATTTACTGTATCTATCAGGTCAAGAGGTAAGAAGCATCTGCTACATTGTTAGAAAGTGACAGGCAAGGGAGGTATATTCATAGCACATTTTAAAAGTACTACATTAAAATCTTTAAAAGGTGCCAATGTACTCCAAGTAGTAAATTTTCTTAACCAACAGCTTCATTTGTTCGACTGTTTCCGCTCCTTTGCATGTATACACAATCTAAATTGCTTTTCCCTGATTTTTTTTCTAACTCTGCCGTTTATAACATAACATTTTATCCTCATCAGCTTTTGCCCAATCTCAGTGGGAATTATTATAATGCCCCCCTCAGTGGGCATTATTATAATGATATCAGTTGATCATTATTATAAAATTTATTGTATGGACACAGAAACAATGTAGAAAACTGAAAAACAAAACAAAGACTTACATGGGCTTTTCTCTGAAAGGATAGATGACAAACAGGTTCCATCTGCTTCTCAGCAGTACTAGATGTTCTGAGATGATGTGAACATCCAAAGGAGCATCCCATAGTTAAATTGCTGAATCACTGAGAACAGAAACATTAGAGACTTTTCAGCTTATAGTAGCATGCACTGTGAAAGCCAAGTAATAGTTTTCTCTGGCTAAGAAGATCCAAGCTCTCCAGTGCCTGAAAGTCAGTGTTAATGGGATCAGTTTGGTTTGGGCACTGCTTATGCTTCTTTCACAGTCAAGCACAAGACAGCTTCTAGAATAAGTAGCATATTGATTAGAATTTTGGGATTTTGCAGGGGATTGATCTTTTAAGCTGTGTACTTATCAGGAAATAGATTTTAGCACATACATGGGACATTTACTTGGATGGCATATATGAAGGGCATAGATAAAGCCTGCAGGATTCTGTCAGAGAACAAAGGCAGATGTGTGAAAGAACAGGTAGCAATATTTGAATGTAAATAAGAAGGTTGGAAGATTACCTATCAAAAAGTGTTGCACTGGGTATTTAGGACTGATAGTAGAGAGCAGATGGATTTTGACAAAGGAGCAGACGGATTTTTGGTTGATACGAGAGGAGAGCTGTCAAAGTACCAGCTGTGGTTGAGAAGGAAGGATAACCAATTAATTGTCTCTACCCTTTTCTGGCAGATGTCAAGTTCTGCTATCTTTTATTTACAGAGGCCTCATTCTTTGAAAATCCACAGAGGAAGGCATTCTTTAAAAAAAGTTGGGGTATTCTACATCTGGTACAACAAGAAAGCAGTTGTCTTTCCCAAATAGGTGGAGACAAATAGAGATTGAATGGTGAACTGGACTACATGAATCTTTGTTGGGCATTCACTATATGAATATTTGCTGGGTATTGCTGGGTATCTCCTACAGGAGATCAGATAATTAAGCTGCAGTTTAATTAAGCTACGTTCTTCATATCTTGCTTTTCTTTCTGAATTTGTAGGGTGGACATGTTTTCTAGTAGACCTTGAGACAAAATACTAGCAGGCGCTTTTATAACAAACCACATACATAATGTCAATATTGTCTGGAAACAAGATAAATTGTCTAATAATGTATTAGAACCATCACCAGTAAGGCAGCAAGTTATTTCAGTGTGATGATTCCCAACACAACATAGTTCAGGACAATAGACACCTGTTTTCTCAGGCAGGTGGTGTTTAAGGAGTGGAAAAATATAATAAAGTAGAGTGCAAAGTGGAATAGAATACTATCACATTTTCACCTTTCTAGAGCCAATTATATAGTTCAGTGAAGTAACAATTAAATAACTAAGAATCTATTCAGGAAAATAGATAGGAGACCATTCTTAAATGGAGAATAACTCTACAAAAAGGCTTAAAAATCACTTTCGTTGAACCCTTATGTCAACATTCAAATATAACTTTTTCCCTTACTTTCAGCTTTTCTGTAAGAGTAGAAAGGTGATATCAAAAGTTTCATATAAAGGCCAAACACTGCTATGAGTACGAGCCAAAGTCCTCTCAGAATTCCTAATTCCTTTGTATATCTACTGTAAAAATGAGACAGATACAACACTGTGATTATAAACATACCTCTCTAAGACCACGCTGAGCAGGACATTAAGTGTATGCTTGCATAGTGTTTCAGTTCAGATAAGGAGTGTGCTTTTCAAAAGACATCTCCCAGGAGACTCCATGTATAAAATATCTATATTAGCAAATAGTGTGGGGCACCTAGGAGTCAGTCTGTAGAGCAGAATAGTTGCAGCTGAGGATCTAATGTAAATACTACAAATGTTTTGGAAGTTTTTACTTCATGGAGGTTGTTGAAGGGCATGGAGATTTTTAATTTAAGTCTAGTCTTGCCCTGTGAACTGAATGTCTGTTAACAGTACACTTTCAATATAAAGGAACCAGACTAGGTTCTAAGACTTTCCATGATGCAAATCAAAGCTCAGTAAGTAGACAACTGGAAGAACTGTTTCAAAAATGCATTGCTGATTGAAATTGAAAAGATAATGGTCATACACTTTTAGTGCACTTTGGTTTGTAACAAGATGCAGTCTCAGAGCACATGAAATAAATTTGTTTTCAATGAAACTAAACTGAAGGTGTTCTCCAGCAGCCTACTGCAATGGTCAATCAATCCATAGGACAAGAATAGAGCAATATCCAAAGCAATATCCAAAGTAAAAAAAGAATAAAAACAAAGAAAACCCCACAAAATAGTCCCCAGATCCCTGAGTATGTGGATATCAAACCTTGCCTCCAAATCCTCATTTTGCAGATCTTGTATTACTCCTCAGCACTTGCTAAAGTAAGCATATTTGGCCAACCTATAAACAACAGATATTGTAAAATACAAAAAGATATTTCAAAATAATATCCCATCATAAGAACCAAATGAAAGCAATTCTCACACCATGTATGAAAAACTTTCTTGCTCATTACAGCACATTCACAGAGTAACAGGACATATGGGTGATTTAAGGTTCAGGAAAACAGTACACACTACTTTGCCTTTACTGATAAACAGAGGTGTGCTAGGGATATCTCCTCGGCTCCAGAAGCAGGTGACCATTATTGACTTGTGCTCAAATCACTTACAGCTAGGTTCCTTTCTGTTAGGTTGCCTTCTCTACAGGTACTTGGAGCCAATATATAACATAAGCCAGATGTTATAACTTCAGCAAGGTAGACGATTCAGTGCTCATGTGTTGCCATCTTTTTTTAAACTGCATAGCTTTACCTTAAGGAAGAGATGCTGGGAATTGATTCCAAGGTTGAAATTCCCAGCTTCAGCCTCTTTCAGTTGTAGCCTAGTAAATGTGATTTTTCCCATTACCAGTAAAAGGCCATGAGCTTTGTACTGACCTAATAGTGCAAAGTTTTGTCTGGAATTGCTTGCCCCATGCTGGTTTTAGCTTGTTTTAACAATTCCTAGGGATGAGGTGACTATTGCCTATTTGTTTTAAATTAAACTCTGTGACTACCATCTATATTGAGAAAAGAGAAGACATTATTCTTGCTTAATGAAAAAAGGGGGAAGAAGTGATAGACACTGCAGGGAAGATGAAATTACCTGGATAGACTTCCCCAATTCTTTTGTAATGCTGGACTTGGAATGTCTATTATTCTTGTGCTGGCTAATGGAAAGTTTGGCTACTCTAACACTAAGTATATGTAGAAAAGATAATAAGCAATGAATGACTGGGGACACAAACCTTTCAAGAGTAGAAGAAAATATCTTTGTTGCCAAAAAAAGGAAGGAATATGATGCTATGTGCTTTATAGGAAAGTACTTATGTGAATAAATATTCAAGAAAAATATGGTACACACATTTAATTGTTGATTTTTAGACAACTGTAAAAAAAGATAATTTTCCGGTATGTGACCCAACAACAATTTTAGGTATAGGACTTCAAAAATATTTACCTATAAGAAGACCTGTATAAAAAATGTCATTACTCATAAAAAAAAGATATATTTTTTTTCTTTTTAGACCTGCAGTTCTTTTAGATTAATTCTGGTTTATACCTATAATGCATAGAAATATATATTTTCAGACAGGAAAAAAATCTTTATTTATATATGACTTTAACCCCCATTTTTCTCAAAACTTCTCAGCATGGTAGGGGGATGGGTGAGAAACACAAGTAGAGATTTGAACAGGTCAAAATACTGGTGAATGTTCTTATTAGCTAGTTTAGGGAAATCTCTGATCATCACATCCCATCATTAATTCTGTTCTGAGTCATATAGTTATCCTTATTTACTGCACCAAGAAAAATTTTAATACTGAATGTAAGGTTCCACTTAAAAGGAACAAATACAAGAACTACAGCATCTGGAACTCAGATAAGCAGCAAACTGCAAGACTGGATTCAATCAGCAGGTGTTCTAAACAACTTCAGAAAAACACTGGCAGGAGAATTAGAAATTGAAAAGGGAATTTATCTAGCTAGGGATGAAACTGGAATCCCTCTTCTCTTTGCTGAGGTACTAATGAAGCAATTTGTACAGTTATCTGAAAAAATGGTGGTGTTTTATTGTTCTCCTAATTTTTTTCCCTTATGTATCTGGTACAAGATTGTCATGCCTGTAACAGAATAATTTTATGAGTTTCTTACATTCGTGCATGGTTAAAATGCCTTTTTATGTTGTTTTTGTTTTAGAATCTCTTTCATTTTTTTATGTTGTTGCATCTGACACAGATAGATAACTGCTGTATGCTTTTCCATCTCTTTGTGTGTGTCTTACCTTGCATTGCATTCTGCTGACTACACAGCTACCAGATAGACCAAAAGGCTTCAGCATACTGAAAGCATCACTTGCTTCATCACTACAGATCTACATATGTAAATTGTTAAAATTTAAAACAATTGATTTATATAAAAACAAAATAATAATTTCTTTCTAGTTTATATAGATTATAGCCTCAATTTCTGTCTGTAATAAAATTAAAGTTCATGGCTTGTTTCTGCTGTATAGTTAGTATTTTATCCACATACCTGATTTCTGCTAAAGAACATTGTTAGGTTGCACACCTGCACACACAAAAAAGGAGCACAATGGCACAATGGAATGTGGGGGAACACCAGGAACCGCATCAGGAAAAGCAGTCGCTGCCCAGCCCCTCCCAGGGCTTTTCCAGGAGAACCTCAGCCCTAGGGTCCAGAGGTGACATCTCACGAGTCAAAGGGAGCAGCTCTCCCCTTATTTTACAGAATGAGGGGGAGTCACTATCTAGGGGATTTCGGACACATTATGACATGTAGGGGAAGAACACTGGGGGATTGCACAAGACTTATTATGGGATGTTTAGAGGAGGGAAAAAAAGGAAGGGAAAAGGAGGGATCCAGGTGGTTTGGGGAAGAACAAACATGGGAAAACAGAGGACTAAGGGTATAAAAGGGGGTGGTTGTATCTAAGCAGGTTGCTGGTCAGTACGCTTGTCTGGCTACACCCCATGCCTGATCAGCACAGTCTCTCTCATCGTCTTATTAAATTCCATATCTAATTATGGAATTATGGTCAAAGGTCTCTCTCTTCTGCGTGCACATGTATGTATGGTGGTCTGAGTGCCAGCCACTGGAGTCAGACCAGTGGTCAGAGGCCTGCGTGTTGGTGGTGCCAGCACCTGGAGTGAGTACAGGTGTGCAAGCAAGTGTGCAGACACTAGCAAAGATCAAGCTGGACTAGCCAGCAAGTAGGTGAGATGGCCCAGGAGCCAGGGGAAGTGTGTTTTTCTCTATGGCCAAGAGCACAGGAGAGGCTAGTTATCAGAAGGACGAAGGGAGTCCCGGCCAGCTGCTGGAAAGACCGTGAGGCCTGGGGGTCGATTGGGAGATCTGCTTGCATGTATGTGTGTGTGTGTGCATGTGTGTGTCTTTAGATGTAAACTACCTGGGAAGAGCAAGGATCTGGGATGGACTCCTGGATGGACTGCATACCCAAAGCCAGGTACTGGGAGATCCACTATGTGTGTGTGTATCTGTGTGTGAGCCTCTGGCCCTGGGGGTTCGTATGTGTGGGTGCCAGCAACTGGGGAGACTGGGATAAAAGGAGTAGATACTGGTTCGACTGGGTGTCTAAGCCCAGCTGCTGGAGGGTTCCACATCGTACATATGCATATGTACATGTGTATGTGCATTTATATGTTTATATCTGTACAAAAATATATGCATAAATATAGATACATATGTTTCCCACTAACAGACCTTCATCGAGTTCAGCCAGAGATGGGATCAGGATGAGGCCATTGGTTGTTACCGTAAGTCGGCATGTGAAAAACTAAGACTCAATTTGGAGTTTTAGAAAGCAGGCGTTCTTTATTGTGGCGCTGGGCGCACAGGGGATAGCTCCACCTAATGTGCGCGCCGGACTGCTCAACTATGGGAGTTATGTACAATCAGAATATACATATTCATTAGATTTCTGAGAAATGATTAGCATATCATGTTATTTCCTGGAACTCATTAACATATGCAAAAGTCATTAACGCATGCGCTCTTATGTTCGTTGGTGGTCTTCCAGGGTCCTCTGGTCGTCGTCGATAGTCTTCCTCACTGTGTTCGCTAATTGAACTCAGTCTTTTCACCTAGTTGCAGTATCTGATTTCAGCATAACTTCCTTATCCATTCCACCCCTGTACACAGAGCTTCAAGGATTCCTTTTATCTATGGAATGTCCAGTCTGCAGAACATTTAGTTCGCTTAGACAAAAAAAAACATATGTCTCCTTAGTATTTCGGTATCAGGTGCTGTTTGTGTTTGTGTGAAAGATGAGTTTGTCTGTGTTGATCAGTGTGGCTGGTGTGTGGCTGGGAACATATGTATATATGCACTGAATATGCGTGTATGGTGTGTGCATGCATTCTGGGAATATATGTTCAGCCTTGCTACTGGTTGGACCTGTGGTCATGGAGCTGCAGCAGTTTTACCTCTGTCAGGCTGCTGGATTTGACCTCCTGCTAATAACCATCTGTTTTTCTGACACCAGATATGGTCTGGGATTTGCAAGGAGAGGTCGATGGGGACATCAGTACACTGTGGATAATTGATTTTCCAAGTTTATCTCTGATAATTCACCAATTGTCCATAAAGAGACTGTGATTTTTGCAAATTGTTTTACATTTGAAAACTACTTAAACTTTTAAATGAACAAACTTCAGACTTTGAAGCTTACAATATAAAATAATTCCTTTGGGTGTTTGTCATTTGATTTATGTTCTTTAATTTCTTGAGAGTATAAATAAACATTTTTACATTGCTGATCTAGACCTAAGGCTGTTTGCAGACACACAACTTTGTGGTGGTTTTCTGTTAAGAACCTTGAGTCTTTTGGTTAGACCTAACAATATGACCATAGCACGTGTCTGATATATCTGATTCATAATATAAGACTTGTTATATTTTTATCTGCTTCTTCATAGGATAATATGGCCTTCAAAAACTGTCACTGAACCGCCTTAACATGAAATTAGTTTTGTCACAGAAATATTTTGTTGCATCATAAAATAAATGTGAGGACATGAAATTAATTTTCTACTGAGATTCACGCCATCAAAATATTTTCATAAATCAGAATAAAATTAGATAGTGTGGATACAGTCAAAGAGAATGAATAAGTTATTAAACTATGACAGCCCTTTAAGCATATTTTTCTCTCTACTCACTCAGATACAATTATGACAATACTTACTGTTAAAATCATATTTCAATTTATTTTCTTGTTCTAAAGACCATTGCTCTGATTGTATATGACTTCTGAGTGAACCCAGTAATACGACTCATGTTTAAAGCACTTTCTTTTAGTTATATTACCAAGAATACAAAGTGCTATCAGTTCTACCATCAGTTAAATTTTCTACCTGAGCAAATCTACTTGAGTGAGTGGAGTGGCTTTACTGGGGTGACTTTAATGAAGTTGTTCCACAGTAGCTGAAGTCTGTTCCAGAACTAAAAATGGCTTCTTAACTATACTTAGTGTTATCCACAATTTCATTGAGCAGGATTTAGAAGTTCCATTCTTGTTTGTTCATTTCTTTTATTTAACCATCAGTTTGAAGTTTTGGTGTTAAACAACACAACAGAAAAAGCACAACACACACACACAAAAAAATCCAACACAAAACAAAAACATGCACACACAAACAAAAAATCCCCTCCCCCCCAAAAAACCACCCAGTTTTACAAATATACCAGGATTGGCTGTTAGGGTCAATAACAGAATAGCATTTTTTTTTCTTTTTTTAAGCCATCTACAGTATATTATCTGAATTAGTAAGAGATTTGGCATTTTGTCCAAAGGTGATGAAAATTTTCACAATATTCACTTTATTGTGATGAAAAGGAAGGGATATTTATACTTTCAGTACAGTTGACATTGCCAGGG
>NW_008825617.1:593709-596420 GCF_000699105.1 Pygoscelis adeliae
CAGAAGGGATGGGGATCCAGGAGCCAAGAGTGACAGCAAGGCAAGCAGGGCAGTGCCCTCAGCAACAGCAATACAGACCCACAGCACATGAAAAAGAAGAGCAGGGCAGGTCTGGTGATGGCAGCCAGGGTCAGCCAATAGCCCTCTGATTGCTAGACAAGACCACAGCAGTGAGGTCTGAGGTCAAAACAGGTAGTTAAGTCAACAGGTCAGGATCACCACTCAAGCTCTCCCCTAGGGGAGGGGGAGGACAAGACACACACAAAGCTTCTCATAGCACATTCTCACACAGCTCTTTTCACAGAAATCTGATCCAAATTTACAGAAGTGTGTCATATCATAGTTAGCCTTGAGCACCAGCAGCTAAATCCCTGTGGGAAAGGAGGCTGCAGAGCCTGTTGTTGCACTCAAGGCCCTGGCAGACATTTTGAAGAGAAAATAAGATTAAATGGAATATCAGCATCCACCCAGAAACTGTCATCAAGGAAAATACAAACCCAAAGAAACGTAGGAGCTTATAATATCTGCTCTGTCAAATTCTAGGAATCAGTTAAAGCCATGATACAGCAATGTCCCAAAAGTTGTTGGTGAGAGGAAAAGTCTTGCTGGTTCCTTTACAAATGCTGAAACAGTTCATTTGCACTGGAAAGAAATCAAAGGGCCTCTAGATATCCCTTGGATGGATGTAATGAGAGTTGCACCCACTGGGAGCTTCAATCAAAACATTGTTGCTTATTTCTCCAGATCCACTGGGGAAATCTTTTCTTCACATCAGCATGACTTGGAGATAGGAGAGAGGCTCCTGGGAAGGTGGGAATGATTGATGCTGTTAAGCATTCATGTAGACCTATATTTTATCACTGCATTATTCTTACTAACTTTGTTACCAACTTTTAAATAAAACCTAATCTTTTCTTTTGCGATTTTCACCCTAAAAATGCTGGATATGAGTCCAGCTAATATGAGGAATGTGTATCTTTGGAGTAATATCTCTGATTATAGTGGTGGGTGAACAGATAACAGCCTGGAGATTCAGCCATCTGGTTCTGATTTGGTGAAGTGAGGACCTGAGGTGCCAGGAGCACTGCGAAGCCTTGGGCTCATGAAGTGGTATGTTCTTGGAGAATTATTTACCGTGTTGCGTGTTTTCTAACATACTGATCAAGAACAACCTGACCTTAGGTGCTGCGGGAGAAGGAAGCAAAGAGGCAACTCGTATCTCTGGACAACCCCCAAGACTTTTTCAGATATTATTTATTTTGAGTAAAAAGGGAAAACTCACCACTGATAGTTAATTACTTTATGTTTAAACCAACCATTTTAAAATGCATACTGAAACCAGTAATACGTTTCTCACATATTTGAAAAGGAAAAAACAGACTGAAAATAAAAGCTATTTATGAAAACCTGATGTACTTGCTTAAGCCCAATTTAACTCACATCCTGCTTTATTCAATCTGATGCATCATTTTAATCCATTTTAATTAGGGGGGGAAATATTCTGAATGGAAATTTGCCTGAAAATGAACAAATACATAGTTATGGCAATGTCCAATTTAACTCCGTTCTAACTGGTTTGCAGTTAAATATGGATCATATTTTTTTAATAACTATAAATTGGATTTTTAAAGTTTTTCAGCTCTAAAAAGAATAAAGGATTTATGCTGAGATTGTCTCAGTATTTAATGACATATAGCACAAACTTCAACAAGCTAACAAAACTCCTAGAACTAGAAGAGCTTTGAAGGCATGGGTATTGATTCATATACCCTACTATATAAACAAAAACCTGTCACTTTAATCTATCATTTTGTTACAACCCAACTATGCTGCTCAAATAAATACACGAGTAAATTAATAAACTTTATAAACTCTTTGAAGATATAACCAGCCCTTCAAAATACAATTTTAACACAATTTTGCTACAAACATGCTCATTTGTTCAAAAATTCCACTCCTAATTCTATGGTATGAACTATAAATCTAAACAGTAATGCAAATACAATGAAAGAACGTTTCTGCTCTTTAGGTGTGTTCTTTATAGCAATTAAAACAAGAATTAGGTAAATCCACCAAGACAGAAATACGTCTTCATATAGATGTATAATTGAATTAGATTCTGATTGTTTCCTCTTATAACATGAAATATAAGTAAATATATAAGTATACTATATTATATATATAATAATAATAACAAAATAACAACAAAACCAATAATAATAATAAGTAAAATACTTACTGCTTCCAAGGAATAAAGAAAAAAACAGTATGAAACTTCCAATGTCAAGAAAGAGGATTCCAAAAGTAATTATTAGCTGTCGTAACCAGTTTGCATCTGTCTTAATTTGATGGATATTTTTATCATAGAATCATAGAATCATTAAGGTTGGAAAAGACCTCTAAGATCATCAAGTCCAACTGTCAACCCAACACCACCATGCCCACTAAACCACGTCCCTAAGCGCCTCATCTACACATCTTATAATTACTTCCAGGGATGGTGACTCAACCACTGCCCTGGGAAGCCTGTTCCAACGTTTAACCACTCTTTCAGTAAAGAAATTTTTCCTCATGTCCAATCTAAACCTCCCCTGGCGCAACTCAAGGCCATTTCCTCTCATCCTATTGCTAGTTACTTGAGAAGAGACCGACACCCACCTCACTACAACCTCCTGTCAGGTAGTTGTAGAGAGCGATGAGGTCTCCCCTCA
>NW_008825617.1:600435-623977 GCF_000699105.1 Pygoscelis adeliae
TGCGCGCCGGGTTCTCCACGCTCCGGGTCACTCGTGCTCCCTGGGGGCTGCTGTTGTATGTGAGGGGGTTTGGGTGCCGTCCCTCCTGTCCCCGCCCACGCTGAGTCAGAGCTGCCACTCGTCAGGAGCTCCCTCCTCTGGCTTGGGGAATGGGGGGGCTGGGGCACCCTTTCACTCCCTGCACTTTTGCTTTTCGCGGGTTTTGCCTCAGTTTTGCTGCTTCAGGAAGGGTCCCCCAGCGCGATCCTCCACTCCAGAGCCCTTCGCCTCAGTGGCTTTATCTTTTTATCTTTCCAATCACTTTGTTTGCAACAATATTTGAAAGAAATATTTGAATCAAATATCATTTAGTCATTTTTAGGGTACTTATATATAGTGAACTCAGTTTTGCTGCTTCAGGAAGGGTCCCCCAGCGCGATCCTCCACTCCAGAGCCCTTCGCCTCAGTGGCTTTATCTTTTTATCTTTCCAATCACTTTGTTTGCAACAATATTTGAAAGAAATATTTGAATCAAATATCATTTAGTCATTTTTAGGGTACTTATATATAGTGAACTCAGTACCAACTTTATAAGCATTTGTAGTTATAAAAGTTTCTTCTAACACATTGCAAAATATATAGAATGTAATTTATGTACCTTAAATTACTGTCTTTGTTAACCACTATATTTTAATCAGTTCTGTACAGAGTAAGGTAAGGCAAGTTATGCTATGTATAACTTTATTTGAACAATTTCTTAGTATACAAAGCAAATGTTTTAGTATCTAAATACTCGTAAACATGAAGGTATTTGTCAACCCACATGGAAGAGTTTTTCGTGGACTTAAGAATGTAGTGGTATATGATAAGAAGCTAAAAAATAGGTAATGAAGGATAGATGTGGTTGGAAAATAAGTAGTTTTCTGGTCTTGATATAGTACATGTCTTTAAATATAATAGTCAATGATGAGAGATATAATAGTCAATGATGAGAGAGGAGCAGACAGTTTAGTTCTCAGGCCTGGATACTAGTTCTCCTATAACATTACATGAAGCTGCACGAAACTTTTAAAAGTTAATTAAATTCAACTATTTAATTTAGATTAAATGTTTATTGTACACTAAATACATAACCTTTTTAATAAGATTTAATAAAGTTAAAAAGTAATACCAACTTAATCTAGTTGCCTTATAATTAACCCAACCATGCCAGCAATAAATGTGCTTTTCCTCTGTAATTGATAAATTAAACATGCAAAGAGCTTTAGGATTTAACTGGTGTTTAACAAAATAACTGTAATGGGTTGATTGGATATCAATTAATTGCCAAAAATTAGCATGTTAATTGGCATTTATTTTAGTATAGTGGTAGTTATCTAGTCAATTGCTAATTAAAACACTTAAACTATGCTTTTCAATTTATAAGAATGAAATTATACTTTTATTACCTACTTCATTTTTAGGTAATGATATGGCAAGTAAATTTATGTCCCTTATTTATTGAACCTTAGTAGTAACAACTGACACTTTATTAGCAGTGAGATACCCTTTTATCAAAAGCACATTAATGATGTGTGTTTGGCATTGGATGTACTCTAAAACTTACCAAAGTCCGCGTTTGCACGTGTTGGTGGCGATCGGTATCTCCTCTTTGTCATGCTTTTTTCTCTTCCTTCCATTTTATGCTTCTTTTTCTTTTCTGGCGACCATGCCAACACGCATGCAACAACAGGATGCCACAGCATGTATATATATTGTCAGCATGTATATCTATCATGGGAGAAGGCGGCAGGAGTGGCCTGGCCTCCCCAGGCCCTGGGAGCTGCTGTCGGCTGCGGCTCACCCAGGCCTGGCCCCAGCTCCAGCCTTGCCGCCCCACAGCCTTGCCTGTGGGTCCAGGCCTGGGCCCAATGGCCCAGCCTCAGCCCATCCCCATCCTCATGAAAGTGCCCAGTGCCTGGGGCTGGGGCTGCCCCAGTGCCACCCAGCTGCCATGCTCCTTGCTGGGGCAGTGGGACAGGCGCTGGCTGCCAGGCCCTGCCCTGATGGACCCCAGGGAGCTCCCTGGCTCCTGGCCCCTGGCCTGCATGGAGCTACTGGCCCATTCCATGCCCTTATATATATCAACATTTAAGTTCCCTGATGATATCTCAGTTGCTTTTGATGTTAAAAAAACAAATCAAAACAAAACAAAACAAACCCAAAACTGTACAGAGCAAGTAGAGTGCTGTAAGTTTATTTGAACTGGGAAAGTGTATCTTGGTCTGCAAACATACTAAAAGCTCTTCCTCTGATACAAATCTCTCAAACCCTACTGTAAAATTAAACCCAAACCTGAACAAAAATCTGTTGAACAAGTTGTGCTATCTCAGAGAAGAACAATTTAAAAAATTCTCTCATCATAGTTCTTCCTTTGTCTCTCCCTTGATTTTATTCACCTGAAATACCTGCAAATTATTACCCAGTCTCTGTCAGACAAGACTCTTCCTGTTACTCACCCCGCTCTCTTTTCATTTTACTCACTCTTCCAAGCAGATGTTAGGCACAATTATTATTTTTTCCTCAGCTTATTAAAAGCCTGTAGATTTCTAACTTCAGAAAAGGTTTCAGGGTTGTGATCTGTAATAGTTGGGATCACCTCCTTGCAATGCCAGGTGAGCAGCAATACAGTATCTCCATCATGCATGTGGGTAGGAATTAACATTCATGTCTGTCCTGAGGAATTGCTTACATGTCTCTATCTAGGAATGCTGACTTTCAGTGTCTTGCTGTGTGGAGTGTTTTCCCTTTGGGAAGCCATTTCCACAGATGGTCTCTCTCCACGCTCACAAGGTTGTGTATTACACTTCAGTAGCCATATACATGCACATAAGTGCATGAGTGTTATTGAAAATACATTATGCTTCTGTCAGCTCTGTAATTAAATATTTTTTTCTTTTCCCATACATATTACTGTGTTTATACAATGTGCTCATAATCATAACAATATAACATACTCCTGAGCATTTCTCATTGAATTTGCTATCTGTCCCCATTCTTGTAGCACTTTGGAGTGGGCAGGTAAAGGATAGTAAATGATGAAATGGAAGGAAAGAATTTTACTTCCTGTCTTTTTATATCCTGTTTTAAATATCATGATATTTGCATCAAAATATCCTCTTGGATGCTCACAACTCTATGGGGCCAGATGGGATCCACCCAAGAGTGCTGTGGGAGTGGTGTTCCCCAGGGCTCAGTATTGGGACTGGTCTTGCTCAATATCTTTATCAATGATCTGGATGAGGGGATCGAGTGCACCCTCAGTAAGTTTGCAGATGACACCAAGTTGGGCGGTAGGGTTGATCTGCTCGAGGGTAGGAAGGCTCTGCAGACGGATCTGGACAGGCTGGATCGATGGGCCCAGGCCAACTGGATGAGATTCAACAAGGCCAAGTGCCGGGTCCTGCACTTCCGCCACAACAACCCCATGCAGCGCTACAGGCTTGGGGAAGAGTGGCTGGAAAGCTGCCTGGCGGAAAAGGACCTGGGGGTGTTGGTCGACAGCCGGCTGAACATGAGCCGGCGGTGTGCCCAGGTGGCCAAGAAGGCCAATGGCATCCTGGCCTGTATCAGAAATACTGTGGCCAGCAGGAGTAGGGAAGTTATCGTGCCCCTGTACTCGGCACTGGTGAGGCCGCACCTCGAATACTGTGTTCAGTTTCGGGCCCCTCACTACAAGAAGGACGTTGAGGTGTTGGAGCGTGTCCAGAGAAGGGCAACGAGGCTGGTGAAGGGTCTGGAGAACAAGTCTTATGAGGAGCGGCTGAGGGATCTGGGGTTGTTTAGCCTGGAGAAAAGGAGGCTGAGGGGAGACCTCATTGCTCTCTACAACTCCCTGAAAGGAGGTTGTAGCGAGGTGGGTGTCGGTCTCTTCCCAAGTAACTAGCGATAGGACGAGAGGAAATGGCCTCAAGTTGCGCAGGGAGAGGTTTAGATTGGACATGAGGAAAAATGTCTTTACTGAAAGAGTGGTGAAACATTGGAACAGGCTTCCCAGGGAAGTGGTTGAGTCCCCATCCCTGGAAGTATTTAAAAGACAGGTAGATGAGGCGCTTAGGGACATGGTTTAGTGGGCATGGTGGTGTTGAGTTGACGGTTGGACTCAATGATCTTGGAGGTCTCTTCCAACCTTAATGATTCTATGATTCTATGATATAAATAATAAAATATAAATATGTTATTCTGAAGGGATAAATACCTTATATTAATTCTAATAAGTATTACTCTTTAATATTTCTTTGGAAATGGCTCTCTTAATCATCTAAAAAACTTAATTTTACAAAATGTTAGGCTCCTCAGCAACATCAAGAAGTAGAACAATATGTAATCAGATTGTAGAAACTGAGTAGGAAAAAAGAGGTTATATAGTACCTTAATTTCCAAAATCATTAAGTTCTATGTACTACATTATACAGGATGTCAAACTAGAAAATAGTTCTTACCATTTACAGGTCTGTCTTTTTATAGTTTTTATAAATCTGCTTGCTTATGCCTGACATAGTTCTCCTGTACAGTACTATACACTAGCAACTTCAGTGTCAAAAGACTGTTCCCC
The DNA here is from genome assembly GCF_000699105.1 of Pygoscelis adeliae. Lineage (NCBI taxonomy): Eukaryota > Metazoa > Chordata > Aves > Sphenisciformes > Spheniscidae > Pygoscelis > Pygoscelis adeliae. The sequence continues at coordinate 605,009 of NW_008825617.1, forward strand.
CTGCCATAGAAGAAAACATTATTTTCCTTTTTTACCTTACATACATCAGTCTCAATTGTAGATGAGCAACAAAGGATCATATTAAAACTGTGAAAAAAATTTATTAAACCATGCAGGTTCTGGAAGACAACTGATACTGAATATGGGATTTTATTACAATATTAGACTAATTTCAATTTAATAGTGGCCATAAATAAACATATTTAAAAATCTGAATTGAACCACAATATCCTGTTTGTTTAAAAGAGCTGTAAATCAGTCTCTGTGTTTTGAGACATAGTAGGATGTTTGGTTGTCACAGAGACTTGATCCCATTATCGCAATTTAGATTACTTTATCTTAAAATTTTCTTAAAGTTGGTACTTTTACTCTACCAGTGTTGAAGTGATTTTAAGATGGTGTAATTTACACATTGCAGGGGAAGAAAAATGGTTAAGGAGCTGTTAAGTGAGCTAGCCCTTTCTGTTTCTCTTGACAGGAGATGGCAAATATAGTGTCTGTTTGACTTAGAGATGGTGGGTATAAATATATACTTCAGGCTTTGAAGCGAGGGGCCAACCTGAAGATAATAAAAAAGAAGACACCTTAATGCAAATTTGTACATCAGTTCCAAATTTAGCCTCTTGGTTTCTAAGTGGAAAACTGACAATTCAGCTTCTCCATGACACACCTTTTGTTTTTTATCTAGACATATTTTTCCATAGACTATCAATATAAATAATATAAACAAATCACGTGCATACTCACTGTCAATAACTTCATTGATGATGCTCAGATTTTTTTTTTATTTTTACATTTGATGAAGCACCCAGTCTAGATCAGAAAAGAGATGACCTTTGATTGATTAGCAGTTAATTGCTTTTTGTCTTTCTAACAAATTTTCAAAGCTAGTGACCTTTTGGAATTACTGCCAAGCGTACTCTAGAAGTGTCTTCACACAAACATTCAAAAATGTGGTATCTGAGAACTTCATTCACATTGTCAAGAAAGGTACAGAGAAAAGCATACAGTTAACAAATAGGCTGCTTTATTAATTATATCACTTCAACTCTTGAACATTTGTCATGTTCATATTTGTAGACACATATGAAGTATGCAATGTCTTTTTGCCTGTTATTTACTTGTGCTTTGGCTGCACATACTGTATGTAAGTCACTACACTGCTTGGACCTTGTTTGAACTCATAGTTCTCCCCAAGAACAAAAATCAGATACAGTTCTGCAGGGCACTTCATTTCAGAGGTTGTTTACAGGCAGGACAGATAAATTTGGATCTTTTATCCTACAGAGTAAGCTAGTATTGTCACAGTGGTCTTTAGTCAGCATCTATTGCCAGTAGGCAATACATTCACATGCTCTCATGCCAAAGAGGGCACGCTAAGGACATCAGACATCTGTCTTAAATGTATTTAAAAGCACCACTCTCACATTTTTAAGGATCTTGTAACTGTATCCTTCCCCCCACACCCACACACCTCTCATATATACATAGAAAAAAAAATCTTTTTAGAATTAAGGATGGCTGCAAAAACTTTATTAGGAGCTACAAAATTTAAGCAAGGCCAATTCACCCTGTAATACTTGGCCTGGGGCCCATGATTGTTCCTCAGGACAAACACCTTCATGAATGTAGATGAGGAATTAGCAGCACAATATCTAGGTGCCAAGGGAACTTACAAGTTAGATGGGTCTACTATGGCATCTGTAGAGGTTCACCTCCAGGCATGGAAGAAATAGGTAGTGTTTATGGAGCATAAGTATTATCTCATGGAATTTGAATCTGGAACTTAAGGACTGTAATATTAAATTTAGATGCAAATTGCTTTGAAATCCTGTTTAAATTTTTAACTCTTGTAATTTTTTTTTTGATCCTCAGCATTTTCTAACTTAGATTTTGTGTATTTTTCCACTTATTTTGTATGTTCTGTCTTTTAGTTCAAATACTTATTTCTAACGCATATTTCCATTTCAACATGGAAAAATGCATACTTTAGGGAAGACTGCAGATCTACTGTAGTTCACATTATTTCTTTTTCTAAATTCTTTTAGATCATTGTCTCTTTATCAAATTTTAGTGCGTTTTGAAAATGGCTTAATGCAAAGAATATAGAGGTCAGAAGGACTCTTTCTACTGATTTAAACGGAATTTTAATTTGCTCCATAGATAAATAAACACTCTGTGTCATGATCCATAAGGATCACTGAGTAGCGGGCTTATAAGTAATACATTTTTATTTTTCCACAAATATGAGTATGCAAAACCATGGAGTTGGAAGGAACTTCAGAAAATACTCCCATCCATTCTGTTATAGACATCTATTTACAAGGTCTTTGCCTAGGCTATTCCACAAGACTACAGTAATGGAGACTACCACCTCTTGAGGATAACTTGTCTGTATAAAGGAAGTTTTTTGGGGTTTTTTTTTGTCCTTGTTAATAGCCAACTGGAACTTTACTTCTCAAAATAAACCCTTTATTTCATGTTCTAGCCACTAAAATACACACACAAAAAGATTATGTAGCATCCTTCTGTATGTGTAGAGAATCATTAATGACATTAACAACAGTAACATTTGGCTTTACATACTAGTATCACATAATTACTTAGTTATAGCAGAACTGAGCTAGTAATCAGTAACTGTCGGATTTTGGAAAAAAAAAAGGAAACCTCTCTCTACAGTTTTACCTTGACTCAGAATATTGCCTAAAGAGTTGCCTAAATAATAAGTGGAAATTTAGATGAAAACTCAGTATCTACTCTACTTCATCAGTGATTCTCTCATTTAAAGAGCTAATCAGTTTATATTGAAATAGATTGTTATCAGTAAAATAAGAAGATTTATAAATAATAATAATGCAAAACTTGCAAAAAATCAATGGCATGCAACAGATTTTCATTACTTTTGAGACTGTATCATTAGAATGAGGAAGGCAATTTAAGTACCATTACAAGAAAAGTATTGCTAGGACCCCATGTTAGCAGAATTGTCCCAATCGTTATGTAGACAATTTAGCAGTCCCTTGGAGGCCTTATAACAAAAATCTGTAAGCCAAAATGTTATTGAGAATTGACACTTAGAACTCAAAAACTGCCATCTCTATTTATGTGTTGGCTGATATCTCTAGATGCCAGAATTTCTGCATGTTCAAGTAATGTCTCAGAGATCAACAGAGCAGCTTGATATTGACCTTGGGAATGCATTTGAGTCTGTCATTGAATTGTAGTGTCTATGTGCTTCTTGGGCTACTTAGGTTTTCCTGAATACCAATTCCCTTCCTGTATTTGTGCATATTGACTTAAATCATTATGTCATAAATAACTTCCTGAGCAGGTCACTAATAAGGTCTAAGCTTTTGTTTAGAAAAGCTGAATATTTTAAGTGAATATTGCTTGGATATTAAAGCTAACCATTTGTTAGAAGAACTGTCTCTCTTTTTCCTTCTCAAATACCGAGCAGTAGATCATATTTTAAAAACAAAAAAATAATTGGTATTCCTGTTTAGCACTAGATAGATATTTACTCAGAATTTTATGCATAAATAAGTTATGGGATAACTATATTACACTATTTTATTTCTTATGTGTCTTTCAATGCAATTGTTTTTTATTGGCAGGAGAGAAAATCTGTCATTAGAGGTAGTATCTCTTTACTGGACTGACTGGCAAATGGACTGAAAAAAAAATCAGCCAAGCTTTTGGACATGCAAACCCTTCTTAAGGTCTGAAATAGAGGCAGAAAATTTAAAAGTGAAATAAAAGGTGATAACAACAGTTCAGAGGTTTTTTAGATATGCATCATTTAGGCAATCTTTGAAAGAAAAGACAGTTTATGTGGAAAAGAGATGAGAGGACAAGAGAGGAAAGCAAGGCAAAGAGAAAGAGAAAGAGAAAGAGAAATTAGCAAGAGGGTAATTATCTTCTTGGGCAGAGGAGAGTTTGAAACAGAGGTAGTTTGAAATACACATAGATTAGGGAGAGACAAAAAGTTTATATATAATCAGCTGTGAAACAAATCTATAGTAGGTTCCTGTACTTTTTGCTCAGAAAATCTGAATCTTTGAGGGGAGACACTTTAACTTTTTTTTTTTCTTTTCTGAGACTGATTGGTTAGAGATGGCTTGACTGTTTCTTTGAGAAAAATTTATGCCTTGACAGTGAAATTTCTTTAATAGCCAGCAAAAAAAAAAAAAAAAAAAAAAAGTGCTCTTTTGGTAAAATCAGCTTTTGGGATGGTTTTGATAAAATCAAATAGCTCTTTAATGACAGTCTCATGACTAGCTATTGTAGGTCTCTCAGAGGCCTATCTTGGCTGTGGAACTTGAAAGTTGGCAATAGTTTCTTGTAGTTAGAGACTACATCAATCAGATTTTCCTGAAACTGATGGGGAAGTGGTCTGATGTTCTCTTTGAATTGTGCCAGGCAAAGTTTATTTGCAGTCTGAGTTTTACTTTACAGCGGATGGCATTAGAAACTATCAGCTAGAAGAAACTGCCTGCACCTTTAATCGATATAAGCAGGATCCAGGCTCAGAACTTGATTTTACTGGCATAAATATCCATCATAGCAACTAAAAATTTGATGCTAAATAAGCTTACAGAAAAATTACACATAAGTAAACGGGGAAGGGGTTTGGGTGTTTAGAATGTCAAATGAGGCATTTTATGATTTTTTTCTGTTGCTTAATTCACATGATCAGATTGCTAATCGTGTATTAAAGAAGATCTGAAAACAGTCTTAACAGGTTAGCAAAGGGGGTCAGTGTGTAAATCCACATAGTAAGGGTTATAAAGAAAGAAGTTCATGCTAAGATCTGGATTCACTGAAGTGAAGAAAGAAGTGAATTAAAAAAGGAAGGGATTCTGTGACCCTGAGTACCAAGGACACACTGGTAATCTGATCTAGAGACCTGCTAATCAATAGGCTAATTATTTGAGTAATGATGGTATTGGCTACTCAGATGTCATATCTGTTTTGGTAAATAAACCTCTGCCTTGACAGACAAGTTGTAGTTTTGATTTTTGGGGAACAGGCAGTTGTGGGGTTTTTGTTTGGTTGCTCTCTTTATTTTTTAGATAGAAAGGTCATCTCAGAAGTCCTAACTGGAAATAACAAAGACAAAATGTACTGAGGGATAGAAAGTAAAAGAAAGATCAGTGATTTTAGGAAAATAAAAGCCTTTTTCTTTGGGTATATTTTAGCGTTTATTTGAGCTGACATTTCAATTGATGAAAGGTCAATTTAAGATTATGGCTAGGTGCAAAATATAAATTTAATGTCCACTAGTCTTATGCATATCAGTATTACTTGTATGAGGCATGCATGTATATCTTTGTCCATTCATCTTACCAGCTGAAGAAACTGAAAAGAGAGCACGATTTTAACTTAAAAAAATGAATTGGATTCTGTTATTTTTACCTTTAAGATAATATAGGGAGTTTTCCATAAGGTTTTTTATGTTGAGTCTTGACAAGGTTAGAGTAATGATTACAAGATTTCGCACAAAGGAGATACATTTACATTGAAGAGTACTATGGTCTAATTTTCAGCATGAATATGCAAATACCTCTGTGAACATGAAACTGTAATTTGTCATGGTGCATGTTACATGCATGTTGAAAATCTATATTCATAGTTAAATAGACCATTCAAAGCAGATCACAGGAAAATCATTCAGCAACATGTGGCTGAATGGTGTATAAATACCATTGCCATAATCTTTTATGTGCTCACATGTGTTTGAAGTAGATGCACAGTCTTTGTTTATATGCTCCTTTACAAGATGCAGCATCTTGGGAAGGAAGATTTTCACTGCTTAGTCAAGTACTATTGTCAGCAAAGGGCTAAAAGCAAACAGTATAGTGATTTGTGGATTACTCGGGTTCTTTTTTAGCAATTGTCAGTAATAGAACAGCTGTTTCCTATGCTTACTAAAGTTCAGCCAAAAGGATTTGTCAAGCAAATCAGCTGACAGAATATTTCAGTAGCTGATTCTCAAGGCAAGAGAAACACAAGTGAACTGTGCTGGATGCTAAATGTTAAGGAAAATACTGGAATAATCTTATCATTATTAGGCAAATTGGAGAGAAAAACCCTGATACAGTAATAGCCAAGTTTTGAATGAAGGTGAAATGGCTTCTTTTTTCTGTCAAGTTTTTTCATCACGGATTTATGTCTTTCAGGAAAAAATATGTATACTGTTAATGTACAGTAAAAAATACTTTGAAGCTGTTGAGGAGCCAATAATACCAATTCTTGAAAATCTGTATTTACCTAGAAAAATATTGTTGTGTTCATTGTTTTATGTGCAATAAATAAGACCCACTTCTGCAACATCAGAATCAATATTGGTCTTAGGAGCAAAATATAAATCTGAGCGACATCAGTATGTAACAGGAGTTACAACGCAATAACTTTGTTTAAATGTCTGTGACTATTCCAAAATATGAAAGATACGTCTCAATTAAATATAATTATCAATGAAGCAAATGAAGCACAATCAATTCAAATATATTAGAAATTAAAAGTCAAATCCCAAACTACATACTAGCATTAAAAACGTTGGTGGCCCATGGATAGAGGGAATTTAACAATGGTAAAGACAACAGAGTCAACAGTTTGATAAAATGGACATGAAAGTGAAGGCACAGATTCATCTCAGTCTTCTAAAATGTGTGATAAGGTTGTGGAGTGGTAAAATAAAATAATTACTGCCCTGAGAATTTTATATGGTATAGTCATATGAAGAGGCTGGATTGGCTATGTAGCTGAAGAAATTAGCTTCAAGTGAAATAGCTGTCAAGCTATGCAGCAAAGGAAACTAGAGATGGAGTTTGTTAGAGAAGGTGCTTGTAATTATTATTTATGTGACACCACAGGGATGCAGTAGCTACAACAGATGTCAGATTAAGTCCCCAGATTAAACGTGGGGACTAATTTGTAACCCAAGTTTTACTTCCAGTAATAACAGTTGCAGAAAAAACCCTTCTGTTTTACCAGAAGGTCAAGGGAGTAATAAACTGAGGTAGCTTTATTGCCTATGGCTTGTTTTATTCTTCTTTTTCTGGCAACATTTTGTTTCCTGATTCCTAATTGATCTGTTCTGAGGAGGTTTTTTGTTTGTTTGGTTGGTTGGTTTTTTCAACCTTATATTCATGTTTGCCAAGACACACAGCAACAGCATTCATTTGAACAGCATTATCCCACCCATGCTCTGGATTTTTCTTTTTACTCTATTGTTTGGATGAGAGCTGCATCTATAATTATTTAAAATTAATGCACTCAATGCATTAAACTACAACTTAGTGTAGTTTAAACATGCCTGATAATAGATGATTATTTTCTTGTATGTATTAAATATTCAGAAATTCTTCTGATTAAACACTTTTGCTTTGGTATTTGGAGCAAATAAATAAATAAAATTATATGACCACAGAAGAAGCAAATACATTTAAAAATTGAAACAAATCATTGCTTTTCTTTGACCTATTTTGTGTTGTGCTATTAGTAACATGTGTATGATAATAAAATACTGTCTAGGTCAAAATAATATCATTAATCAATTATATTCCACAAAATTATAATCCAGAAGTAACACTTAAAAAATAACTCTAGAAAAGACCACAAATTATTTTAAGTCTGAATCTAATATTTGTATAGCTCTGAATGATCTACTTGTGCAATTACATGACTATTCTTCAAGCTAGGAGCTCATTTGTGCAGCTTTCACTTACAGTTTAGGGACAGAGAGGCACCTTCAGGTGGTAAGGCAGTCCATTTAAAATTTAGGATAAATAGATTTCTCTGACTTGCCAGTTAAAGGTAGTTTACTAAAATAACTGGACAGGGTCTCCCTTTGGAGTCTTTCAAGGCATATACACCTTCACTATATACGTAGAAAATTTGGACATTTTCTGAGAACTGGTTCCATAGGCTGATACATATCTAAGTTAAATGCTGAAAATAGATTAGGTAGCTGATGCTCATTATTTATTTATTTTCTTCTTCGAATCCTGTAAGAATTTTATTTTTGTGTATAAATATTTATACATTAAAATAAATTGTATATTTGCCTTCCTTATGGAAATAGTCCTATAGTAACAAACAATTTGAGCATAACATAGTATCTTGGAATACTAGTATAATAATTTATACTACAAGTTTAATATTATAAAATATTGCTTGTGTTTTTGAACTTATTACAAAGAGCTATTTGATTTAATTTCAAGACTGCAAAGAGAGATATCCATTAAAATTGTATCCAGTGTCTTAGATCAATCTGAGGGTCACAGTTAAACAGTTATACTTCTAATATTTTCATTAAATTTGATTTTGATATTTACTTCAAACTCAAATCCTAGTAATGTCTACTGACTTTGGTGGATTTTGAATCAAGATAAGAAGTCTTACTTTGGCTATCCTTAACTGTAATCAACTTCTCCTGTAAAGACTGATGGGAGGAGCTACATGCTTCTCTACCCATTGTTTCAGATACACAAGTTTTGTGTAGATATACCTATTATTCACTCTGATGTCAGTGCATTTGTGGGAAGTTAAGATACCTGGAGGGATAATCAAAAATCCAAAACACCAAACTCCTGTTGGAAGCAGAGTTCATAGATCCTTACTGTGCCTTTGAAATTTCATTTGCCTTCTAATATTCTAGGGTGAGCATTGTACGTGAAATCTGACAACTATTTACCAGCCCAGAACATATTTTCTAGTAGTGATGGGAAAAATGTAATTCAGCACAGATTGAAGCATTACTGAATAAAAATAATAAAAAAGTAATGATAGTAAAGGCTGTTTTAAAGAAGCTAATATTAGTATTTTGTTATACCTCTATTTAAACACGTACACAAACAGACCTACAGCACTGACTTTCAACAGTATTTGGTATTCTAAACTTGAATTCATTTTACTATTTGAAAATCGTGTCAACAGTCACTAAACTCGGTTTGGTCATCACACACTTAGGTACCTAATACCATGAGAAACCTACAGTATCTTGGTCTGTAATAACTAGCAGATGTGAAGTATTCACAGGAGACTTGGGCATATTAGGGCTAACAGATAAAGCAAGATAACCTAGGTCATCTCAAATGATGCTCGATATTCTATATTGAGGCAGTTGAACTGAACTCTAGAACTCAAGCTATGCAAATTGCTTTTCATATATTGAAAAAAGAGTGAAATTTTTTATACAGCCAACACTCACAACTAAAATATTCAGCACTTCTGGACCATTTGGCTAGATCTTTATTTTTATAAATTGAAAGGGATTTCAGCAAGTACTTTACTCTCATTACCCTCAGTATGACCTTTCTATGGATATCCTTTTTTTTGGTTTGTTTGAATACCTGAGCTTAAATAAACATGTTACAAACTTGACTGGAGTAAGGGGAATGAGGAGGTCATAGTGAGGGGTAAGGATATGAAGTTGTCTATAAATATTTACAGTATATGCTTTTAGAAAGTGCATACATTCTCAAATTAGATTCTAGAGGCATAATTAAGAAAATGGGATAAAAATGAGCAGTGAAAAAAGTTAATATTAAGGTAAAGCCTCCAAGACAACTACATTCTATTGGTCTGTTGAACAACAGAATAAATTCGCTAGAACTGGAGAAATTTTGTAACACTTGAGTCAGTTAAAGCAAGACTGGAGAAAATACTTACGCTATAATTTGGTGAAGGAACTTGCTAGTTGACCTAATAAATCTTTCCCCATTTCTAATCTTTGTCTCCATGGAAGGGTAATTATAGTGAATTCCTATATATCATTGTAATTATATTTCTCTAAATTGATGTAATAATACACTATTAAGTGACTAAATGTATACATGCTTTCCTTTATTCTATTAAATAATACATATTTAGCTTAAGCATAAAGTATTTTTTTCCTAACACTCTTAGCAATACTCTGTTGCATCTGCATTTATGTTCTATTTGATTATGCAAGATGGAGACTTCTTGACCCAAGAAAGTTAGGAGGATAATAACAAAAGCATATGCATCAGTCAAGATTGTATGAGAATTAAATATTCTGCTAGTCAATAAGACAAACACTATAAAGTACTGTAGGATTAAACAACTATTGTTTTTATTCTCAGCATCACTGTTCATTATTCTAATGTGAAAAACAGATGAGATGTTCAAATTACAGTGCAAATTATTATATCTAGAAAAATAGGATAGATCTATGTTTAACAGTTGTACATATATATTATTTTTTGCAAAGCTGGTGCATGCATACGTGTGCCCAATATAATTTTTGAATATACAGGTAATTATTTCCATAGTCTCATTTCAGTACTAATGAGATTATTTGTTTCTCTCTTATCAGAATCAAATTTTAAGGCCTTCTTTCAAAAATTGCCTTGAAAGGCAATGACCTGGAGCTAAACAAATGGTTTTTATATCTCTGAAATAGTTGTGAAATCTGCGTATCACATAGTACAACATCTGGTACCTCACATGCAGGACTGCATATAATTTACCTGCTTTTCTAACACAACCCCTTTTTTACAATATTTAAAACAATATTTGTTTTAAAAACAACAACAACAGAAGTGTGGTTTCATTTCCTTTCTGGTTCCTATTTTTTTTCCTTTAAGCCTGAAATTTCTGTATAGTTATGATCTGGAAAATAGTCTGAAATGTCATAACACATGATTTTGATTAATCAAGTTGTTTCTCTTAGCTGTTTGTGAGGGCCAGATTGCAAACTGTTTTTTTACAGTAATGCATAGTTACAGACTTGATTATTTCTATAAGAGTATAGTGGGTCTCTTGAGGTGAACAGTATAGTCCTGGGAGTAAAGGATAGCCTGTATTTAAATTAGTCTTTGTGGGTGTTGCAGCTTAATGGTCCTGCTCTTTACCAATGGCTTGTATTAATGTATATTGAAGTCAACAGCAAGTGTCCCATTGACTTTATCAGTCAGGGTATTTATTAGGCCTTGAACATTTAAAGCATAATCTGTCTCTCAAAACATGGGTTACTTCAGCTTCACATCACTGTGGTTTCTGGTAAGCAGTCATATGCTAGCTACCCTTTGGCTTTGAAAACTCTACTCAGTAGTGAATACTGCATTACCTAAATCTATGTCAAAAAGTTTGCTATTACAGGAAGAAAAGTGTGGTGCAATTAGTACTGAAAGTATGTCTCGTATTAATAATTTTACTCTTGTACCACAACAGCCTGTGTGAATGGGTTAAACTTTGAACCAAATCTGGAATGGAGAAAGAATTGGCCCAGACTATGCAAAGTAAGTAGTCATTCATAGAACCTCCCCATACCCGTGTCTCTTGTGGCCGGTGCACTCAAAAGCTAAATGCAAGTATGCTAATTTTGATAGTATAGAAAAGGAGCCAGAATGTGACATACCATTAGAGCAGATTACTTTCTCTCTTCCATTTACAAGAATGGAATAGGGGTTGTGGTTTTTTGTGGTTTCTTGGGGGGTTTGTATCTTTGCAAAATAAAATGTGATTGAAGTTCAATATTTAAAAGGGAAACACAGAATGAATGGTAAAATTATTTATAAGAAAGTTTCTTCTTAATATCTTTGCCTGTTCTTATCTGAGAAGGACTAATCAAAATAAGAATTTCGTATCATTTTGACTAGGATCTTGTCTTCCAACATGCAAGTATCCAAAAATTTTGTGGTAAATCTCTGAAACGTTAAACAACACTCTGAAATTGAAATCTGATAATACAATTTTCTAACTTGATATGACAATGAGTGTGTAACAATTTTAATGTCATCTGCGCTGAAACAGTCCTTACTATGCTGCTTTTAAGATACACAAGTATAGACTGTAACTTGCACTAACTTAAAAACCTCAAATAGCTTCTTTCTGATTTTTTCCATAATTTACTTTTCACATTGTTTGTTATAAAATCAGCAATTTTAAGTGACAATGGATCGATAGCACCAGAAATATCTTGTAGTCCACAGATAAGCTCCTGAAGTGGAAAAAGTACGGAATTCTCAGAACTGTTCAGCTAATCCACTTTTACAATGACCTAGACAGACCAGCATTCCCTCAGAAAATAACTCGGTATCTAAGAGACAGTTGTGCTAAAATACATAAGATTTATGCAGTGTGCCACCATCATAAAGGACTGTTTCCAAAAAGAAAACAGCTAAAGCAAGCAAGCTGCTTTTATTTATAGGCTAAGCCATATTTTTTCATTATACAAGCCGCATCTTTCAATTTATCAGAATATTTGTCTCACATTTATTATTTTAATGATTTCATATATTTACCAGTATTATTTATGTACATGGGCCACATTTATCAGAGGTCCAAGGAGTTGTAAAATTGGTCTTTTGCTATGGTGAGCTCTTCAAAGAAAAAGAGAAAGAATAAAACCCACCCTTGATCTATTGGCAAATAAAATCAGCTATTTTCCTTTTTCCTCAGCAGTATTTGTTGTTTTCACTTTCAAATTCTCCATATACCAGCAAATATAATTTCTTCATTCATACTCTAATTATCAACAGAGTCCCAGCAGAGAGAAAAATAAAATGTGATGGTAGCGCTTTTCATTATATTTGAATATATGGCATGAAAAGATGAGAGTGATAATGAGGTAAGAGAAGCCTGTATGAGTTCTGCATTATAAGAACTGGGAAACTTAAAATGGGAAGTGCTTGAGGAATTATTCCCATATAACAGCACATCTCAGCAAAAATGACTGAGTAGCACAAGAATACAGAAAAGTGAACTTATATTCTCTGAAAATGTTTCACTTAAAATCTTATAGTCATTTTTAAAACAGAACTTCAGACTAAAAAGGAAAACTGTGCATCATATGAAAAGAAATCAGATGTGAAATTTGATGACAATTCAACTCAGTTTCAAGAAATTAGAAAACTTTCTGCACTAAAATCAAGCATGCCACATTGTTTGCACCAACTAAGAACCAGCAGCACCAAGGGGTTTTTGATTTTTTTTCTTCCATTAGGGAGATAATGGGACAAATGAAATAGACTTCTCAAGGGTTTTTACATAAGTGAAACAACTCAAAATATCTATTACTCATTAATTCAGGCATAATTCTTACTATTACCTACACTTGAATTTCCTGCAATGCCGAAAACTGTTCTGACTATATGTCTGAAAGGCAACTGAGAAGGGTTTTGAGACACCAAGTTTTGAAATGAAGTATGAAAATCCAATCTATAACGTGTGATTCAGATTTTTCTGGAATTTGAGCTGTAACGTTCCAGCTCAAATCTATATTGAAAATAATGCAAATTGATGTGACCGAAACAATATCATTTCCTGGAGAATTTCTGATGTCCTTTCTTACATAGAACACAGAACATCCCATCTTATCTGTTATTAAGATTTTTTAAAATGAAACTACTTTTCAGTAAAAATCTAAGTACTAGTTTGAAACAATTTTAAAGGTGTTGTTTTTGTTTTTCTTAACTAATATGATGCAAGATGATAAGACAACATGGAAACAGACATTTGGTATAACAACTTAGAATTCATAATGTGTCTATATAATATAAAACTTAGGAAACTTCTGAAATATGGAACCATGAGAAGAAACAGCATATAAGACAAGATAAATTTTAGAAGTTTTTCCTATATTTCTTAGACTGTTTTTGTGGAGAAAAGATTTCAAAATTATTTACTAGAGCACTATTGGTAGGAAAACAATACTGTAAGATAAAAAAAAAATTCTTAAAAGTTCATAATTATTTAATACCCATTTTAGCATGTTTACTCCATTATTTCATAATGCTATCTTTGTTTTTCTTGCTTTTAAAATGTCTTGCATTTCACTCACTTTACTTTCTCTCCTTTCAGGGACTATCTCACCTCAAGGCACTGACACAGGGGTCTAGGCATTTCAGGTTATCTAAATCAGTAGCTCTGGTAATGGCAGATCACAACATTGCCAGTAAACAAATGGCCATAAATAATGCATAAAGGATGAAAACTCTCCTTCTTTTATTGCGGTAGCCTGTGGTACTTCTCCAGGCAATCCATCCATTTACCAACTAGAAAGTACATTTCAGTTCTCACACATTAACCTGAAGAACAGAGAGCTCATCTGAGAAATTCTCAAGCTTCCTTCTAGACAGTAAGTCAACAAATTCTCCATTCATCATGAGAAGTCAATTATGAATATTTCCATGCATGAAAGAAAAATAAAGATTTCAGGTTTTATTAAAATATTGGGGATAGGGGAAAGGATTGTAAAAAAAAAAAGAACTAAAATTCCCATGGCATGACATAAAAATTATGTTTGCCTATGAAGCATTTATTTAACAAAAATGCCCCAAATTTTTTTAAATAATCAACATTAAATGCTGTGAATTTGTGATGAAATAGAGAAGAAGACACAGTCCTTACCATGTCAAAAATGATATGACAAATCAGCATAGTCAACTTTAACATGAAGCATAAGTTTTGATGCTGTCTCAATGCTACCAGGCAGTCCATAGAGGAGTAACCCAATAGCTTGGACTTTTCAGCGTCTTAAGTTTTCCTAGTTTTAAGGCTGTATTAATATATGTCATATACACTAACAGCATTATAGAAAAGTACAGCTGTTATGCATTGACACTCAAAGCTGGTTAACTAATTTATTGAGTAAAGAATGGAAATTATAGAAAAAGTTAAAGTAAACTTACGTCCCTCCTGATGCTGGGAACTCTGGTTGTTGCAGCATCAGACAAGCCCTTCCTCATGGATCATGGCACACTGTGTGGAGTTCCTATCCATGGTGAGGTTCACCAGCTCTAAGTTCACTAGTACTCTTACAGGGTGTTGCTCACAATACAGATTCATCAGTCTCTGATAGGAGTCGCATTTACAATGTGGACTTAGCTTTGAATCATCCCTTGGACAATGCATTCTAATACCCTTATCTTCATAAAGCTATTGTTCCCAAATGTGTGCATATAATATTTTAGGTGGAGAAGACAATGCATTATGTATATAGTTATGACTGAATATACATTTGTGATGTGTTGAACTTGGCAGCTTCCAGCTGCCCACCCAATCAACCTCTCACTCCCGCTCCTCAACAGGACAGGAGAGGAAAATAAGATAAAAAAGTTCTTAGGTCGAGATAAAGACAAGGAGATCACTTACCAGTTACCACCATAGGTAACACAGACTCGACTTGGGGAAAGTTAATTTAATTTATTGCCAGTTAAAATAGATTTGGATACTGAGAAACAAAGACAAGACCTAAAACACCTTCCCCTCATTCCTGGATTTTCCCAAGCTCAACTTCACTCCTTTATTCCCCATTTGTCTACCTCCACCTTACCCTGAGAGATGAAGGGGGGAATGGCGAATGGCAGGTTGCAGTCAGTCCATAACAGCTCCTCTCTGCTGCTTTTTCCTCCTCATGCTTTTTCCTTGTTCCAGCGTGGGTCCTTTCCATAGGCTGCAGTCCATCAGGAAAAAACTGCTCCTGGGTGGGGTCCTCAACAATCCACCGTTCCTTCTGGGCATATCTGCCTGCTCTGGCATGGTTCTTTACACAGGCTGAATCATGGATATCTGCTCCACCATGGTTCTCTCCACAAGCTGCAGGGAAATATCTGTTCTACTGTGGTCTCTTCCAGGGGCTGCAAGCGAGTCCCTGCTCTGGCACCTGGAACACCTCCTCCTGCTCCTACATCTCTCACCTTGGTATTCGCAGGGTTGTTCCTTCCCATTTTTTTCTTCACGCCTCCCTGCCTGTACACCGTTTTACCCTTTCTTCAATGTTCTCCCCATGGTGCCACCATCTCAGCTGACATGGCTACATCCCCTCCCAGCTTCTTGTCCCCCCCCCAGCCTACTTGCTGGTGGGGCAGTGTGAGAAGCAGAAAAGGCCTTGACCCTATAAGCACTGTTCAGCAGTAACTAAAACATCTATGTATTATCAACACTGTTTTCAGGACAAATCCAAAACATAGCACCATACAAGCTATTATGAAGAAAATTAACTCTATATCCCAACCAAAACCAGTACATCTGGCTTAGCATGTGTAGAGAGGTATCATTTCCACTTTACACCATCTTGCATTTTCCCAACCTTATAGTTGGTGTAATTGGACATCATTGCAGGACAGGTAATCTGACAATAAGAGAAATGCCTTCAAGATCATGTCATCCATTCAGCTTCTATCAGTGTCAAATATGCAGCTAAAACTAATATTTCAAAAGGGGTGTAGTTTTGAGTCGGTGTAGAGAGGTGTTGAGACTAGAACCCAAAAGGGATCTGTCTCCCCTCATTGCCAAAGGCTCCAATGAGCCTAGTATCATCAGATACTAGGGCTTATATTTCAAAAGGTTTATGGGGCAATCTGGGCCCTAAAGCCACAGCATGTGAGCTGGCCTGTCTAGCTTGTACAGAAGTTGCTTTTTTCTTTTTTCCCCAATTCAAAGCAGGCCTTTTTCCTGCATATATGATACAATGGCCACAAGATCTGTGTGAGAGGGGGGAGAAATTGTCTTCAATAATCCCAGTTTCCAACAAAGTTCTGGACCTCAGTTTTATTTTGGGGGTTCAGCCATATGTAAGACAGTTTGTTTGGCCACTTCAGGCATCATGTGGCAGGGTCCCTGCCATACTTTCTGTAGTGGGCCCTTATATCTTTTTTGGATTGATCTCCCATCTATGTTTTTGCATGATGTCTACAATATTGCTAAGAGTTTCTCCCACTTCCTGCTCAGTGGGCCCAGTAATGATAGTAACATCCATGTAATGGAAAAATTTACAAGCTAGAGAGATGTTATTGTCCTCCAGATGTTGTGCCACTAGCCCGTGGCAGAGAGTAGGGCTATGCAAATACCCTTGAGACAGGACAGTGAAACTATGTTGTAGTCCTTCCCAAGAAAAGGCAAATTGTTCCTGGGATTCTGCATTAATAGATATGCTAAAGAAAGCATGAGCCATATCAGTCACAGCATGCCATGTTCCATGTTCCATTCGAGTAGTGTGCACGAAGATCGGGACAATTGCAGCCATGGGAGAGGCTGCTTTATTTATTAGCTGGTAATCTACTGTCATGCATCGGGAACCATCTGGCTTCTTTATGGGCCAAATAGGACTATTAAAGGGAGAGTGGTATGCCAGAAAATACCCATCTCCAACAATAGTTTAACTATCTGAGTGATTTCAGCATGCCTCCCTGGATAACTGATACTGTTTCAAGGCTACTAGGTTTGGAGGCGGCAGTAAAACAACTGGTGCAGTAAAGTACTTAACCCACCAAAATAGCCTGAAATCCTAAAGAATATTTTCCACCTGGGGTAAAGAAGGTTTTACCCATCAAAATGTTATCTTCTATTATTTATCTGGAAACTTGAGTCATGCCTACTCGGGCAATAAATGTTGGATATTTCCCAATTGTAGGATGAGGTAGGCTTCACGGGATGGCTTTTTGGAACCATGAAATGAATGTATAGCTATAAGGTGACTGTGTGGGTAATGGGTAGTACCCCTGTGAATCTCAGTTACTTCAGTCCCCATATGTAAGACAGATACGCTGACAGTTTTTTTTCCCATTCTAATAGATAACTAGTGGGATTTCTGATCGATCATCCTCCTGTCTCACTCCAGCCACCTGCCACACCTGGAGGTTTGCCATGCCTAATCTATCCTGATGTTGGTATGGATATTGTTTTCAAAGCACAATGGAGATTATTAGGTCCACAGAGATGTTAGACTGGCTGGTTTCTTTCATCTCCTCCCCCCGACTAGCAAGGGGAGCCAATGGTGTTATTAGGCCTATACTACACATCTTTTGATGGCTTCTTTTTCATCTGCTTATATAGGTCCCAACTGTAGGGGACTGGCTTTCCATCAGCATCCTTTTCAGGTGTACCTGCCTGGAGGAGTGCTAAGAACATTTTCCTATGAGTTACCTTCCTTTTAGGTTTCTGTGCATCTATAATACATGTTCTGAGACTCTTTTTTTTGCATTGGTATTTATCCAATTGTCCCCATAGGAGGATGGCATCTGCAACAGGTTTTCTCTGGACAGTCCCAAATAAGACAAAATGGTGCCCTTTAGTATGAAGAAGATGCCTGCGAACAAATGGGACTGCATACCAGAGGTGAATAATTTGGTAGCTGGTCTCACAAAGCTGTGGGAATCTATTCCCTGCTTCACAGCCAACTTCCAAAGGTATGCTCAGCCTCCTCCACATGCTTCCATGCAACTGATTTATCATCCCAATCAAAAGGGATACTGTGCTTAGACAGTTTAATCATAGAATCATTTAGGTTGGAAAAGACCTTCAAGTTCATCGAGTCCAACTGTTAACCTAACGCTGCCAAATCCACCACTAAACCATGTCCCTAAGTGCCACATCTACATGTCTTTTAAATACCTCCACAGATGGTGACTCAACCACTTCCCTGGGCAGCCTGTTCCAATGTTTGATAACCCTTTTGGTGAGTAAATGTTTCATAATATCAAATCTGAACCTCCCCTGGCACAACTTGAGGCCATTTCCTGTTGTCCTATCATTTGTTACTTGGGAGAGGAGATCGACACACACCCCGCTACAACCTCCTTTCAGGTAGTTGTAGAGAGCAAAAAGGCCTTCCCTCAGCCTCCTTTTCTCCAGATTAAACAACACAGTTCCCTCAGCCGCTCCTCATAAGACTTGTGCTCTAGACCCTTCACCAGCTTCGTTGCCCTTCTCTGGACACGCTCCAGCACCTCGATGTCTTTCTTGTAGTGGGGGGGCCAAAACTGAGCAGAATTAAAAAGGTGCGGCCTCACCAGTGCCAAGTAAAGGGGCACGATCACTCCCCTACTCCTGCTGGCCACACTATTTCTGATACAGGCCAGGATGCCATTGGCCTTCTTGGCCACCTGGGCACACTGCTGGCTCATATTAAGCTGGCTGTCGACCAACACCCCCAGGTCCTTTTCCGCCAGGCAGCTTTCCAACCACTCTTCCCCAAGCCTGTAGTGTTGCATGGGGTTG
>NW_008825617.1:624296-648383 GCF_000699105.1 Pygoscelis adeliae
ATCACAACTCTTTGAGCCTGGCCATCCAGACAGTTTTTATCCAGCGAAGAGTACACCTGTCTAGGCCATGAGCAGCCAGTTACTCCAGGAGAATGCTGTGGGAAACAGTGTCAAAGGTTTTACAAAAGTCCAGGTAGACAACATCCACAGCCTTTCCCTCATCCACTAAAGGGGTCATCTTGTCATAGAAGGAGATCAGGTTGGTCAAGCAGGACCTGCCTTTCATGAACCCGTGCTGGCTGGGCCTGATCGCCTGGTTGTCCTATATGTGCCACATGATGGCACTCAGGATGATCTGCTCCATAACCTTCCCCGGCACCAAGGTCAGACTGACAGGCCTGTAGTTCCCCAGATCCTCCTTCCAGCCCTAAAGGAACCAGTCCAGAAGGACTGTGTAACACTCCCCTGAGCCCCCTTCAATTGTTGTGCGATCGCAAGGTTTTGCAATAATGTGCCTAAACACAGTAACTCTTCAGGGCTTAAATGCACACTATCCTCCCACCCACACTGGCCCCGGGATCCAAGATGTGTAGCAACCACTGCCCTAGACACTCACCTGATTTTTGTCAATATAAATGAGCCAAATTTTAGAACTCTATCTGTGTATAATCACACAGAGGGATCACACACTAAAGGGTGTCTAAAGGACCCCCTTGGCTTACTTATCACCAGAAGTGGGGCAGAGGGAGATTTCCCACTCTCATCCTCGGACCCTTTGGACCACTCCTCTTTAAAAGTGTTGCAAATATCTCCTTATTATCTGTTCTTATCTCCTCATAAGAACAAGCCTTATGAGGAGCGGCTGAGGGAGCTGGGGTTGTTCAGCCTGGAGAAAAGGAGGCTGAGGGGAGACCTCATTGCTCTCTACAACTACCTGAAAGGAGGTTGTAGCGAGGTGGGTGTCGGTCTCTTCTCCCAAGTAACTGGCGAAAGGACGAGAGGAAATGGCCTCAAGTTGCGCCAGGGGAGGTTTAGATTGGATGTAAGGAAAAATTTCTTTACTGAAAGAGTAGTTAAACATTGGAACAGGCTGCCCAGGGAAGTGGTTGAGTCACCATCCCTGGAAGTATTTAAAAGACGGGTAGATGAGGCGCTTAGGGACATGGTTTAGTGGGCATGGTGTTGTTGGGTTGATGGTTGGACTCGATGATCTTAGAGGTCTCTTCCAACCTTAATGATTCTATGATTCTATGATTCTATGACAAGGCAAACACCTGCAGTTCAGGGTGCTGCAGTTCAGTTCCTAATGTGGTGTCTTTGTGCTTAAACAAAGATGCACAATTAGGACCCAGTGAGGACAATGTACTCTTTAACTATTGTGAGACAATTTATAGTGTGGTGCCTGAGGGCCATGTCCTAGTAGCTCCACACAATGGAGCTGTTTCACTGGGACTTCAGCTGCAAGAATTAAGATTATTCTGTTCCACTGCCGCATCAGGTTAGCTGAGTGGCTCTGTGGAGACACAAACCCTCAGTGAAAATGGAACAGTAGTGTCCATATTTCAACAACTTCCAATTTAGATGTTGACACTGTAATTGTTCTTTGAAAGGTTGAAAGTATATCCTTAAATTCAGCAATGTCAAACAAAGCAAAGCAGAAATCCTTTGAAGCTTAGTGAATATGGGGCCAAATGTAGTTTTCAGCCAGACTTTTTTTAACTTTACTGTCCTTAGTAGGTTTACACAAGTATGACTGAAAACAAAACTGTCTCTCAAATGCTGATCTATAATAAAATTCCAATCGATGTGCACCTGTGTTCATAATGCATATGCTGGTTGAAATCTTTCCTCCAGCGTATCTACTTGTAGAAATATTTTACCTATTGATTCTTTTACAAGTCAAACATCCATGTGATTATTTTTGAAAGTCCTGCGTAGCACTGGTAAATAAAAAGTTCAAGCTGAAGCTTTACAGGAAAATACCAATGTTAGCATCCTTCATCTTTGCTCAGAACTCCTGCTAACATCAATAGTATCTCCATCTACAAAGTGTTTCAAGATGATGGCTCAAGAAATATCCCAGGTGATGACAGATAATAGAAAGTTGGAAGGAGCACACTGCAGCCCATTTTTTTTTCTCTCTGCTCTCTGAAATGCTTTGGAGCACATCTGAAATAATTAAGATGGTTAGAGCACATCTTGTTTCCTAAAAAGGTTTTAACATTTGTGGGGATTGTTTTTTCTTCTTGAGAGACTGCTACCTGTGTCACAGGTCTGATGGAGTCCTGAATCAGTATTTATGTTGCTGGCAGTCATCTGCTTCAGTACTTTTTCCACAACCAAAGGAGCTTAAAAAGACAATGGAATGGAATGAACCTCTGGTAGTTCATCCAGTGACGTTTCATTGTATATTCTGTCAGAGACAAAAAGGGATGAATGGGAGGAATTGCTAACGCAGCATACTTTCAGGCAACCAATAAATGAGTCAATTGACTAGTTGTGCCTGGGGTAATTTCTCTAGAAGGTTTAGCTGCCAAAGTTTATAGCAAACACAGAACAAAAGGAGCAAAACCATCAGAATGATTATGTTGTAACTCACAGAAAGCACAGAGCTGACTTGTCACATACATATATTTGCAAATGTATTTGGAGCCGTTTTCCATTTTGAAACATGTTTGTGATATAAAATATGCATTTTGAGCAATGGCAATGCTAATTTCTCATTGAATTTTGTTTCTGACGTTGAGGCTTTCTGGGCTGACTACTAGCAGCCAGGATGAGCAGTCATACTGAGTTCTCTTATCCTGAATTGCAATGGGGCTGGATGGTTGCAACGGGTTTTCTCCAGTGGGGATATGTCTGTGCCATTAGCTGATGTATGTGCCATTAGCTGTGATGTATGCAGAATGTTGAGGCAGATATAGACATCCTTAGAGGGCTGTTAGAATTTAGGTGCATCTTAGCAACATCAAGGACAGCAGGAGACGGTGCTGCTTGGCTGGATAGAGGCCAAAGCCTGCTCTCCTGAAGTCCAAGGCAGTGAGCTTGCTGTGCGCCCTCCTTGGTGCCCTCAGGATCTTGAACTCCACCATTTCATGGTCACTGCAGCCCAGGCTGCCCTTGAGCTTCACATTCTCCACCAGCCCCTCCTTGTTGGTGCGAACAAGGTCCAGCATAGCACCTCTCCTTATTGGCTCCTCTACCACTTGGAGAGGGTTTCTGGGAGCAGAATCTCCTGAACCCAGGGTCAAATGGCCCTTCCTCCCCCTGTCCACAACCTGGATTTTCCTCTCCAGCACCTCTATGCTCTTTTGTGTCTGCTGTTCACATCTGTCTTTACATTTTCACATTAAAGTGTCCCACAACTGCTGGAGGCAAATTAACAACTGTACACTTTGCGAATCCTTCTGACTTTTCCCCACATATACGCCCTGCTTTTCTAAACACTTTAAAATGTCAGTGGGGCTCTGAAAAGATGATAGTTCCTTCTAGTTTTCCCAAATCACTGGAGGAGATAGCCAGGGTAATCTCTGTGCTACTCGTCTGCACGCTTGAGTGCAAGGCCAACCAGGCACCCACTCAGGCTTTACTCTGCTATTGCTTTTCCAAAAGAACATTTCTTACTAACCTGCCACCAACTACTCCTGATTTTTTTTCACTGAGGAAGTGTTGGTTCTTTTGGAATCTCTGTAAGAAAGGCACCAACACTCAAAGCTGGTCAACTATTTTATCGTGTAAAGGGTGGAAATTATAGAAAAGGTAAAAACAATCTTACAACCATCCTGATGCTTGGAATCACAGTTGTTGCAGTATTGGATAAGCCCCTCCTTGATTTCTGTCATGTTTTCTGTAATTGCCATCCTTTGCTCAATAAATTAGATAGGTAGATTTGAGTGACGGTAACTTTCTTACTGAGATCCCAAAAGAACTGACACCTCCTAAGTTAAAACCAGTTGCTATAGTTGTCAATGTTGTCAATCATATTTCTCTTATACATTCAACGCTTAAGTGAAAATATAAATTACTTAAAGATAATAATTTAGTCCTCTTTCACATCTAGAAACTACATAAGTCATCATAGGTGGGAATCAGTCACATCAGCATCTAATACCCCTCTATACTCCCTGTGGTATCTTTACACCTTCACTAGCTTTTAGATTGATCAGAAACATGTTAGTTTAGTAAATTGTTTAAATTTTATTCTCTTTCAGTACTGTGATTCTTGTCATGAAGTAGTTTTGATGTATACAAACTAGATTCCTTTTGGAGGAAACTAAATGTCACATTCACTCAATATTTTTTTCCAAACCCTTGAAATAAGATCACACAATCAGAGGGGTATAGGGAACCCCTCTATACAATCAGGAAATTCTCCTCCTTCTACGGTGTTGTGGTTTAACCCCAGCCGGTAACTAAGCACCACACAGCCGCTCGCTTACTCCCCCCCAGTGGGATGGGGGAGAGAATTGGAAGGGTAAAAGTGAGAAAACTCATGGACTGAGATAAAGGCAGTTTAATAGGTAAAGCAAAAGCCGCGCACGCAAGCAAAACAAAACAAGGAATTCATTCACTACTTCCCATGGGCAGGCAGGTGTTCAGCCACCTCCAGGAAAGCAGGGCTCCATCACACATAATGGTTACTTGGGAAGACAAACGCCATCGCTCCGAACGTCCCCCCCCTTTCTTCTTCTTCCCCCAGCTTTATATGCTGAGCATGATGTCACATGGTATGGAACATCCCTTTGGCCAGTTGGGGTCAGCTGTCCTGGCTGTGCCCCCTCCCAGCCCCCCGTGCACCTGCAGCCCTCCCAGTCAGTAGAGCATGGGAAGCTGAAAAGTCCTTGACTAGTGTAAGCACTACTCAACAACAACTAAAACATCGGTGTGTTATCAACATTGTTCTCATCCTAAATCCAAAACACAGCACTGTACCAGCTACTAGGAAGGAAATTAACTCTATCCCTGCTGAAACTAGGACATACAGCTAGCTGTTACACCCTTGGAAACCATTTGTTCTCTTCAAGAACAGGGTAAGTTATCTTCATACTGTGAAAATGAAAGCCAGCGGAGGTGTAAAAATGTCGAAGTTTTGCATTACGGTTCAAAACGTAGTTTTAGTAGGCAGGAGGGTGGGGTTTTAGCAAGTTCTGAGTTCACTCTGAATGTTCATACTAAACTTCAGAATACAGGTTTCAAGAACAATATCTTTCATATTTTAAATACTTTGTACATTGTTTTATATTCTGTTGTAAAAATGGTAGGGGATGGTTGAGTTTTTTTCTTACGGTTCAAAACGTAGTTTTAGTAGGCAGGAGGGTGGGGTTTTAGCAAGTTCTGAGTTCACTCTGAATGTTCATACTAAACTTCAGAATACAGGTTTCAAGAACAATATCTTTCATATTTTAAATACTTTGTACATTGTTTTATATTCTGTTGTAAAAATGGTAGGGGATGGTTGAGTTTTTTTTCCACTCACTTTGGATGCCTCATCCAAAAGATAAAAAAGAATATTAGCTGAGGCATTATCGGTTTTTAGTGTCTATTCTTGATGACTATGTTGATCATGGGAAAAAAAAAAATCTGAAACAGAAAATTCACTAAAGAAAGGGGAATTCTATTTTAAGTTGGTGTAAAAGTTTTAAGTGTATATTCACTTAACCAAAAATATTACTGTAGAAGCTTATGCACTAGTACAGCTGCCAACTATAGAAAGACCTTTTGTCAGAAACACTTAGTATGGATCTCTTTGCTATGCAAGTCACCTTGGAGAAAATCCATTGTTTATTTTGTGCTAGTCTACTAATTCTCATTGATTTGTCACCACTCTTTCAACTGCAGTTGTAGGTGACTTTTTTTTAAACAGTCTTCTCTTTATAATAAGGTGATAACTTTACTGAAGGCATAAAAATAGTTTAAGCCATTTATTCAATTGAAAATAAGAGATTTTGCAATGCAAATAAATCTTGGCTTTCTGCTCTTGCATTTCCACAATTATGTATGGATACCTATAAGGCCCTGATCAAAAAAGTCTTTCAATGAATTTCAAGCCTCAAAAGAAGAATCTTTGAACAGATCCATTTGCCTTACCATAAACAAAGTGGCAGCCTTGTCAAACCAAGCTTCCAAACTTCTTGCCAATTGACTTGGAAGGGCAACTTCTGAGGTAAAGTAGTGTTTTGTCCTGTAACTTCTTGAGATTCTGAGCCTGTCAACCAGGGTACAAGTAGGAACCAAATGCAGATTTTCATTCAACTTCTTAAAAAAAAGTAAAAGTGAGAAAACTCATGGACTGAGATAAAGGCAGTTTAATAGGTAAAGCAAAAGCCGCGCACGCAAGCAAAGCAAAACAAGGAATTCATTCACTACTTCCCATGGGCAGGCAGGTGTTCAGCCACCTCCAGGAAAGCAGGGCTCCATCACACATAATGGTTACTTGGGAAGACAAACGCCATCACTCCGAACGTCCCCCCCCTTTCTTCTTCTTCCCCCAGCTTTATATGCTGAGCATGATGTCACATGGTATGGAACATCCCTTTGGCCAGTTGGGGTCAGCTGTCCTGGCTGTGCCCCCTCCCAGCCCCCCGTGCACCTGCAGCCCTCCCAGTCAGTAGAGCATGGGAAGCTGAAAAGTCCTTGACTAGTGTAAGCACTACTCAACAACAACTAAAACATCGGTGTGTTATCAACATTGTTCTCATCCTAAATCCAAAACACAGCACTGTACCAGCTACTAAGAAGGAAATTAACTCTATCCCTGCTGAAACTAGGACATACAGCTAGCTGTTACACCCTTGGAAACCATTTGTTCTCTTCAAGAACAGGGTAAGTTATCTTCATACTGTGAAAATGAAAGCCAGCGGAGGTGTAAAAATGTCGAAGTTTTGCATTACGGTTCAAAACGTAGTTTTAGTAGGCAGGAGGGTGGGGTTTTAGCAAGTTCTGAGTTCACTCTGAATGTTCATACTAAACTTCAGAATACAGGTTTCAAGAACAATATCTTTCATATTTTAAATACTTTGTACATTGTTTTATATTCTGTTGTAAAAATGGTAGGGGATGGTTGAGTTTTTTTCCACTCACTTTGGATGCCTCATCCAAAAGATAAAAAAGAATATTAGCTGAGGCATTATCGGTTTTTAGTGTCTATTCTTGATGACTATGTTGATCATGGGAAAAAAAAAAATCTGAAACAGAAAATTCACTAAAGAAAGGGGAATTCTATTTTAAGTTGGTGTAAAAGTTTTAAGTGTATATTCACTTAACCAAAAATATTACTGTAGAAGCTTATGCACTAGTACAGCTGCCAACTATAGAAAGACCTTTTGTCAGAAACACTTAGTATGGATCTCTTTGCTATGCAAGTCACCTTGGAGAAAATCCATTGTTTATTTTGTGCTAGTCTACTAATTCTCATTGATTTGTCACCACTCTTTCAACTGCAGTTGTAGGTGACTTTTTTTTAAACAGTCTTCTCTTTATAATAAGGTGATAACTTTACTGAAGGCATAAAAATAGTTTAAGCCATTTATTCAATTGAAAATAAGAGATTTTGCAATGCAAATAAATCTTGGCTTTCTGCTCTTGCATTTCCACAATTATGTATGGATACCTATAAGGCCCTGATCAAAAAAGTCTTTCAATGAATTTCAAGCCTCAAAAGAAGAATCTTTGAACAGATCCATTTGCCTTACCATAAACAAAGTGGTAGCCTTGTCAAACCAAGCTTCCAAACTTCTTGCCAATTGACTTGGAAGGGCAACTTCTGAGGTAAAGTAGTGTTTTGTCCTGTAACTTCTTGAGATTCTGAGCCTGTCAACCAGGGTACAAGTAGGAACCAAATGCAGATTTTCATTCAACTTCTTAAAAAAAAAAAAATATATATATATATAATGAATATTTCAACTCTGAGAAATACTTTTGCAAGTGTCAAATTCATTTCATGGAAGTTATTAAACAATTATCATGAACAATTTTTACTCACTACCAAGCTATGGTAGGGCTGAAAGGAAATGTCTGTATGAAGTTAAAGGCTTTCAGCCATTTTTCAAAAGACAATGCAGAAGCAAAGTTTCAAATATGCATGGGATGAAAAAGAACAAGAAATTTGGTACTCAAGAAAAGAAAATCATAGATAGGCAATTATTTACTTTATTAGCTTCACAGAAAATACATTGTCATTCAAATAAAAGGCACAGGAAATAACCATAGTTCTGTTCAGAGAAAAATAAAATGCAGTCTGGAAGACCTTAAGTGGAAAGTACAGGTACCTTTTCACTGAGCAATTGAACTCTGGATGACTGTGGAACATGGGAAGCTTAAAGCGTATTTGAGTCTCCCACAAGGCTGTACAGGAAGAGGAGGAAACATAAGGTCTCAAAAGTTCTTCCAGAAACGTCCTTCATATTTCCAAACATATTTATGCCCAACAAAGGCAAGCTTTAAAATTATTTATTTATTTATTCATTTTTAATTTTATTCTGCTTTGAGGACAATGTTAACTTAAAAGGGTTTGTTTGTAGATTGACTGAGCTGTTCATCATCTTCTAATGTTAATATCAACTTTGTTTCTGAAGTTTGATTTAAAAAAAGATCATTTTGAAACCATTATATACTCTTGTCAATTGTTCTTTGACTATCATGCTAGCAAGATAGTGTTTACTACATGAATGCCAGAGAAGATGCATTCCCCATCTGGGATCTCTTTCAAGGTGTTATTCATTACCTCTAAACCCCTTAGACTAAAATAAAATCCCTGAATAGAAATTTTTTATGTGTAATTTTTGTCCTGTACAATTTTATTCCTAATAAAAAGCTATCATACATTATTGCCTATTCATAAATACTAATCTTTATATTAATGTATTTTAAAATGGATAATAGGAACTTGGACATTTATAATGGAATCAGAAGGAATTCTCTTGGTAGGCATGTTCTCTTCAATCTTTCTCCTGAAATAAACTCAACATATTGAACACTGCACAACAATTTACGAATTGGAATGGTCAAAATCATGGCTAACCATTGGGGACTTGCAATGCAATATGAACTATGTCTCCTGACTGGCAAACTCCATTTAATTTTTCTCCTCCTCCCTAGGAATAAATGTTCCAATATTTCTAACTTGTGACCTTAGGGAGTAACTTACCTGAAAGTCAAAGTTAAAGGAGGTAGCAATTTAAGAGAGCTTAGTTACTGCAGCAGATTTGTAGTCTGATGTGATGGGTGAAAAAACTGATTTAGGTGTAATTAGGAAGATGAGATAGCGAAACCACTGGCAGAAGAAAACTGAGAATCATGCATAGAAAAAGATAGATATAGCAATTTAAAAGTTATTTGAAACCATATTCTGTATTAGCTATTCTGAGCTGGGGGCACATTTCTCAATTTCCCCTGGCAAAACTGTTCTTTTTGTATAAATAATAAATATTCATTGGAGCACCAACTTGAAACCATTTTATTAAACTCATGTTCAGCACTTCCTTCTTCAACTCACATTTAACTATCTCCTGGGTTTCTGTGATATGTTGGACATGTAAAAAACTGGAAAAAACAAAGTGTCCATACCTCTCACTGTTATTAAATGTGATTGGGAGCTATGGTAAAGAAAATTATCTTCCCCTTATAGATAAACTCAAATGATTGTTAACTAATATTAAAAAAAAAAAACCACTGCAAAACAGCAACAACAACAAAACCCAAAACCCCAAAACAACAACAACAAAAAAAGGACTTATTTTGCTTCTGTGCTTCTGAAATACCTAGGAAAAAACCCTCAAGGATTAACCTATATTAAAACATACTCAAATAGCAAAGATGGTTCCTAAAAGAATACAAGATTTGGTTACTTCATCAATTCTTTTTTGTATTCATTTTCAGTAACTCCTTATTTCCTTACTGTCTTCAAATTTCAGTGGTAAACTTCCTGTGTTTCAGTCACTGTTGGTGAAGAATTCACGTTACCAAAATAATTACAAATCTTAGGAGAGAAGGAAATCAAGTAATCCATCAATTATTAAGGACAATTTCACAAGAAATTACAAATGAGCTGATACACCAGGTGCTATATCCTTGATAGCAGATGATCACAGGAATCATTAAACTAGTTGGCATCTTTATAACTCGGAGAACAGAGGACACCTCTATCTTGTTATGTACTTCTACATATTTATTATTTTTTTTGTACACTGCCTTCACAACTCAAATGATCGTTTTCTCCATTGTAAAAGTGAAAGTCAAAAGCTCATTTCTACAAGGCTTTATTCTCCGTGGTGTTAGCCACTTCAGGGTGTGATTTGGATGACATCAGCTGATGTATTTCAGATCTCTATCCTGAGTGAGAAAAAAATGTAGCCTACAAGACCTTTAATGGCCACACCACAGCTACAGCAGGGAGATCATGCTCCTGTGCACCTATCCCAACATAAGCTGGGGGAAGGCACCCAGGTTCTCTCATGTCATTGATGAGGACTGGTCCAAATCAGAGCACAATATGTGGTGTCCCTGTTCCAGTGAAGGGGACAAGACTGCTGTGCTTCCCCCCAAGTGCTCCTCTGCTTCTGCAAGGCAGTAAGGCCTTTTAGTGGCTGTTGTTCTGATGTCTTTACCCAGTTTCCCCAAAGTTTACTTTATTGCATTGCATTTATATCACCACTTTCCTGGTCTGGGCATTGCCTGGGTCAACCAGTCAAATGTTCCTTATTTGACCATGGACAATTTAATCAATTATTATCCCTTCCATCTGCCATTGCTGATTACTTCTTCACATTACTTTTGGGTTCTAATTTGCAGGCAGAATTGTTTAATTCTTCATGTTACTTTCAGGTCACTGATGTCACTAATCTCTAGGCAAATGTTGTTTACATCCATTCACCAATCATGTTTAAGGTCAGTTTTAGGGAGCCCATTCCAAATTAGAAATCTAGCTAATAGGCAGACCTAGGTACCTTCAGTGGGAAATTCACACTTCAAGTAGAGTGAAAAGGGCTCTGGAAGAGCTTATGCATCCTCATCAGCTGTAGATGATTTGGAAGATCATTAAAATAAATTTAGGCTCCCAACTTAAAGATTGTTGAGGTATCTAAAGGTATTTGGGATGAATCCAAGCATTTATGAGTACAGACAAAAAATCTTGAGATTCTGGACTCTAGGCTAGGCTAAGCAAAGCAATGCGCAAATGAAAAATATGGTGTCGAGTCACTCTTCAGAGACTTTCAGGCTCATGATCTACCTATGAGATATTTTTTATAGTCAGCTGATTTGGAACATCTTATTTTTTTGTCTGTATTCATATTAATGAACCTGAGATAACTTCTAGGTTCCTAGAGCATGATACACGTGCCAGCCATGTCCCAGCTCCATAACAGAACAAGGCTCAGGAAACTAACAGTTACTTTTTTCTACTTACTGATTTCTATTGAAGGTAAACCTGGACTTTCAGACTGAAAGAGAACCATGCTATGTTTTCCTTTTTTGAATATCAATACCTCTCTTTTCCTTGCTACCTGTCTTTTCTTTCAAAAAGTTGGCAATAGGAGCATTTTTTTTAGGTGTGAATGTATATTTCTTGTCTCCAAATATGAGAGAATTTGGTTTAGAATGTTCTTATTATTTTCTTTCTGCATTTTTCTACTACCTGCAGTCTGAGGAGGATAAAGACTTAATTTCACTCCCTTCTTTGCAGAACATTGCTACATTTAAATTCCATTGTGGATCTAGTCTGCAAACATTTAATACTCCAATAGATAAATGAAATATCAAAAATAGACTATTTTAAAATGTAAATAATACTGGTACCCAACTATATACTGAGAGGAAGGTTAATATCATGTTTTAATACTAGCTGAAAATAAATCATATATAAGCTTTCCTGTGTTCATTGAGAAGATTCTGATCAGAAACAAAAGTAGATGTAGAAACATGAGGAAAAAAACAGTTTCCCATTTCTTCCTAGTAGGTTGTTCCATTTAAAGAACAGATTTACCCTGCTGTATAGAATATTTTTTTTTCACCAGTGAAATGGGACTAATATTTGGTAATGACTAAATATTAAATGTTTTAAATTATTATACATTATTAAAAACATGTATCAATTAGTTTAAATGAGGTCTGAGGTGAAAAATAGGCTATCCTGTCCTCCTTAAATTTTTTATAATCTCAGGC
Source organism: Pygoscelis adeliae (assembly GCF_000699105.1). NCBI lineage: Eukaryota > Metazoa > Chordata > Aves > Sphenisciformes > Spheniscidae > Pygoscelis > Pygoscelis adeliae. The sequence continues at coordinate 636,396 of NW_008825617.1, forward strand.
ACAATATTCTCTTGCTAGTCAGTATTTGTTAACCATTATGTTGTTGCCAAGAAATTGAAAAACAAACAAACAATAGCCATAATTTATGTATGGATCCATTACATTTGTGCCCAATTGCTGTAGAGCTGCATAATTTGTGTTCTCTATGCTGGCAAGTTTTCCTAAAAAAACCTTGTTTTGGAGCTGTGTTGATGGCATATAATTGCATCATTGATGAGACTGGCATAGAATAAGGGAAAACAGTGTTGGCTTGTGCCCTGAAGAGAGAAAAGAATTAAAAAATAAAAGGAGGGGAAAAACAAAAATCAATGTTACTCAAGAGGAAAGAGCAAGATGCCCTTTGAACGAGAAGCCAATTTCCAGCTTCCAAGATGTTATTTTAAAAAATGAACAGAACATGAATACTCTCGGGAAAACAAACAAACAAACAAACAAAAACAAAAATCCACAAAACAACCCCCACAAAACCAAAACCAAACAAACAAACCCCCAAAAGAAACAAAACAATAACAACAACGACAAAACCCCAAACAGTTAAAATTTAAACGGCAAATTCCTATTTCTTCTATGGAGAACCATTTCACTTTTTTTCTGCAGCTTTTCATTTCTCCTTCATTCCTTCTTCCTTATGTTTCTCACTCCTGACTGCAATATTAGAGCTATAACTCTGCACTGAGATTTATTTAAAAAACTCACATCTTACCTCTTTATATCTCCCTTGGATTGTACCTGCTTTACCTCCATTCCTTTTAGCTCCTTTTTTCATCCCATGCCATCTTTCTGTTATTAATCATTTTTTGACCTCAAATACTATTTTCACGTGTGCTTTGGCTTCCCTAAACTTAAATAATAATCTTAATCACCTAACCTCACCACCAGTTAATTTCTCCTTCGTGGCGTACTTTTCTCTGCTTTAATATTGCTCTAATTGACTTTAGCACAGATAACTCCTTGGGGTAAATTTAATTGTGCATTTTTAGCTTTCATTCTTTTTGACTTATCTTTTCTCTTTAAGATTATTGACACACTCTCCTCTTCAGGAAGATACTAAAGCTTCTTGGTTCTCCCTTTACCTGTTCAGATATGTAAAATAGCTCCCTTTTGAAAATATTTTTTCATAGCCCCCCAATAAGCTTCTAAAAAGACAGACTACTTCAATGTATCGTGAGGTATACTGTTTGGTTTTTTTTTCCTGTGTCTTTATAAAGTAGAGTGTAAATAATCACATTTTTTCCCTTACCAGTTAATTGTGATCACCTATAAAACCCCATATGAGTATTAAAAACCTGGCTAGGAAGGAAATTTTTCTATTTCTCATTTTTAACAATGCAACACAACTGTTGAAAAATTTTCATATAAGCAATATCAAATCATGTTAAGCTTTGGTAATAGCATATGTGCAACCTGTTAATTTTACAATTAAATGTGGATCATATTGTCGTAAAATGTAAAAAAATAAAATGTATATGCAGAGATTCAGAGATATTGACTGCTCTGATATTTGGGAAAAAAGCAACAAAAAAAGGGAATAGGTTTTATTCTCTTTTTGAAAGTCATTCTCAATGGCAGAGAGTGCTCTCCTTTGGAATAACTCTCTCTGAGCTGTTACTCCCAGAGTCAATTGTTTAACCATTTGACAGTCAGTTATGGAAACACATTTGTACTGTCTGTTTTTTCTTATTTCTGGTATGATCTGGATGTTGTGGATGGGTTCAGTGGTTGTTTGTCTTGTAAATATCAGACCCACTGTCTAAATAGTTAGGTAAATCTTTGCCTAAATTGAAAGCTAGAGGTCCAACCAAAAGGAAGTGAAAAACACAGAAAAGGGGTCTTATTATCAACAATAAAATTATTCTCAGCTGGGGCATATATACATATATATCTCCACATCCTTTAAGTTTCTCTAATTTTCCAAGCTTATATGAGTTCTTAATGTCTAAAAAAAAAAAAAAAAAATTCACTGCAGCTGAGAATATCTCAGACCCAAACTGTAATGGCTAGTACATGGAAACTGGAAAAATAAACCCAGAAGGAAAGAGGAATCAAAACAATCCATGTGACATTTTGTTATTCTGACATAAATTTCACTACTTTGCATTTTATGTATGTTAACAACAGGTAAAGAGTTGATGGATATAATCAGCAAGTAAGATTTCAATACTTCATTGGTACTTTTATTACTTAATTACAAAAGGCAGACCTTTAAAAAGGATTGTTCACTTGCAATCTAATCAGGAAGTCGTCTTTGGGTGTGCCTACATTTAGTGTACAGGAAGGGTTGTTTTCAGTGAAAAAAAAAATTCTGAATCTTCGGTCATGTGATATTCTTCTGAGTTCAAGAGGAGTGTGCTAGAACCAAGACTGAAGTCATATGGAGGAGCAATGTCTGCAACACGGGGTGGACACAAGGTCATACAGCAATGTGCACCTCTGTCCAGGCACTGGCACCAATTTCTTCAGCAGTTGAGACAGTGTGTATGTACAGAGCTGGAACTACAGTGGCCCACAGCAGATTGAACCCCAGTACTTCCCTTTGCACCACATCAGTTGCTAATGTAGTTTTATTTCCTGTCTCTAACACAAAATAACCTGTGCCCTTAAAGCTGAGCCTTGCTTTAGGATATGCCAACCACATTCCGAGGCTTAATGGTTTTGAGCAATGGTGTAATTTGCTCATGAGCAACTGCTGTTAAAATACACATCTATAATCTGTGATACTATACATGATAGTTCACCTTAACGTGAGACTCGCTTTGATAGGCATTTCTAAGTGTATATGATGGATTTAGCTTTGCAGAACACAACCACAAAACAATTACCCTAGCTGTATGTCTCCAAAGGTAAAGCATTTATAGAGAGACAAGAATTTATATCCAGAGACCAGAATTGAAAGCCCTCATCAGTTTTAAAGAAAATTCACCTTCTAGCTGATTGTCCCAAATATCACACTTTGGGGGTTTTTTTTCTGGTTCTCTCTTTTTTTTTCATCCCTTAAATCTGTTTTATTTTCATGGACTAATTAAAAACTATTTTACAAAACAAGAATGTGCAGCAGTGGAGCATGCCTTGTTAATAGGGAGAACAAATAATTTATCACAGGTAATAGTTCAAAAGCAAACTCTAAGTCTAGATAGCAAATGAAAAACCTTCAGAAAAGTTTCTTCCACTATTGGATTTTGGGGCTTGTTTGCTTTTTTTCCCAGGGCTGTTAATATGGCTTTTTCTTAAGTGTTGCACTATTGGGACAAAGCTCATTTTCTGATGTAACATTTAGTAGTATTATGGGCCAGTGGTTATGAGTCATTAAGGATCTGGGAGTTTTGATACGATGGAAAAGGAATTGGAAAAAAGCACGCTATCTTTAAAATTACATTAATCAACAAAACAAGACAAAAAGAACCCCACCCTTTTCATCCTCCCTACATTTACCAGAATCTGCACACAAAATGTTAGCAAATACCCATAACATCACCACTAAATTGACAAATAATGTCGTTATCCCTTTGTCCTCATGCTTCCCAAAAGAAGGAAAAAACACCCTCCATTCCCTCCTGATCCTGACAGTCAAATTGGTGACAATGAATGAAGATAAAAGACATCCTTTTAGTCTCCAACTGGGGTGGGGGTTCCTAAGGTTACTTTTCCTTTCATTTTTGTCTTTTTTTTTTTTTTTTCTTTCTTTTGGAGAGGGGAAAAAGATGTTCCATCAGTCTGTTGTGGTTTATTCATTCCAGGAGGAAATACATATTTATAAAAGTTACACTTGAAAAGTATATCTGCACCAAAAAAAAAAAAAAAAAAGTCTCATGATGACTATGATGCTGTAATTATTAATTAAATTGATAATATGCTGGAAAGACAAAGGTCTTAAATTTAAATATAAAAAAATAAAATTGGGAAAATAACACACTAGCAACAGCTCTACTGACAACATCATTTAGATATCAAAATTTCAACTGTTATCAATTTCCTTTCTGCATTCTTTGGCTTGGATTTTTTGTTGCATGGATGTTCTTGCTTTTTGCTAATATAAATTTGAGAATGCAATTAGATTTGAACATGATTGCAGGAATTCCTGTCATTCCTGGTTATTTGTGATTACTAATTGCATAGTATGTGGGATATATTCATATTATTTTCATTTTAGTTCTCTTCATCAGAGCTAGTTATCCTAGAATCTTTTCGTATCGCTCAGAAATATTTTGATTACATAAATAAAAAAGAAGATCATGACCTGGCTCTTTGTGATAAAGGATTATGATAGTATGGCTGGAGAACTCCGTGATTTTAGCTGAATATGTACAAGCACTCTAATGACCCAACAGTTGTATCTTGAACTTGCATGATATTGGAAGTGTGATTATTTGGAGAAGTTTTGGGCACAAGAACACAGTTATTTTATTAATTATCCAGGCAATAGACCAGTAGAGTTGGGAGAAAGAACAATGAATATTGATAGCAGCTTCTTTTCCTGTGAAAGCAAAGTGGCATATGGCATAGAGTTTATTCCAGAGTGATGAACAGCACTGATGAGCTTGTCAAAACAAATTCTTAGAATCCAGTCTATGAATATTGCCTTCTGATCACATACCCTTAGTGGATGCTTTATCACAGAGTTCTGGCTTTGGTGTTTAGTTTCCCATGCAATAGACTGATTATAGAGTCATAAAAGGTTTAGTCCTTGGTTTACTTTTCTGGTAGCTTCCGTTTTATTGTCATTTTGTGACATGACAGGACACTAAAAAGGAAGATATAATCTTAGATCATTTTTGTTCTTCACTTAGATGCAAGAAATCAGAGGACACCAGTTGAACTGCTTTTAGTGCACTGTTTTGGACTCCAAATTGTCTTAATCCAAAGACTGCTTATCAAAATAATCAGTTTGCTGTAGAAATGAGTAATCATCCTTTACACAAGATCATACTTTTCTGACTTTGCAGACAGACAGCTAGGAGATCTCCACAGCCTCTTTTTTTAATAGTTGTGCATTACATTTTAAATTAGTTTGATAATATAGTTAGAAGTTACTTGTTCTATAGCTATATATGTTCCCTTGACAATGTGCTGTGTATAGTGTGTTGATACAGTATGCGGTAGACGCTTTCTTAAATTGTGACTTCTTCATCAGTTTCAGTATCACAGCAGTATAAAATTCCTTCACTGTAGTGTTATTACTTTAGAAACAATTACAACCTTTATGCATATCCAAAGAATCTATGATGTGTAGAAGGTAGAATGTCTTCAAAAATTACTTTGTCAGCAAATCATTTTCAACCTTGACTTTAATTTAGGATGTTGTTTTTTCTTTTTTTCTTTTTTCTTTTAAATATTGCCAACAGTAACATAATGCTCTTCTTTTATAATTATGCAATTTGCACACTTAACATACTTTTTTCTAAAGTTATTCTCTGAACCTAATTTAAAAACTTTGATCAATCTTCAGCAATAGCTAGTTAAGGGTATTACAATCAACTGTAGCTGTAAGAACTAAACCATCTTTTTAGTCTATTTGTCCTCCATATAACTTACAAATGTAAACCATGAGCATTTTCTTCTCTGTTTTAATTAATCTTTAGGTCCTGATATAAGACAACTGGTAATGTTATCAGCTGATTAATTATTATATTAAATATTTTTAAGTAATCAAGTAATGTGACAGACTGTATTATTAGGTTTCACAGTATATCTACATTAATAATGCAAGACATTTTATGAAAATTATAAACATTTAAATATTTTATGTAGTAACAAAATGAAGCAGGCAAAGTCAAATTGCATAATAGAATGTTGCTTTCTAAAAGTTGCTGAAGCTTTTGTGAGTTTACAAATAGAGTGATTTGAACTGGCCATTTTATGAAATTACCAGTTTCACTGTGTGACAATAATGTGTATAAATACAAGTTTAAAGTAGCATGGAAACTTTTTTTTTCTTTTATTATAAATGCCTAAAAATATTGTCATACTAGCACAAACCTAACCAAAAAAACAAATATTGCCATACTAAAGCAAAAATGAAACAAAACCCCGCTGGTTTAATATAAAGCATGGCAGAATCCTTTAACTTTAAGTAGTTCTTCTCCAGGAGTCTCCATTTTCTGTCTGTCAAAACCTATGTATTTGGCCTTCATTATTAGCCAGCTTAATATATGAGTCTCATACAGAACACAGCAGGTTATCTTGGATGTAAGTCAAGACAGCTTTTCATCTACGCATTAAGAGTGCAGAAATAATCATCCTGGAGTGACAGACACAAAGGAGACTTAACCAAGAGAGTATGTATGCATTTGGTCGTGTGATGTTTCACTCAATTCAATCTGACAAGAAAAATCTTTAAAAACTGAAAAAAAGTCTCTTTTTTTCTGCAGAGAAAAGGTCTTCATAAAGGAATAAACAAGTGAAATTTTCTTATACAAAGTTTGCTGTCATCCGTTCCTTATGCTAACACAGTACATCTTCATTGCAAGGCTGGAGAAAAAAAAAGAATCGTACACAAAATATGGGGTAGCATGTGACTCTTGCACTACATCTGCATTAGGAATAGAAGCAGAGCTATATAATGAACTCATGACAATTGCTGGCTTTTTCTGCATAACATAAGAAGCTAAAAGGTAAAACCATACAAAAAGAAACACAAAGGGAGATTGGACTAGATGATCTTGAGAGGTCTTTTCCAACCTTAGTCAGATAAAATCCTTTTCTAGGTTTTGGGGGGCATCGCCAGAAATAATACAACTGACTCAAAATACATAACACACATTCTCTTTCTTGCTTGTAACTTCTAATTCTAGCAATTGTATAAGTTTGACAAGTCCTAATAATGTATGGGCAAAACTAATTTAGAACAGAACGCAAGTGCCAAAATGAAATGCCTGTAATACATAAAAGTGATAAATAACAGAATGTCTCATCTGATGGGTAGAGAAGGATCTGGTTCAGTGTTCCAGGCCATTTCATCACACAGTAAGAGCTGTAGTTGGGTATAAATTCACTCTGAAGAAACACAGATGGAAATTAGACCACATACTGAAATGTATGTAAGGGAGAATTCAAAGAGGTGTAGTAAGGATAAAAACAAAAACAACAAACCAACCCACCCAATTTTTACTACAGGTTTTGATATATTTATGAATGTTGCCTTGAACTACAATGGAGTAGGCATTATCCTAAAGATACTTTCTAGTCATACAGTCCCATTATCCTTTGTAGGGGATGGAATATTTTAAAAGTTACTCCTATGGGCCAGAATAATGATCATCTACATTATCTTATACTTTAAAACATTATTTTATGTCTATAGAGGATTTTTTTGCTTGCATATGTGCTTCTATTGGGAACCCTAAAGAGCATTACCTTTCCTTTGAACATTTGAGGAAGAAAATAGCCTGGATTTTTGCACTTTTGCTCTGAATCTAAGCCAGAAAGGAATAGTTTGCTATACAAACACTGGTTGGGTTGTTTTGTTTCTCACTTTCCTATTTCTTTTGTCCTGTTCCCTTCCCAGACTTCTACTTTTGATCCATAACCACAGAAATAAATCAGATCTCCACTGAGATCCTATTTCTACTTGTAGGTCCAACTGACTTTTAAAATTAAAAATGACCCAAAACACAGTTGTGCAACTGCAGGGTCTGGGGCTAATGGACTGTTGTAATAGCTTTATTAAAGTTGGCAGGTAGAGCCAGCTGCTTCTCTATCACTATTGTCATCTTAAATTTTAAAGCTTTCATATTAGCATATTGGGCTATAGATTCTAATTACCCCTACTTTCTATTTTCTTATACTGAAATACACACTATTTCATTTTCATATACAATATACTGTACCCCAATTAAGAAAGTTACTACAGCTATTGCTAAGGGAGATTGTTAAAAAACCTGTCGAAAGCCAAACTGAAGTTAGCTAAAGAAAACAAACTATGTGAAGCTACATCTAATGTTTTTGGTTTTTTTTTTCAATTTTTTTTCTTAAAAACACTAGTAAACAACTAAAATATTATTTTTTTATATTATCTGAATTTGTAAATGTATATACAGATGAGAGAATTTTTTTTTTTTGTCCAAAGCCCCAGAATAGCACAAAAGAGATTTGTTGCTACAACATCCCTTATGGACTGTAATGAGGTTCTTCAGCTCCACAGCAAGAAAATCCTGACTTTCCAAGAGGTAAGAAATCTAGCCATCATGGAAGATGTTCTCTGGAATGAGACATTATCCAGTTGAGCAGAAAATTGTGAAATTATAATTCAGCTCTTATGAGGTACAATAACATGATTTCTAAGTGGAAATTTGCACATTTCTTGTTACCTCTTCTCATTTAAAAAACAATTTGCATTTTACTATAAATCTCAGCAATGATAATCTCTCCTCTATATTAATTGACAGATCTTCAGGTGAAATAACAGCACACAGGTTTATCTTTTTCCACTTTCCCAGATTTGGTGTTATAAGGTTTAAAAAGGAAAAGAAATGTAAATTTTTAAAAATTATTATTCCCCCCCCAACTTATCTGTATAGGTTCTCTTTACAATCAGACACTGACACATTTTTATATAACTGCCACTGTACAGTGTTACCTTCCAAAGCTTTCTTTCCCTTTCAAGTACAATTTCATTATGTTAATAAAAGTATGTGAACATTCTGATTTTATATATAGATGCATCTTTTATGCTATCAGATACAACATTTAAATGAATAAAATATACTTATCAGTATGTGTATTGCATTTATGAAATCAAAGTGATAGCTGTATAATTACAGTGCATTTACTTAGTTGTTAAATTAACATTTTATGATTAAATGAATTAGTACCCATTATTAAACTGTGTAATTTAAATATTTGCTAAGAAATTAACAGGCAATTATGTTTTATAAAATGATATGTGACTAAGAAGACATTATACTGAAACATCACTAAAACCCAAACGTAATAATGAATAAAGAAAGGAAAAATTGGGATGAATATCATAAACCACTTAAATTTTATACATTTGTCTTAATGTTTTTATACTGCTGCTCCTCATCAGGATATTCAGGCCATTCACTATCAACTCAAAATTCATAAGAGAGCACTGTAAACAAGGAAATCATAAAATTGACCATATTTGTATTTGTAGCTGAAACTCAGAATTGTATTTTGCAAAATTCTGATCTTTAAAAATCTGTCTTCAGTCCAGAATGGAATTAAAAACTTTTTTTTTTTTTATTTTAATGATAGATACAGTATAAAATTAGTTCTTAAAACATTTGCATTTATATATAAAGTTTGATACGACAAAAAAAAGAATTGGTTTATACACCTAATCTCAAAAAGAAGTTTTGACTTCAAGATACAATCTTTTGTAAAGATGTCCATCAGGTCAGCAGAGAAGCATCTATGTCCTTAAGGGAGGCGATCCTTAAGTAAGGATCTCCTTACTACTACTCATTAATCTGAAACCCATATCCTTACAGTTTACTGTATCATTCAGCGTTCTGAATTCATGAATCATCAGATTACTGAAAAAGACTTTGTGGAAACAGCTTGCACCACATGCACATCTGTAGTGAATTAGACTGGCATTCTAAAAGAGAAGAGAGACTGTCTACAGTCTTCAAGGGATTACATATTCTAGAGATTTTTGGGTTTTTTTAGGGATTTTTTAAGGATTTGGAGGTTCTTTTAGAAGAAAAAGTTCCCTCCTTCTCTGTATGTACTCTTCTTGCTCTGGACTGAAAATCGTCTATGTCCTGTTCTCAGAGACTATATACATTTGTCTCCTCTTACCAGTCCTCAGCAACTGCCTACTTGGAGCTACTTGGCATGCTCAGCAAATCGCAAATTGCCTCACAAATGGTTAGCAGTGATCTGTAGAGTCAGAAGAGACTATTCAGAGGATCTTATAGATTCTTCTAGGTTCCTGAAGTAAGTCAAATTCCAAATAACACATGCTAAGTCTAGAAAACCGTTTACTTCTCTCCAGTATTTAGGTATAAAGCAGGGCTAAATGAGAATTCAACAAAAATCTTCTTGAGTTCACACTAAAATATGTCTTAGAAAGCAGTGAGATTTTCTTTCACCAGACACTATCCAAGGTATTTGTTCTAGCAGCTTTTAAGCAGCCTCTCAACAACACCTACAGAAGTACAAACACAGTGTCTGATACTACAGCAATTAGATTTAACAGAATTGCTTCTTGCATTGCCTGTTGGAGAATTATTGAAGATAGTTCTGGATCTCAAAATGCAAAGAAAGAAGAAAAATAATTAGTATATTTGTTCCTTATTTTTTTCACAGTACTTGCCTCTGCTTTTCTGCCCAGGATTTCCACAGGATCCAAGGGGTCCAAAGTTTCCATAGGAATCAATGGATCAATCCAGGGACTCCTTTTCAGAAAAGCAGAACTATTTCCAGCCTTGTGAAGTGGTAGCAGGGAATGTGCAGCCACCTTTCTTTTCATCACTATCAGCTGAAGTCTTCTAAGTATGCCCAATTTACTTTGGCACTTCAGCATAATGGTGGCAGACACAAAGCATAAAACTTTTTACCACATGGTGTACTGGAAAAAAAAAAAAAAATCCCACTAGCCTGCATTTTGCCCTTGGAGTTGTCTTTTCCTGAATTACAGTCCTCTCCTGCAGTCTCTTTTCATATTAACTCCCTGACTTACCTCAGTCCACCTCCTCAAAGTTACCTTTATAACTTCATCACTTACTGACCTTTCTAATCAGTAACTTAATTTACCTTGCCAAACAAACTTAACAACTGATAAAAGAAAGAAGTAATCATATGACATAAGAGCTGATTGTCCTTGGTCTTTTCTCTCACAGTTTCCTTGCATAATATCAAGAAGTTCTGTGTTGATCAGTTGGAATGGGGTAGTCAGGTGAGGACAGAGCCAAATAGTTGCTCTGGAAGTGCAATTAGCCCACATGGCTTCAGATAACTGGGATGAATAATAAAACATACAAAATTGCTTTTGTACCCTTCACTACATGAGAAAGAATCTTTCTAAAAATGGGCACTTGGGAGTCTTCTGTCAGGCAAAGGATTTTGATAAGGGCAGTGAGTTGGATAAATCAGCTAAACTGCAAAAATGAATAACAGACTGTTATTTTGTCTTTCACAATATTCACCATTATTGCCATCCTCTCTACTGAAGACCTGGATAACCAGCTTAAAGGAATATAAATAATGTGAGACTCATCTCCTGTTAGAATTAGACATGCACATCTGAGCATGTCTAGTTATTTGAGCTTACCATTGTCATTAACAGAAAGAAATAGTCACTTCTAGAATGTTAGTCATCTACCAAATGCAAGCATAGGCTTCAGTTTGAAACTAATTGTAGCATAGCACTATTTTCTCTTATTAAATGTAAAGGGAAACTTGGATCCCTAATTAAATATAGCTGCAGAGTATTAAAGCTGCAATGACTGTAAAGTTGGGTGATACGAACCCTACCTTATGATTTTCTTATTTTTATTTTCAGAATATTACATTACTAGGAAGCAGTTTGAAACTAATTGTAGCATAGCACTATTTTCTCTTATTAAATGTAAAGGGAAACTTGGATCCCTAATTAAATATAGCTGCAGAGTATTAAAGCTGCAATGACTGTAAAGTTGGGTGATACGAACCCTACCTTATGATTTTCTTATTTTTATTTTCAGAATATTACATTACTAGGAAACTCCCTGGTCTGGTACGGCCTTCCGACTACTACCCACTGTTGGTTATACAGGCTGGCAGCGATGAGGTGGCAGAGAGAAGTCCTGCAGTGATCAAAAGGGACTTCAGGGCACTGGGGCGACTGGTTGAAGGATCAGGAGCACAGGTAGTGTTTTCCTCAATCCCTACAGTGGCAGGGAAGAATACTGAAAGGAACAGGAAAACACACCTGATCAACACGTGGCTCAGGGGCTGGTGTCGTCGGAGGAATTTTGGCTTTCTTGATCATGGGGAGGTGTACACGGCACCGGGCCTGCTGGCGACAGATGGAGTCCAGCTGTC